>NW_027181992.1:15796883-16396883 GCF_029961685.1 Aristolochia californica | reverse complement strand
TAATAGGGGAGGTGAGTATTCCTATGATTTATTTAATTCTTTCTTTTTTGAAAATAGTGTTGTACATCATCTATCAATTCCGAGAACTCCTCAACAAAATAGTGTTATTGAAAGGAGAAACCAAACTTTACTTAAAATAGTGAGGTCCATGAGGAGCAATATAAAATGACCTTTGAGTTTTAGAATGAAGCCTTGAAAACAACTGCATATATTTTTAATAGAGTACCTATTAAGTTTGTTCAAAAACACCTTTTAAGTTGTGGGTCAATTGTTTTCCTAATTTGAGACCCTTGGTTACTCGGAGATGTCTAGCCAAAGCACTTCATATGGGAGATGATAGATCAAAAGTTAAACAAGAACTATAGAATGAATTTTTGTTGGCTATCCTCTTCACTCAAAATGTTTCAAACTTTGCGATAAAGTTAATTGTATCATTTTTGAATCCCCAAATGTGACTTTTCTTGAAAGATGTTTGATAGAAAAAGCATACATGTCTCATGTTGAAATTTTTGAGATTCAAGAAGATATTGGACCCATCCCTTCTTTACCAAATGTTTCCATTCTAATTCCTTAGAATCCTCGAGTCCATACGCATTCAAATAATTCTTTTGTAAAACCCACTAACACAAAGAACAAAGAAGGATTTCAAATAATTTTTTTTTATGATATTCTTCTCCTCATGGAGGATTTTTATAATACATTTACAACCTAATTTAGATCCAATTTAGATCTTAGAATCAGGAAAAAAACAAGGAAGCAAATTGTTTCCTATAATTACGGTAACAATTTACACAATTTACAGCTCATTCTAACACTCCCCCTCAAGTTGGTGCATAGATGTCGATCATGCCCAACTTGTCAATTATAGCATGAAATACTTTCCCTGATACTCCCTTCATGAGCATATCAGCCAGCTGAATCCTGGATGGAATAAAAGGAAATTGTATAATCTTTGCATCAAGGTTTTCCTTGATGAAATGACGATCAACTTCAACATGTTTAGTGTGATCATGTTGAACAGGATTTTTTGAAATTTCGATGGTTGCCTTATTATCACAGTGGAGATTCATAGATTCAGCATATCCAATCCCTAAGTCTCTCAGTGTATTTCTTATCCATAAAAATTCACATACACCATGAGTCATGCCTCAAAATTCAGCTTCATCACTTGATCTTGATACTACCTTCTGTTTATTGCTTTTCCACGAGATTACCTTTCCACAAAAGTAAAGTAACCAGACGTGGATCATCTGGTTGTCTAATCTCCTACCCGATCAGAATTTGTGTATTCTTCAATGTTAGAGACACCTTTTTTTTCGAATAACAAACCTTTTCCTGGAGCACTCTTTAAGTATCTCAAGATCCGATAGACCGCTTCCATATGTTGTTCACTTGGTGCATGCATGAACTGACTCGCAACGCTCACTGCATATGCTACATCTGGTCTTGTGTGTGATAGGTAGATTAATCTTCCAACTAATCACTGATAACGCCCTTTGTCTGTTGGGATTTGATCTGGGAGAATTCTGAGCTTATGATTCATTTGTATGGGCGTCTCTACTGGTTTACAATCAAACATTCTGGTTTCTGCTAGAAGATCCAACACATATTTTTGCTGTGAAAGGAAGACTCCATGTTTTGATCTTGCTACCTCAATTCCCAAAAAATATTTAAGTTGTCTGAGATCCTTCATTTCGAATTTAGTGGCTAAATACTCCTGTAAAGCTGCATTTCACATGGGTTATCTCCTGTCAAGACGATATCATCAACATACACAATTAAAGTTGTTACTTTTCCTTCTCTGTGTTTTATAAACAAAGTATGATCTAAGTTACTTTGCTTATAGCCAAATTCCTTCATTATAGCAGAGAATCTCCCAAACCATGCTCTAGGAGACTGTTTCAGTCCGTACAATGACTTCTTCAATTTATAGACATTACCTTGACATAAAGAACCACTTTTAACTCCAGGTGGTAGCTCCATATAGACTTCTTCTTCTAAGCCTCCATTGAGAAAGGCATTTTTAACATCAAATTGTTATAGAGGCCAGTCTCAATTTGCTGCCATAGATATATGAATGTGAATTGTATTGATCTTAGCTACTGGTGCAAAAGTATCCTAATAGTCTATCCCAGACCTTTGCGTATATCCCTTTGCAACTAGCCAAGCATTAAATCTTTTAATACTTCCATCCAATTTGAGTTTCACCGTGAACACCCATCGACATCCAATTGTCTTCACTCCTTTAGGCTGTGAAACAAGTTCCCACATGGTATTCTTTTTTAGAGCCTCCATCTCCTCTTCGTTCATCGCCTTTTTTCCATTTTGGATCTGCTAATGCATCCTGCACATTACTAGAAATAGAAACCCTAGATAATTGATTAACAGTAAATGCATACGATTTAGTCAACCTATGGGAGGACACATAGTTGTTGATTGAGTATTTGGTCTTGGCTTCAGGATCAAGTTCATGCTATTTCTTTGGAACTCCCCTATTCAATCTTTGTGGATATCTAGGAGTTATATTTTCTTTAATAACAAATGTTTCAATAGATTCATCCAACAAAGGATTCGTATTTACCTGAGGAGGAATAGTCTGGGTTGATTCTTCAGGTCATGGTGCAGACGGAGGCAACTCTGAGGATTCTTCAGGAGCAATTAATGACTCACTCTCAGCTTCATGGTTGGGAGCACAGTCTTGTTGCGCATCATCATGACCTGGTTGGTTAAAAAATTCATTCACCGCTTCTAACTCAGCACCTCCACTATTCTCTTGTTGATTAAACAATTC
This sequence comes from Aristolochia californica, assembly GCF_029961685.1. Taxonomy (NCBI): domain Eukaryota; kingdom Viridiplantae; phylum Streptophyta; class Magnoliopsida; order Piperales; family Aristolochiaceae; genus Aristolochia; species Aristolochia californica. Next base: position 16,394,092 of record NW_027181992.1, on the reverse strand, counting down.
ATTCACCACTTCTAACTCAATAAACTCAGCTCCTCTGCTATTGTCTTCACTTGAGCTCTCCCCCTGAAGAGAATTTTGAGAGACTCCCCCTAAGTAATAAGGTTTTAATTCATGGAAAGAGGCATCTAGAGTTACATGGAGCTTTCGGGTGTGTGGATCATAGTACCGATATCCTTTTTGAAAATCAAAATAGCCAACAAAAACACATCATTTGGCAAATGGATCAAGTTTATTTCGCAAGAATTTTGGGATATGAACATATACAATACACGCAAAAACCCGGGGTTCAAGATTCGGAAGATGGGGAATGGAAATTAAGGAGTGTAGTTTTTGGTGAGGAGTTTGAAAGTCTATAACTCAAAAAGGTGTTCAATTGATAAGGTAGGCAGCAGATTTGACAACTTCACCCAAATAAAACTAAGGTTTGTTCCTGCCAAAGAGAGAGGCACACACTATTTCCAAAAGTTGTCTATTCTTCCTCTCTCCTAATCTATTTTTTTGGAGAGTGTAGGTGCATGAGGTTTGATGACAAATTCCATGATTGTTCAGAAAATTACCAAGAAAAGCATTGACACACGCAGTACCATTGTCAGATTGCAAAACACGAATCTGCTTCTGGTACTGAGTGTATACCATTTGGTGAAATTTCTAAAAATCTAGACACACATCACTCTTTTTTGTAAGCAGGGATACCCAAGTTATTCTAATGCATTCATCAATAAATGTCACAAAATACTAAGCTCGAGAAATAGAGGGAACCTTTCTAGGACCCCAAACATCAGAATGAATAACCTCAAAAGGTTCATAACTCTTATTCAAACTCGGTAAATAAGAGATATGGTGGATCTTAGCCAGTTCACAAGTGTCATAATGAAAATCCAAATTATTCAAACCTAAAAAAAGTTATCATTGCAATTTCTTAAGATAACCAAAGGAAAGAAGATCAAGTCTTTGGTGCCATAACCATATAGTTTCTTGAACACTGTCTTCACTACTAGCTTGATTTACCTGACTGATTTTTTATCCCCCATTCTCTATCAACTCCAAATACTAGAGTTTGCCCCATCTAACATCATAACCAAGAATCTTCCGGGTTAGAATGTCCTGAAAGACACAAAAGGAGGGCCAGAAAGTTACAGTACAAACAAGAGTTGAAGTAATTTGGCTAAAAGACAACAGATTGTATTCAAGAGATGGAACAACAAGGACAATATCTATAGAAGATTATTCGACAAGATAATTGATCCTTCCCCAGTAATAGGAGAGGTACAACCATTGGCAGTGGAAATAACGGATTGAGGAGAAGGTAGGACAGATTTTAACTGACTGGAATCCCTCATCGTGTGATCGGATGCACCTATATCAATAATTCAAGTTCTATTCTTAGAATATATAGATAATACTGATGCTTTATCGATAATACCTGGATGGGCAACATTCGCCGTAGGCAGCAACTTTTCACCAACAATCTTTTTTTGAGGTTATATTAGAAGTCCCACCACAGATAACCAATAATCTTGTAACAATGTTGTTGCTAATGGCTTTTTTTCCTGCAGTGAGTGCATACCCTGTTGATAGATTTTCTAGAGATTGGATGATAGCTCCCAATTGTCTGCCTCTGGGTTGATTCGAATTTTGGGTCCGGTCTGGGAAGAAGTCTAGTTCGGTACTCCGGTTCGGTTCAATTCAGTATTCAGGTTCGGTTTGGTTTTGGTTTGGATCTGGTCCGATATTGAACCAATTCGGGTCGGTTTGGTTCAGTTCGGTTCGATTCTGTTCTGGTTCGGGTCCTATCCCATTGTGGTCTGGTTCATGTCCGATTCAGATCCGCTATGTTGACCCATTATCTGCTGGGTTGACCCAAAGATAAATAAAGGAACAGTAATTCCTAAGTTTAAAAAAAAAATTCCACCTTTCTTCTTTAGCAACGGCAGCGTCGGCTTCCTTCGCCACGGTGGCTGGCAGCTACAACGGGGCCGATGGTGCAGTCGTCGGTGATCATCGGCGCTCATCATCGACGCTATTTTGGCTATAGCACCATCATTGTAGAAAGAAAACAGTGTTCTGCAAGTCGGCTTTCTTCGGCGATAGCTGTGATTGGCGGTGATAACAGGTTGGTGGTGTAGTTGTCGGCGATCGTCGCTGGTCGTTGGCGACGTTCTTTTGGCTACGGGACCGCCAGACTACTGAGTTGCAGAAAAACAGAGTTTTGTAACTTCCCGACGATTTTTTTTTTTCTGGCTACCTCCTTCGGCGACTACGGGAGCACTTAGCTCTGACCTTCGGCCACGGAAAGGAGAAGAGAATTCTCCCACTTTGATACCATGTAAAACCGACTAACACAAAGAACAAAGAAGGATTTCCAAGAATTTTTTCCAATGATATTCTTCTCCTCATGGAGACTTTTTATAATACATTTACAACCTAATTTAGATCCAATTTAGATCTTATAATCAAGAACAAAACAAGGAAACAAATCATTTCCTATAATTACGATAACAATTTACACAATTTACGATCAATTGTTGCATAGTTTGAATTTAATTTATTTCAAATGGATATCAAGACTTCAATTTTGCATGGGAAGTTAGCAGAAGAGCTATACATGAAAGAACTAAATGGTTTTTCTTTATTCCTCAAAGTTTCCAAATTGGCACGAGGAATATATGATCTAAAAGAAGCTTCTATGTAATGGTATTTTAAATTTTTTCAAGCAATCAAAATGTTTGATTTTGAAAGTAATTCAAAGAATCCTTGTATGCATGACATGACAATAATCCAATAGTCAAATAGTTTTTCTTGTACTATATGTTGATGATATCCTTATTACAAGCAATAATAATCAAATGATTCAAGACACCAAGAATTGGATGCATGAGCACTTTGAAATGGACTTGGGTTCACCTTCTTATGTCCTTGGGATTAAGCTTGATTGCAACAGAAAGGCCAAAATGCTTCCTCCATGTCAAACTGCCTTCGTGGACAACATCCTTGAGAAATACTCTATGAGTGAGGGTAAAGGTAAAATAACATTGATGTCAAAAGGGGACATGTAAAATAACATCGATGTCAAAAGGGGACATGTAAAATAACATCGATACCAAAAGGGGACATCTTTGTTAAGTCACAATGTCTACAAAATTAAATAGAGAGGAAGAAGATGGATGAGATAAAATCTACTTACACTTTTTCCATTGGGTGTCTAATGTATCTCATGACTTTTACAAGACCTAACATTTGTTTGATTGTTAACCTACTGTTGTTATCATGTGGATTCTGGCCCATGTCATCGGGAAGGGGTTAAGCAAGTTTTGCACTATCTCAAACTAAGATAGCTTGGCTTTTGTTTCTGTCATCTCCACTTATGGTCGACGCTTACTTTGACTCAAATTATCAATGCAATCTAGATGATAAAAAATCTACTTCTGATTTTTCTTCATGTTTGATAGAGGTAAAAAATCATGGAACATAAAAAAAAATAGGATTGTGTTGTAATTTACGCAATGGAAGCAGAATACATTGTTTGAAGCTTAGCAACTCAAAAAGAAATTTGAATAAAAAACTTTCTGTGAGAGGTATATATTGTGGATTCTATGAAGGATCGAATTACAATATATTGTGATACTAAAATTGCTTGAAATCAAACTAATAATTCTCGATTTCACTCTAGGGCAAAGCCCTTTTTTGAAAAAATACAATTTAATTAGAGATTTTGTAGAAAAAGCGGTAAATTGTTGAAATAAAGAGCTCTACAGAGATGATTATTGACCCATGGCAAAGGGATTAAGTGCCAAAGTATTTGTTAAACATATGAAAAATATGGGCATTCTAATGAATTCTCCTTGTTTTGATCGAGCCAAGTGGCAGATTTTTAGTGTTTTTAAGTGTGGCACTACTTAGAACATTTTTTATGAATTATTATATTTTATAATAAATATTTCATGCTTACAGTTTATTTGTTTGCATGGAATTCATCCCATTGGGGATTAATCATGGGGAGGTGGCATCATGTTTATAATGTGTCGTGGAACCTAGTGCTAAAAGTTTTCTTTTGATTGATTGTGGTGAAAATTGGGCAATTCATGGCTTATACATTTGTATGTGTTAAAGCATATAAAGTGTTACACGTAGGACCATGAATTGACAAGTTTCACCTCACCATATAATATTGTATGCATATCACATTGGACGAATGACCACTTGATCAAGTGATTGGACCTTCAGCTCATGCACATGAACGCTTCCTAATCACACTTCCTTTAATCTTAGAAATTGGCCTAACTTTTATGTGTGATAAGTGATTCTTTTGGAGTTGAAATGATCAAATTAATCATTTATTTGATGCACCTAGCCACTTTTGAGAATTCATATTTTCTGTAAAGTTGGGAAATTTTTATTCCAAGAGAAATTCATCCAATGCCAAAATCATTATTCTGAAAGAAATCAATAAGCCCAAAAGATTATTGATTTATGAAAATTATTTTGAAAATATTTTGATTAAATTTTATGGAAATTGGGCCCAAGGGACCCCACATAGTGGTTTTCTTGGGAAAAAACTCAGTTGTTGGGGGACACTTTAACTAACTAGATTTTCAGTTTGAGTGAGAAATTGAGATAGAAGAATCTTCATTAGAGTTATATAGTTTGATGGGCCATTGGACTCTATATAAGTTCATGTTGAGAAGGTCAAACCTATTCTCAACATATAGAAAAAGAGGATTGGTGGACTTCTAATTGTTGGAAGACACCACAAGTGGAATTAAGGTAATAACCTTACCCACATCAATGAGGTGGCACAAAGGGTAATTAAGTATTCTTCTCATAAGGATGACACAAGGGTGTAATTAGGTAAGATGATGTATGTCTACTTATGTCTTTTCCTTTTGAAAGTTTGTAGCCCTAAGGACATTGTAGTCATTGTAACCTTCCTTCATAAACTATAAATAGAGGCTCAAGGTAAGGGGTAGATCATTAAGTCTCCCCTCTTCTCTCAAATTCGCCCCTAGCCTTTCTTCCTTCTCCCAAGCTCTCTCGAGCTCCATGTCTCTCTAGCCGTCTCTCTCTCTCTTTTTTCTTCTTTCTTCCTCTCCTTCCTTCTCTTCTTCTTCCTCTCCTCCTTCTCATCCTCCACTTGAGGACCTTATTATGGGATCCTAAATCCAACATGGTATTAGAGCTTTGGGTTTAGGATCTTGACATTAAGGTGGTGATTAAGTAAGCCTTTATCAAGCTTCATGTATTGTTATTGGTGAAGCAAGGCTCGGCAAGCAAGATTGTTTTGTTTTTTTACCCTTCATGAGATGATTTTGATAATGTCGTGATCTCGACAAGAGGTTTAATAATTGTTTCTCCTCTGGATAATAGATAAGTGTTTCATCTCATGCATGATAATGTCTTGTTCTCGATTTATTTTTCATGCAAGAGAATGCTCGGTTTAAGCTTATGTTGGATTATCATAAGTTCAATTTTCTCTCCTAAAAAACATATGTTGGATGAAGTTGTTTTGTCCTCTTTATGTATATGAATATTATCATGATGAAAGCACGATTAAATTCTTACAGGACTGGTTTATGGTTGTAGATTTTTAGGACTCCATGGATTTAGCTCATGGAGAAAAAGAGAAAGATACCCATTGGAAGAAAATAAGAGGAAGAAGAGGTTATGGACTTGATATCCTAACCCTTCCCTTGAAGCTCAATTTATAGATTAATCAAACTATAATATTACAATTATGCCCCTGGAACTTAAACTTAATTACATCAATCATGATTATCCAAATCTACGTAAATCAAGGGAAGATAAATCAATTATATTAATCTAGGAAGATTTGCCAAATCTTCCAACTCATGTGATAGGGATTCCAACTCGTGTGATGACTCGTCAAGCCACCTCACGTGATCACGGTGGGTCCCATCAGCTCGTGTGATCATGGTGGGTCCATATCTTATGGGTTTGGGCCCATCTTCCAACACACTTGCATATGTGGGCCTTCCTTGGTCATGTGGGCTTGGGCTCATCTTCCAACACTCTTAGGTATGTGGGTCTTCCTTGGTCGAGTGGGTTTGGGCCCATCTTCTAACACTCCCCCTCAAGATAGGGGAGAGAGAACATCATGAACTCCCAGCTTGCTGCAAATGATGTATAGGATCTTCTTGTATAAAATGGTAGTCTTCCATATCTCCCAACACTCCCCCTCACGCTAGTGGCTCTTCCATGAGGCCCAACTGGCATAACATAAGTGAGAGTAAATCACTCCAAGCCATATGACATTGCTCCATACTCCAGTAGGGCACACTCCTATCTTCTATATGTAGTGGGTCTATACGCAATGCTCATAAGTGTAACAAAACTCCTCCATCACCGTGTCCCTCCACAGGACAACGACTCTCAAGTGGTAGGAGTAATAATTGCCAATTAAGGGAGGTATAACATAGATGTAGTAATAAGCTCTTCCATCACAGTGATGTAACGTATATGTAGTAATAAGCTTGTTCATCGCAGTGTCTCAACCTTAGCAACACTCATAAGGTTACAATAAGGGTTGGCCCATAGATATTTATGAGAGTCAAATAAAGGATGGTATGAGAAAGGATATTGAGGGCACTACTTCTACAATAATAATGTCTCATCCAAAGAGACACAATAGCAGCAGCTGAAATGGGCTTGGGTCCATATAACACGAACCAAAATAATAAAATCCATGTAAAATAATCCATGAAATAATTCACTGCAAGTATCTGTACCAAATAATATGCTGACCAAGGAATAAGCTATCAATACTTCAAAATAATAATTCAGTCAGAGAAAAAGTATCGAGTCTCATCGAGTTAAATAGTAGACCAATATAGCCGAGTCACGACAGAAATATGTATGAAACTTGAACACGTATACCAAGGAAAAAAATAAGTGGGCCATGTCTATGTTGACTCTCTGAGTTGACCCGGACTGGGTTGACTCAGTCTGAGTTTGTTTGACCCGCTAGATTAACCTGAGTAGACAAAATGAATTTGGTGGGTCGCTGGTTTGCTGGGAACTCAGCCGGTCCGAGTTGATCGGAAGACATTCGACCCAGATTTAATAAGTTTCCTTTATTATGAAATATATAATTCTTCAACAGTGCCTTCATCCTCCTCTTGGCGCTGAATAGAGCAGTTGTTCAAATTTTTTTCCAGTTCTGGACTCTCAGAAAGGAAACGAAAAATGGAAAGTAGTGATCAAGCAATGAAGATATGTAGGTGCTGGAATCATCAATAAGTTCTTGAATGATAGCAAAACATCCCAATATCAATGGCAACAGTATCATTTTCCCTGAACAACGCGGGATAGCAGAGTCATCCCACGGCACTGGCTCCCAAATAGCTAGCGATGAACCAACAAGAAGAAATAAGTTGAAACATAAACTATAGCAGCGGATTAAAACAATCAATCACCTCTTGCTTCCCTCTTGTTTCTGAAGTGGAACAATGTTATGTACGCAATAACATTATTATTTTAGTTGTTTTCTTTAATTTACTTTATTTTATTTCAGTTTTAGGTCATAGGGGTATTTTTGGAATATTTTATTTATAGGGGTATTTTTAGAATATTTATTGTAAACCCTAACAGGGTAAACCCTATTTAAGGGGTAAGAGTAATGAGAAAGGGAAGCATTGAAGTATTAAGAATTAGGTTAAATCTAGCGTAAAGAGGCTTAGAGTTCTCCTCAATGTAATCTAGGGTTTTCAAGCTTCCCTTTGGTTTGATCTTTCGTTTTCGTTCTCCATGTCTCCCTACAATCCCTACTATCCATACGGTAATCTGTGGCAGATCCAAGATCCGTCCAAAGAATCCTTGTGTCAGATCCGGGACCATAACAACTGGTATCAGAGCAGGAACACAAGGATGAATTCTTCATCCATGACGGAGACCAGAAAAAGTGAATGGGAGTTGCAGGAATTTATTGGCGCATGTCAAGAGAGATTCGACAGAAGGTTGCATGAGGTACAAGCTCGCATGGAGAAGGTATACAATTCCGCAGACAAACTATGCAAAGAATTGGGAGAAGCACGAGCATTGTATGAAATTTTCATGGAATGCTGGACAAGGGAGCTACGCGCTGCCGTAAAATAGGTCACACGACCTGAATTCTCCGAGCATGATAGTGGCACAGAAGACGCAGTGGAAGCTCTCTCGGACAAATGATATTTGTCATATTCTGACATGAGAACTAAGTTAATTATAATAGAATAACCTTTATAATTGTGTTATAGGTGGTTATTTATTGATTTTCAAATGAAATGAGCATTTATTGAATTTGGCATTAATCATTGTCGATATTGTATATTTTTCTCTCCTGAATTATATTTCATTGTTTTTCAGGTTTATTTCTTCCTGAAATGCTTTTTATAGAGTTAATTATGAAATTTCAGGAGAATTTTGGTGGAGAAAGAGATATTTACCAAAATGGCCTTAGTGAAATGGAGGTGATTTTTAGGTCAAATAGTTTTAAAATAAAGAAGATGGTATTAAAAGGAAGTATGAAAGACCCGAGAGGGGAGACCCGGGAGGGAAAACCCGAGAGGGGGAAGCGTGAAGAGAAAACAGAGACGGAGACCAAAACAGAGGACTTTGACCGGAAGCAGGGGAGGACCCGAGAGGAGTTCCCCACCGTCGTTCGCCGGGCCAATACCTTCCGCCGCGCCACCGTCGTCCACAGCCGTCCACTGCCGTCCAGCAACCGAGAACAAACCCGAGGAGAGCTCGAGAGAGTCTCCGTCGAGGTGAGTTCGATAGTCGTCGCTTGCCAGGCCGAGCAGTGATCCGAGAGGGCTTCTCCGGTGCCAACTCTGCTTTCCGACCATCCTCTGGCGTCGGTTACGTATTTCCCACCATTCCCGGAGCGATTCCGAATCCGACCGAGACTCGAGAGAGCCGGTTAGAGAACTTCATCTCTGTTTCGTTCTTCGCCGGACGTTACCGCTGTCCGTCGGCTTCCAACCTTCGTCGCCGGCATCGTCTCTACCTCCGGCCACTCACTATTGCTACCCGACGCCACCAATTTCAGGAAATTGCAGCACCCGTGAGAACGAGTTGCTGCCCGAGCGAGAGGAAGAAGAAGGGGAGTAATTCATCATTATTGAATTTAATTTTTTATATAGTTTGAACTTAGGTTTTGAATGTTAAGTGAATCTGATTTGATAATTAATGTTTATTTAAGATTTTTTTCTGGATATTTGATTAAATTAGCTAATTAGGATAGGATTATAATTGAGGTTGGATTTTGGTATTTTAATCCGATTTCTGTCTTTCACTCTATGCGACCGAGAGGGGCTAGACGCAAGGATTGAGAAATCAGATTCGTGATTACGTGGCGCTCGAGAGAGGCACGAATCATGGTAAAATCCAGAGTAGATAATTTTAGCATCATCACAATAGGAAATTGATTCTCTGTATTCTATTGTAATCCGCTCTTTATCATTAACTCTAGGCGCCCGAGAGGGGCTAGATGCAAGGTTTGAGAATCCGGATTCGTGGTTTCGTGGCGCTCGAGAGAGGCACAAATCACGGTAAAGTCCAGAGTTGACGTTTCCTGTTGTGTAAGTAGTTAATTAGATTATTGCTTGATAATGTAGGATATAATTAGTGTTTAGTTCAAATTAATTCATCATATTTGGTTAGGCTAGTTGACTGAAGAATACACAAAATTCAATCCTCCCTGTGGATATGACCCTCGCTTACTGCTAGATTACATGAACGATTCTTACGCTTGCGAGGTATTAAAGCCGATGTAACTAAAATTCTACATCAAGTTTTTGGCGCCGTTGCCGGGGAGGCTCCATGGTCTTTGGTTAGGATAAAAAAATTTAATTAAAAAATAAATAAATAAATAAAATAAAATAAAAAACGTGCTTAAGACTCCTATTGGGATGTCTCCATTTCGCCTAGTGTTCGGCAAAGCATGTCATCTACCTGTTGAGCTTGAGCATAGAGCTTATTGGGCCATTAAGGCTTTGAATATTGATTTGGCTCAAACGGGTGAGGAGAGAAAATTGCAATTGAATGAGTTGGAGGAGATACGTCATGATGCTTATGAGAATGCCAAATTGTACAAGGAGCGAACAAAGCTTTTACATGATAAATCTATTTTTCGCAAGTCTTTTACTGTTGGGCAGAATGTTTTACTTTATAACTCACGATTGCATTTGTTTCCAGGGAAGCTGAGATCTAGGTGGTCCAGTCCATTTGAGGTTACACAGGTGTTTCCTCATGGCGCTATTGAGATCCGCAATCACGGAGACGGGTCGGCCTTCAAAGTTAACGGTCAGAGGCTCAAACCGTATCTTGAGAATGTTCCCACACCGGAAGAGGTGATGGTGATTTTCTTGGAGGAACCTGTCCATTCATCTTGACTGCGTCAGAGTCTTGCTTACGACTATAAACTTAGCACATTGTGGGCAATCCCCACGTTTCTATCCTTTTGTACATTACAATTTTTATTTTTTGTTTATTCATTCTTATTGGGATAACCTTTGGTGTACTCTAGTCTTGATTGATTGGAGGTCCCCCGGTGATGCCGGCCTCATCATAGACTTGGGGTACTCTCTTGCCAGCTGAGAGCATAAATGGTTCCGGTAGTCGATGACCAGACTTTTGGTCCCTAGTTTGAGAGGTCTGTACTCAAACAACCGTTCTGGGATTGACCAGTTCAATCTTGAAGTATTGAATGAAAACCTTATGGTGAGTAACTTAAGGACTTGTGTTCAGTGCGTGATTCCTGCTGCCTTCAGTGGCCAGTCACACGGAGATTTCTTCAAAGTGTGATGTGGGATAGCGGTTTCATCTACAGATGATTACCTACGGGTACGGCTGATACGAGTAAACCTTCTTCGAGGGAGACTATGTATCATTCCTGGGGGTCTTTATTGACTTTTCGATACTATTGTTGATGACCAAACACATATGGTCCCACCTATGGATTTAGGAGCCCTGAGGGAGCTTAACCCTCAACCTGCTGGAGTATAACTAGCTAAGTTGTTATTCCTTTTTGTAGTCGTTCTAGTGTTTTAACTTTTCCCCATTGAGGACAATGTCAGGTTTAGGTTTGGGGGGCGAGAACGACTCTTTTATGTTTTAGCAATAATTTTCTTTTGATTTCTGTTCCCGGTTTTCAAATTACTCCTCTTAGTATGTGGTTAACATTAGTAGAGTTAAAATAAGTTGTTCAAATGTGTTTCAAAAATTTTCGTAAATTTGTGTAGAATATGCCTATTAGAAATCTGATATCATTTGTTGTGATTCATGAGAATTCAATGGGATAACTTATATTGCATTAGACTTGGCACTTAGTTGCAAAAGAGAACATGTAAATCTAGTGTTGATCTATGTTAGTCTGAATAGTCTTGTATGCCTATTTGAACTCAATCTTTTTTATACCTCAGTGAAATTCCTTGTTGTAATGTAGGAATGCAAATGGAAATGCTCTTGCTTGCAAAAGACAGATAACTTCAGAAACAGCCTGGGTAAACCTAGGGACATGCACTGGAACAGTCGGTTACTTAAAAATAAGTGCATGTGCAGTGAAGACGAATACAAAATGGTGGTAATACCAAAAGTATTCAGTGAAACAAAAAAATTACGCTGGTAATAACAAAAGTGTGTTGGTAATAGCGTAAAATGGTTTTAAATATGGAAGCAATGAGTTTCCTTAACTTTTATGATGAATTGTAATTTGAAAGAAGTTGCAAGTCAAGACTGAAATTCGTATATTTCTTCTGTGAGATTGTTAGACAACAGGTTTACTCTACTATTTTCTCTTAATTGTGATGTGACCAGGATTTTATTGTTATTTGTTGCCTCTTTGTTCTGTTGAAGTAATAGCTTATGGGTCACATTGGTTCAAGTGGAGTAACAATGAGTGTATTTGGATTGATAATAGGCTATATTTTACACAGGTTTTCAAATTTCGCAAGATCTCATATGATTTTCAGATATTTTACGATACTAAGTGTTAGTCATATGCTAATGAGGAGTAAATGTTCTTCATTTTTTCTTTTTATATTATTGATATAGATGAATTTTGTGGGTAAATTCCATGCAAACCCTCACGAGACATAACTCGTCCACTACTGTAGAGTAGGGGTTTAACGGCTTGTTGCATGTGCTAAATGCAATCGTGCTACCTACGAAAGTGGCATTTTGTTTTCCTAGGCTTAATTTTGGTTCGATTGTTGTCTTGCTAGGGACTAGCAAAGATTTAGGTTTGGGGGTGTGATAGATGTCATGTTCTGACATGAGAACTAAGTTAATTATAATAGAATAACCTTTATAATTATGTTATAGGTGGTTATTTATCGGTTTTCAAATGAAATGAGCATTTATTGAATTTGGCATTAATCACTGTTGATATTGTATATTTTTCTCTCCTGAATTATATTTCATTGTTTTTAAGGTTTATTTCTTCCTGAAATGCTTTTTATAGATTTAATTATGGAATTTCAGGAGAATTTTGGTGGAGAAAGAGATATTTACCAAAATGGCCTTAGTGAAATGGAGGTGATTTTTAGGTCAAATAGTTTTAAAATAAAGAAGATGGTATTTAAAGGAAGTAAGAAAGACCCGAGAGGGGAGACCCGGGAGGGAAAACCCGAGAGGGGAGACCCGAGAGGGGGAAGCATGAAGAGAAAACAGAGACGGAGACCAAAACAGAGGACTTTGACCGGAAGTAGGGGAGGACCCGAGAGGAGTTCCCCACCGTCGTTCGCCGGGCCTATACCTTCCGCCGCGCCACCGTCGTCCACAGCCGTCCACTGCCATCCAGCAACCGAGAACAAACCCGAGGAGAGCTCGAGAGAGTCTCCGTCGAGGTGAGTTCGACAGTCGTCGCACGCCAGGCCGAGAAGTGATCTGAGAGGGCTTCTCCGATGCCAACTCCGCTTTTCGACCATCCTCCAGCGTCGGTTACGTATTTCCGACCATTCCCGGAGCGATTCCGACTCCGACCGAGACTCGAGAGAGCCGGTTAGAGAACTTCATCTCTGTTTCATTCTTCGCCGGATGGTACCGCCGTCCGTCGGCTTCCAACCTTCGTCGCCGGCGTCGTCTCTACCTCCGGCCACTCACTATTGCTACCCGACGCCTCCAATTTTGGGAAATTGCAGCACCCGTGAGAACAAGTTGCTGCCCGAGCGAGAGGAAGAAGAAGGGGAGTAATTCATCATTATTGAATTTAATTTTTTATACAGTTTGAACTTAGGTTTTGAATGTTAATTGAATCTGATTTGATAATTAATGTTTATTTAAGATTTGTTTTCTTGATATTTGATTAAATTAGCTAATTAGGGTAGGATTATAATTGAGGTTGGATTTTGGTATTTTAATCCGATTTCTGTCTTTCACTCTATGCGCCCGAGAGGGGCTAGACGCAAGGATTGAGAAATCGGATTCGTGATTACGTGGCGCTCGAGAGAGGCACGAATCACGATAAAATCCAGAGTTGATAATTTTAGCATCATCACAATAGGAAATTGATTCTCTGCATTCTATTGTAATCCACTCTTTGTCATTAACTCTAGGCGCCCGAGAGGGGCTAGATGCAAGGTTTGAGAATCCGGATTCGTGGTTTCGTGGCGCTCGAGAGAGGCACGAATCACGGTAAAATCCAGAGTTGACGTTTCCTGTTGTGTAAGTAGTTAATTAGATTATTGCTTGATAATGTAGGATATAATTAGTATTTAGTTCAAATTAATTCATCATATTTGGTTAGGCTAGTTGACTGAAGAATACACAAAATTCAATCCTCCCTGTGGATATGACCCTCGCTTACTACTAGATTACATGAACGATTCGTACACTTGCGAGGTATTAAAGCCGATGTAACTAAAATTCTACATCAACGAACAGAAGAAAAAGTATGAAATTCGAGGGTCCTCTGTTTCAGAAAAGCTCCCCAAATGTCCAAAATCCGACGGAGGGGACACCAATTTTTAAAAAATGGAAGGGTATTCAACTCACCCTTTCCCAATGGACATCGTGTGTCTCTCCAAACTGAAGCTACAACGGGGAAGTGATTTCCTAACAGAGGAAATTCCAAAATCATCGGCACTATACGATTTGGGGGTGACCTCAAATCCAAAATCGGAGGGGAACAGGAAATTCCATTGGCACCGTAGGCGAAATTTTTGCGGGTCTCTATTCCGGGGGGCTGAGAAACAGAGGTTCTCTGTCTCGGCAATGCTCCCAGTGGCAAAGCCCCAACGGGCTTCTCTTCACCACCAACGAAGCAGGAGATTTTGTCAGCACCGTAGGTGACTTTTTCGTAAGGGATCTCGATTCTAGGGAGTTGAGCAACAACGATTCACACATTTTCGAGAGCCCTCTATCTCGGAAACTATCCAGGCGACGAAGCCCCGACGGGCTGTGATTCGCCATCAGAAAATCAGGCGACTCCATCGGTGCCGTGAGAGAGGAAGGAGATGTTCGTCGCCCGCCTTCGTCGGTGCCGTGAGGAAAGGATTCGCCGGCCGCATTGTTAGGGAGCTACCGAAGGAAGAAGATGGGTTTCGATTAAATTTTCCTAAGTTAGGAAAATTTAATCAGAGTCAATGCAGTACGCTGACTCTTGCGCCGGACTAGGCGGACCGAACCGAGTCAACCTAGGCCAACTCGGACCAGGTCAACTCGGAAAAAAAATAAAAAATCTTTCTTTGGCTTGAGGCTCTCTGATACCGCGGTTGACACTTACGTAGGGATGGTGCCATCGGCACAGGCTCACAGACACTACTTCCAAGTTTGAGGACAAGCTCGTCTTCCACGGGGGTGTAATGTTATGTATGCAATAAAATTATTATTTTAGTTATTTTCTTTAATTTACTTTATTTTATTTCAGTTTTAGGTCATAGGGGTATTTTTGGAATATTTTATTTATAGGGGTATTTTTAGAATATTTATTGTAAACCCTAACAGGGTGAACCCTTTTTAAGGGGTAAGAGTAATGAGAAAGGGAAGCATTGAAGTATTAAGAATTAGGTTAAATCTAGCATAAAGAGGCTTAGAGTTCTCCTCAACATAATCTAGGGTTTTCAAGCTTCCCTTTGGCTTGATCTTTTGTTTTCGTTCTCCATGTCCCCCTACAATCCCTACTATCCATACGGTAATCGTGGCAGATTAAAGATCCACCCAAAGAATCCTTGTGTCAGATCCAGGACCGTAACAAACAATGGTCAGAATCAAAGAATAGAAGATCAGAACTAGAGATTGTCAAGTCTCCAGAAACAACAATGTCATCTTCGGCAAAACACAACCTCGGCACAATAGCAAGGCAACATTGAGAACTAGCAAGAATTACGACAAATCAGCCAAGTTGATTCATCATCCAAAAATGGCAACTCAGCAACAGATAAGACGATAAATTAGCAGGGTGACGATTGCAACGCAATCTCGAATTATTCTCCAAATGAGATTTTCGACATCATATAATGAGAGAGCTGGTAAAAACCAATGGAGAAGTAGATTTTCTGGTGTCGTCTTCTCCAGGGTGCCAATGTGATTGGTTATGCTTTCAATCAGCGAAAAATACTGGAATGGAAAAAAAGAAAATAAGGCAGTAGTAAATTCGGTCCAGATTCAGAATGAATTCGAGAGCTTCCAAATCCGAGTTTGCAACAGCAAGGAATGACAACGATGATACCAGACAGTCAAAAAGATTTTTGAAAAGTGACTTCTACTCCCCAAGATTAATATTGTCACAGGAGGATGGCCCCCATCAGTGTAGGTTCTAGAAATGGCAGGAACAGCCGCGATGGTGACGGGGAGGCTTCGACTGAGGATGGTAAGCTAGATGGGTCGACTGATGAAAATAAAATAAAATAGAAAAAGATGGGCTCTCTTGTGGTTGCCTCTGGCATATCGGCTTGGTGGAAACTACAAGTAGAAAAAAGCAGGGGCATGGTAAATAGAAAAAAATAAAAAGGGTTTGAAATTTTAAAATACCATAGTTATGAGTCCGGAAAATCAATGCTCTGATACCATGTTGATTTTCAGGACTCCATGGATTTAGCTCATGGAGAAAAAGATAAAGACACCCATTGGGAGAAAATAGGAGGAAGAAGAGGTTATGGACTTGATATCCTAACCCTTCCCCTGAAGCTCAATTTATAGATTAATCAAACTACAATATTATAATTATGCCCCTGGAACTTAAACCTAATTACATCAATCATGATTATCCAAATCTACATAAATCAAGGGAAGATAAAACAATTACATTAATCTAAGAAGATTTGCTAAATCTTCCAACTCATGTGATAAGGATTCCAACTCATGTGATGATTCATCATACCACCTCATGTGAT
Source organism: Aristolochia californica (assembly GCF_029961685.1). NCBI lineage: Eukaryota > Viridiplantae > Streptophyta > Magnoliopsida > Piperales > Aristolochiaceae > Aristolochia > Aristolochia californica. Next base: position 16,377,764 of record NW_027181992.1, on the reverse strand, counting down.
CATGGTGGGTCGCACCAGCTCGTGTGATCATGGTGGGTCCATATCTTATGGGCATCAACCCATCTTCCAACACACTTGAATATGTGGGTCTTCCTTGGTTGTGTGGGCTTCAGCCCATCTTCCAGCACTCTTAGATATGTGGGTCTTCATTGGTCTTGTGGGTTTGGGCCCATCTTCTAACAATGGTTTTTTGTATGTCTTACTCTCTAAAGAGCTCGGTGAAGGCTGATTTTCTGGTTACTGAGAGGAGGACTTTTTTGAAAAAGGTGTTGTTCTTTTTTGTACGATTTTTTATCTTCAATTGGTTGTGTTATCCTCTGGATTATCTTACCTAAATAAATCAAGGAAAAAAGGGTAAGATCAAGTTGTGATTTTAATCACAAAGTTGACACACTTTACATAGAAGGAAAGTTCCTTCTTCTAGAGCTTGAAACAAAGGAAGGTTGGAAAAAGGAAAGTGTTGTGATTTATCTATGTAAAGGCTTCCTATATTAGACTATTCTCTGAAATTTCTTTCCTAAATCATTTAGGAAAGAAAGAAGTCAAAGATTGAGATCTTCTCTTCATAGTTGGCGCCAGAGTCATAGAAGGAAAGTTGCCTTCTTTGAGAAGATCTTCTAAGTTGGTCAAGATCCCTTGAGATTTCACTTGCCTTTATAATTCTTTCTTAATTGAGGAATATTTTAAATCAATCTTTTTTTATTTGGATTAGGATGTGGAGTCATAATCTCTTTGATTACGTGTATTATTAAAGCTTTGGTTTATTTTCGCTTAAGTGTGAATTGTTAATTGACTCAGTTTGGCTCAATTTGGCTTGATTGGTTTCCTTTCTTCTATTATTGGTTGTTTGATATATTGCATTGAATATACATTGGTGATGGGTAAATATTATGTGAATATGAGTTGTAAAAGTGACTTACTTAAGATGACAACAATACCCTTGAGAGGGGTTATCAAATTACTTGAGTTGGGTTCAGTTAGTTAAAAAATTCCTTACCACTAGAGATTTCTTAGGACATTTTTCTAAACCAGTCCACCCATTGATGAGGATGATTGTTCCTATATCAAATGACTAAAAAATGATACACTTGTCATTAGTTGGCTTATTAACATAGCATGGAGGAACATGTGGCAAATATGTTGTCCACTTTGAGACCGCAAAGCATATATGGGACACTTGCTCCAAGTTGTACTCAAGCATCGAGAATTTATAGAAATTATATGATGTGCTTCAGAACATGTTTGATACAAAACAAGGAGAGAACCTGCATGAGTTCTTGGCTAGATTTAGAGAGCTGACTCAAGAGTGAAAACTTGTTCAACCCTATTCAACTAATATATCTGTTCAAGAAAAAGCACAGGAAGGCCTTAGCAATTGTTATCTTCTTGTCCAATATCAAGCCATATCTTGAAGTGGCCAAAATCCAACTCCTTAGCTTCTCTGCACTTCCATCATTCGATGACATCAGTGCAACATAACTTTGAATACCAGATCATTCCTCCACCTCTCATGCTGAAGTATCATTTGTTATATACTCAAGAAATAGGGGTACATCTTCTACCACCTGATGGCATGGTAGAAATTATACAGGAGGTTGAGCAAGAGGTGGTAGAAATGGCTCTGGTCCTTCAAGGTCAAACAATCGGGTATGCACTCTGTAGTCGACTGAACCATTTAAACTTGTTGGAAGCTTCATGGCAAACTAGACTGGGTCACTACCATAAAAAGCCTCTGTTCAAAATGAGACGAATGTTGCTCAATCTGAGTCACAAAGAGGAAAGCAAACTCTCACTGATGATGATTATGACTTCTTCTAGAGGATGAAAACTCTGATAGTATCTCCTTCATCTTCTCCAGCACCTTCAACTACTACTGCTGCCACCACTGTTTCATGTATGCTTTCTACCACTTCCTCCTCCTCATCCTGGATCATCGACTCAAGGGCCTTCAAGCATCTTATAGGTAATAAGAGTCTGTTACATTCTTTATCTCCATGTCTACCAAGTAAGTTTGTTACCATTGCCGATGGATCCCAAACCAAAGTTCTTGGGAAGGGATCCTCCCTTGTTACACCATCTCTTCTGCTTGTCAATGGCTTGTTTGTCCCTCAATTTTCTTTAATTTTGTTAATTGTTAGCCAATTAACCAAATATTTTAATTGCTCCATTACCTTCTCAACTCCTTCTTGTGTCTTCTAGGATCTCACAACAAAGCAAGTGATTGGTGGCGGCCATGAATAAGGGGCCTTTATTACTTGAAACTACATCCATTCACTGCAATTGCCACTTTTTAGACAGGGGCAAGGTTATGGTGCAACGAACTTGGTCATCCATCCATAGCATCGCTTCTGCACTTATTTCTATCCTTAAAAACTTTACCAATTTTCAACTGTGAAGTCTGTCAGTTGAGCAAACACCAGAGGACATCATATTCTCCTTGACCAAACATAAAGTTGTTTTTCCTTTTTCATTAATTCATTTAGATGTATATGGACCCTTAAGTATCTCGAACATATCTCAAAGTCAAGTGTTTTGTCACCTTTGTTGATGATTTTACTCGAGTCACATGGCTATTTCTATTTAAAGAACAATTTGAAAATTTTTCCATATTTAAATCCTTTTATGCTATGGTGTCCACTCAGTTTGGAAAAAAAATACAAGTGTTTCGATCAGATAATGCCAAAGAGTACCTATCTAGTAAATTTCAATTCTTTTATCACGATAATGGAATTATTCATCAAACATCCTATGCCTAAAACCCTCAACAAAATGGTGTAGTTAAAAGAAAAAATCGACATCTCCTTGAGGTAGTCTGTGGCTTACCCTACTCTATGAAGGTGCCATATTATTACTAGTCTCATGCCATTCTTATGGCATGATACCTTATTAATAGGCTACCTTCTTCAATCCTTAGCCAAAAATCCTCATACTCATTATTATTTTTGAATGAAGACTCTTTCTCTCTTCCTTTGCAAGTTTTTGGTTGCACATGCTTTGTTCATATCACATCTCCTCAAAAGAGTAAACTTGAGCCAGAATCACTTAAGTGTATCTCTTTGGGTTACTCTCGTACCCAAAAAGACTATGTTTATTATAATCCCTGACTTAAGAAATTAATTGTCTCTATGGAGGTCACCTTTTTTTAGGACACACATTTTTATTCCTCAAAAGATGCACACCCGGGTCTTTCATCAGTTCAGCCAGCCCCGAAGCCCGTTGTGCCACTTGATGCGATGCTACTTCAACTCCCTGAAGACTCAGCCAACACCACACATGTGGAGTTTATGGATCCCTCCAAAGTATGTCCATCTTCCCCTATTGTATTTGGCTCACAATTTGATACACGACTCATAGCTCTATAGAATAAACCTCGAACTTGCACTAGGCCCTCCACTTCTCATCCTATTTCAAACTTTGTTTCTCACCATCAATTGTCTTCTTCACGCTTTCAGTTTCTTGCATCTATTTTTCCATCTCTATTCCACAATCCCATTAGGAGACTCTGAGACATCCAGGATGGAAGGCTTCCGTGGAAGAAGAAATGCATACCTTATATGAAAATCAGACTTGGTCCCTTATCCCTCTTCCTCCCAGTAAGAAACATGTGGGTTGTAAATGGGTTTTTACTATCAAACACAACCCAAATATTTCTATTGCTCGTTGTAAAACCCGACTAGTTTCCAAGGGATACACTCAGTGTTATGGAGTGGATTATGAAAAAGTATTTTCTCCAATGGCTAAATTAAACTTGTTATGCATCTTATTATCTTTAGCTACTTATTCCACTTGACTGGTATTTCAATTGCATGTCAAAAATGTTTTTCTTTTTTGAATGGGGACAAAAAAGAAGAGATATATATGCATTAACCAACTGGTTTTGTGGTTGAAGGGGAGTTTTTATGCAAATTGAGAAAGTCTGTATATGGGCTTAAACAGTCTCCTCGAGCTTGGTTTGACAAATTTAGTCAATCAATGTTACGGTTTGGATTCAGCCGGTGTTCAGTAGATCATTCTGTTTTTATCAAGTTGAATTTATGGAAAAGAGAAATACTTCATTGACTTATCATAATAAGAGTACATGAACCTCTATTTATAATAGAGGAAGGTAGTAGAGTCTCATTACAATAAAATTACTCTTGTCCCAATTACACCCAAACTCTAACACCTAAAGATAAGTCCTAGCATAATTAAATAACCCAATATAAATAGAAGACTAACATGACTAAAACTCCTTTAAACTAAAACTCCTATGTGAGACCTGTTTCCATAATAATTCTAGCTCTATAAGACTTCTTATTTTGTAAGATTTCTTATGCCACCTCACGTGATCATGGTGGGTCCCATATCTCTTGGGTTTGGGACCATCTTCCAACACTTCCCCTCAAGCTGGGGGGTGAGAGAACATCATGAACTCCCAGCTTGTTGCAAATGATGTATAGGATCTTCTCGTATAAAATGGCAGTCCTTCATATCTTCTAACACTCCCCCTCACGCTAGTGGTCTCTTCCATGAGGCCCAACTGGCATAAGATAAGTGAGAGTAAAATCACTCCAAGCCGTATGACATTGTCTATACGTAATGGTCAAAAGTATAATAAAACTCCTCCATCACTGTGTCCCTCCACAAGACAACGACTCTCAAATGGTATGAGTAATAAATACCAATTAAGGGGGGTAACATATATGTAGTAATAAGCTCCTCCATCACGGTGTCCCAACCTGGGCACCGACTCTCACAGGTAGAAATGGGAGATAAATGTCTGTCATTCACAAGATGGAGACATGATACATGATAAATGTCTGTCATTCACAAGATGGTGTTAAAAGACATGATAAGTGGGTAATGCCTGTCATTCATAAGATGATGACAAAAGATCCATGGGTACATAAAAAATTCTCAATGAACTTAAAACACCCTACCATGATGGACTTAAACTCCCAACCAAAGCAACACACAAAAGGTTGGCCCAAAGATATATGTGAGAGTCAAATAAAGGATGGTAGGAGTAAGGTTGTCAAATAACAATAGGTAATAGGTAAAGAGGAAGACAAGATGTTGAGGCCACCACTTCTTCAATAATAATGTCTCATCCAAAGAGACACAATAACTGCAGCTGAAATGGGCCACGACCCAATATAATAAAAATCCTTGTAAAGGACCCATGAAATAATCCGATGTGAGTATTTGCACCAAGTAATATGTTGAAAATACCTCAAAATAATAATCCAGCCAGATAAATAGAATCGAGTTGCCCCAAGTCAAATAGTAGACCAATATAGCGAGTCGCGGCAGAAATATATGTAAAACTTGGGACCCGGACCCGTATATCCAATGCAGAAAACAAGTCATCCAAGTCAGATTGACCTAGATCCAACTTGACTCATTGAGTTGACCAGGACAGAGTTGGCCAGAGTTAATTCAGTAGACTGGTGCTGCTGGACAATAGCTAGAAGGGCAGCCCAGTTCGCTGGGTTGACTCGGGCGGGTCTGGTCTGAGACTCAGCAGGCGCTGAACCGGTGCTCAATTAAATTTTCCTAACTTAGGAAATCTGATTTTTCATCATTTTCCTCCCCATGATAGTGGAGTCATCTTCCCCGCTTCCAAATAGAGCGGAACAGCAACAACATAAGGTCGGTTCGAGACTCGAGCAAAAGATTATAATCTTGCTACCTATCTTGGCGAGATTTAAATTCAGAAGCAGTGTGTCCTTCTTCCCTGCAGCACAAAACAACTTCGTAAACCAGCCAGAGAAAAGGGAATGGACAACAACACAGTGACAGAATGAAATCCCATCAATTTGGCCGAGATAGTTTTGCCATGCCAGCGAAGAAGTAATTCCAGAAATAACCAGAAACAGCAACGGAGATTACAGAAATTTCCAAAACCAATAGAGGGATTGCAACTTTTATGCAATCAGATAGCGACAAAAAAAAAAACTTCTGATGATAGATGGCAGCCATCAAAATTAGATTTCTTGAATGAGATTACAAAGATAGCAGAGAATCCCGGGTCGACTGGGTGAACAACTCTATTTCCGATTCTTCCTACACTCCAGGATATAACTTTCCAAGATAAACAACTTTAGTGTATAACTTGTTGGATCCTTGATTCAAGCTGATTAGTACAACCAGATAAGTAACGAGATTAACTCGGAATGAATCCGATGACCTGGCTGGATGAGAGAAGATGGAGTTGTGAGAGCAGATTGTGATCCTTCTGAATTGGTTTCAGACCTCGGATGGAAACCAAAAAACTTACCAGTAGGAGACTAACACCCTGGACTCGCTGAATTACTGTTGACTACTTGGAAGGAAGATAGAGCTTTCAAAAATATATGGACGCCTTTAATTCAGCTTAATATGAAGAGATACAAACAACAACGAAATTTGTTTTTGAATGTTGGGTGTTTGTTGGATCGGAGATATCATATCACCGAGCAGAAGAAATCATAATAGAATGATGCTCGGAGTCTCAGGCTGGATGTGTGGAGAAGCAGGCTAAGCCAGTTGTAATAAAATTATAGGGTGCCATGATAGCGATGAATAATTCTCATAGAGGAAGCAAGATAAGCCATCTATAATAAAATCACAGGGTGCCACGATAACGATGAATAATTCTCAGAGAGGCAGCCACGAATGAAAGTAACTTTCCGAAATAACGTCTCAATCATAAACTCGACATGAAGGATGGAGATGCAGGATAGCATCGACATGAAGCTCGACACCAAGGAGGAGAAGCTTCAAAGACAGAGAGGGATCATGGCGGTCAGCGGTCATGAACCAGAAACTCTTGGAAATAAAATAGCAGTATAGAGGTGCTTTAATGTAAAACAAATAATGGGTATAGGGACTAAAAATGATAAATACGAACCTAAAGTGTTAAGATAATATATCAGAAAATATCACATTACCTCTGTGGGTTGACCGAGTCAACTCACATAACCTGCTCTGATACCAGGTTGAATTTATGGAAAAGAGAAATACTTCATTGACTTATCATAATCAGAGTACATGAACATCTATTTATAATAGAGGAAGGTAGTAGAGTTTCATTACAATAAAATTACCCTTGTCCAAATTACAACCAAGCTCTAACACTTAAAGATAAGTCCTAGCATAATTAAATAACCCAATATAAATAGAAGACTAACATGACTAAAACACTTTTAAACTGAAACTCCTTTGTGAGACCTGCTTCCATAATAATTCTTGCTATATAAGACTTCTTATTGGGTAAGACTTCTTATGCCACCTCAGGTAATCATGGTGGGTCCCATATCTTATGGGCTTGGGCCCATCTTCCAACACTTGGATATGCGGGCCTTCCTTGATATTATAGGCTTGGGCCCATCTTCCAACAATCAAGAATACCTTAAAGGGAAAGGTATTACTAGCAGTTTATGTGGTTGATATTGTTTTAACTAGTAGTGATGCAGACAACATAAAATAAGTCAAATAAAAGGTATGCCAAGAATTTAAAACAAAAGATTTTGGTCTTCTAAAATATTTTCTAGGAATTGAAGTATTCCAGTCAAAGCATGGGATTATATTATCTCAGAGAAAATACATCTTGGATCTACTAGGGGACAGAAGGATGATGGGGAGTTGACTTGCTGATACTCCTATGGATGCTAATGTAAAGTTATGTGCAAACTCTAGAGAAGATGTTGATATGGGAAAATATCAGGGGCTTGTGGGAAAACTTATTTACCATATGATGACCATACCAGATATACCATATGTAGTAAGTCTAGTGAGTCAATATATGCACAAACCACAACTTACCCATTGGCAAGCCTTGGAGAGGAGACTAAGATATTTAAAAGGAGCTCCAGGAAAATGGTTTCTCTATAAGAATCATGACCACTACAACATAGAAGGTTTCTCAAATGCATATTGGATTGGATCACCTGATGATAGGAAGTCCACTTCAAGGTATTGTACCTTAGTTGGAGGAAACATGGTTACATGGAGAACCAAAAAAAAGAATGTTGTTTCAAGGTCCAGTGTAGAAGCAGAGTACAAAACTATGACATACATAGTACATGGGCTTCAATGGATCAAATCCCTTCTTACTGAATTGGGAGTCTATAAAAGAGCATCTATGGAATTATATTGCAACAGCTAGGCAACCAGTCATATCACTTCAAATCTTGTCTTTCATGAGAGGAAAAAACACATCGAGGTAGACTGCCACTTTAAATGATAGAAATTTCAGACTGGTATCTTATTTCTTCGTCATGTTTCATCACAAGGGCACGTGACAAACATTCTTACAAAATCAGTCACTTTCAAGATGTTAACCACTACATGCAGCAAGTTGGATATCTACAATGTTTTCTTCCTACCAACATGAAGGGGAGTTTTGGAAGACACCTTAAGTGGCATTAAGATAATAACCTTACTCCCGTCAAGGAAGTGGCACAAAGGGTAATTAAGTGCTCTTCTCATAAGGACGGTACAAGGGTGTAATTATGTAAAATGATATACGTCTATTTATGTTTTTTCCTTTTGAAAACTTATAACCCTAAGGGTATTGTAGTCATTATAACTGTTATGAACGCAATAACATTATTTTTTTTCATTTACTTTATTTATTTCAGTTTTAGGCCATAGGGGTATTTTTGGAATATTTTATTTATAGGGGTATTTTTATAATATTTTATCTTAAACCCTAATAGGGTGAACCCTATTTAAGGGGTAAGAGCAATGAGAAAGGGAAGCATTGATTTTAGGTTAAATTTAGGTTAAACAGGCTTGGAGCTCTCCTCAACGAGCTCTAGGGTTTTCGATTGATTTTCATGTTCCTCTCCATGTCTCCCTGCAATTCTGCCATGTTGTTCTACAATTCCCCATGGCCGAACCGGAAAGTTAAAAACGAATCCTTGTGTCAGATCCAGGACCATAACAACTGGTATCAGACCAGGAACACAATGATGTATTCTTCTACCCGAGAGGAAAGACTTGCCTTTGCCTAGGATTTGCGTACAACTAGAGAAAAGGCCACACGACCTGAAATCTCTGAGCACGATGTACGCGAAGGGAAAGCACCAAAAGTTGTGTCGGTTGTCGAACGACAGTGGATGACGGTGGCGTGCGGTGAACGACAGCAGGAGGGAGCCCTCTCGGGTCTCTCTTCTTTTGGTCGGCGGCCGGCTTGAGACTCTCTCGAGTTCTCTTCTCTCCCCCTTTCCTCAAAACAATTTTGCCCTAAAAATACCTCTCCCTTTCTGGAATTTTTGTAAATATCTCCTTCTCCACACAAAATTTTCCTGAAATTCCATAATTGAATCCATAAAAATCATTTAAGAAAGATATAAACCCTAAAAGCAATGAAATATAATTTAGGAGAGAAAAATATGCAATATAAGCAGTGATTAATGCCAAATTTAACAAATGCACGTTTCATTTAAAAACCGATAAATAACCACCTATAACACAATTATAAGGGCTATTCTATTATAATTAACCTAGTTCTCATGTCAGAATCTGGCATCTATCACACCCCAAACCTAAATCTTTGTTAGTCCTTACCAAAACAACAACATAACCAAAATTAAGCCTAGGAAAAAAAAATGCCACTTTCGTAGGGAACACAATTGCATTTAGCATATGCAACAAGCCGTTAAACCCCTACTTTACGGTAGAGGACGAGTTGTGTCTCGTGAGGGTTTGCATGGAATTTACCCACAAAATTCATCTAAATCAACAATATAAAAAGAAAATCGAAGAAAATCTACTCCTCATTAGCATGTGACTAACACTTAATATCGTAAAATGTCTGAAAATCATTTGAAACCCTGCTCAATTTGAAAACCTGTGTAAAATATAACACATTATCAATCCAAATACACTCACGAGTACTCCACCTGAACCAATGTGACCCATAAGCAATTACTTCAACAGAACAAAGAGGCAACAGATAACAATAAAATCTTGGTCACATCACAATTAAGAGAAAATAGTAGAGTAAGCCTGTTGTCTAACAATCTCACAAAAGAAGTATACATGTTTCAATCTTGACCTGCAACTTCTTTCAACTTACAATTCATCATCAAAGTTAAGGAAACTCATTGCTTCCATATTTAAACCCATTTTTCGCTATTACTAGAATAATAAAAAAAAATTTCACTGAATACTTTTGGTATTACCACCATTTTGTATTCGTCCTCACTGTACATGCACTTATTTTTTAAGTAATCGACTGTTTTGGTTCATGTCCCTGGGTTTGCCCAGGCTGTTTCTGAGGTTATCTGTCTTTTGAAAGCAAGAGCATTTCCGTTTGCATTTATACATTACAACGAAGAATTTCACTGAGATATAAAAAGGAATAAGATCAAATAGGCATACAAGACCATTCTGACTAACATAGATCAACACTAGATTTACATGTTCTCTTTTGCAACTAAGTTCCAAGTCTAATGCAATAGTAAGTTATCCCACTGAATTCTCATGGATCACAACAAATGATATCAGATATCTAATATGCATATTCTACACAATTTTCCACATACTAAGAAACACATTTGAGCAACTTATTTTAACTCTACTAAAGTTAACCACATACTAGGAGGAGAAATTTGAACTCCACGCACAAAAATTAAAAGAAAATCATTGCTAAGACATAAAAGAGTCGTCCCCCCCCCCCCCCCCCTCTGAATCTAAACCTGACATTGTCCTCAATGGGGAAAAGTTAAAACACCAGAACGACTACAAAAAGGAATAACAACTAAAGAATATTAAAACTCATGGAAACCACATGCTCCATGGGCACATAAGAAGTAAAGCAAAGCCAAAATAGTGTAAGGAAAAGAGATATCAGCAAACACCCCTAAACCTAGAGCATGACACATCATCAAACAAACCAACTAACAATCACTAAAATATCTGATTATACTCCAGTTGACTCACAACTTAGCTGGTTATACTCCAACAGAGTAAGGATTAAGCTCCCTCAGAGCTTCTAAATCCATAGGTGGGACCATATGTATTTGGTCATCAACAATAATACCTAAGAGTCAATAAAAACCCCCAGGAATGATACATAGTCTCCCTCGAAGAAGATTTACTCGTATTAGCCATACCCATAGGTAATCATTCATAGATGAAACCGCTATCCCACATCACACTTTGAAACAATCTCCATGTGACTGACCACTGAAGGCAACAGGAATCATGCACTGAACACAAGTCCTTGAGTTACTCACCATAAGGTTTTCATTTAATACTTCCAGTTTGAACTAGTCAATCCCAGAACGGTTGTGTGAGTACAAACCTCTCAAACTAGAGACCAAAAGTCTGGTCATCAACTACCAGAACCATTTACGCTCTCAGCTGACAAGAGAGCACCCCGAGTCCATGACGGGGCCGGCATCGCCGGGGGACCTCCAATCAATCAAGACCAGAGTACACCAAAGGTTATCCCAATAAGAATGAATAAACCAAAAATAAAAACTGTAATGTAAAAAGGGATAGAAACGTGGGGATTGCCCATAATGTGCTAAGTTTATAGTCGTAAGCAAGACTCTGCTGCAGTCAAGATGAATGGATAGGTTCCTTCAAGAAAATCACCATCACCTCCTCCTGTGTGGGGACATTCTCAAGATATGGTTTGAGCCTCTGACCATTAACTTTGAAGACCGACCCATCTCCGTGATTGCGGATATAAACAGTGCCATGAGGAAACACCTGTGTAACCTCAAATGGACCTGACCACCTGGATCTCAGCTTCCCTGGAAACAAATGCAATTGTGAGTTATAAAGTAAAACATTCTGCCCAATAGTAAAAGACTTGCGAAAAATAGATTTATCCTGTAAAAGCTTTGTTTGCTCCTTATACAGTTTGGCATTCTCATAAGCATCATGACGTATCTCTTCCAACTCATTCAATTGCAATTTCCTCTCCTCACCTGCTTGAGCCAAATCAAAATTCAAAGCCTTAATGGCCCAATAAGCTCTATGCTCAAGCTCAATAGGTAGATGACATGCTTTGCCGAACACTAGGCAAAATGGAGACATCCCAATAGGAGTCTTATAAGTGGTTCGATAGGCCCATAAAACATCGTCCAATCGAGTGGACCAATCTTTCCTATCAATGCGAACCGACTTCTCCAAAATCCGTTTGATCTCCCTATTAGAGATTTCCACTTGACCAAGAGTTTGTGGGTTGTATGGAGTAGACACCCGATGAGGGATGGAGTATTTCTTCAACAAGGTCACAAATGCTCTGTTACAAAAATGAGATCCCCCATCACTGATGATCGCTCTCGGAGTACCAAACCGATTAAAGATGTTTTCTTTTAAAAACTTTACCACTACTTTGTGATCATTTTTCTTACATGCAATAGCTTCAATCCATCTAGAGACATATTGAACAGCAACAAGGATGTATTGATAGCCAAACGAGATAGGAAAAGAACCCATGAAGTCAATACCCCACACATCAAACAATTCAACAATAAGAATGGGGTTAAGAGGCATCATGTTCTTCCTAGAAAAACAACCAGTCCATTGGCATCTATCACACATACGACAAAACTCATGGGCGTCTTTAAATAATGAAGTCCAATAGAAACCACATTGCAAGACTTTAGCCGCGGTCTTTCTAGCACCAAAATGTCCACCACATGCATGGGAATGACAAAATTCAAGAATATTGGAAAAGTCTTGCTCAGGTACACAACGCCTAATGACTTGGTCTGGACACACCTTGAACAAATAAGGGTCATCCCAAAAAAAAATTTTGGCTTGGGAAAAGAATTTCAACTGATCTTGTTTACTCCAATAATCAGGAATCTTACCAGTTACAAGATAGTTGACTATGTCAGCAAACCAAGGCAATTGGGATACTTGGAGAAGTTGTTCATCAGGGAAGGAATCATTTAAAGGAAGGGATCCTTCATGAGGTGCTACACAGATCCTAGATAGATGATCAGCAACAACATTCACAAAACCCTTGTTATCTCGAATCTCAATGTCAAATTCTTTCAATTGCAAGATCCATCTAATCAAGCGAGGTTTAGTGTCCTTGATGGATAATAAGTACTTCAAAGCAGAATGATCAGTGAACACTATAACCTTTGACCCTAAAAAATATGATCTAAATTTGTTCAAGACAAATACAACTGCTAGCAACTCCTTCCTAGTGGTAGTGTAATTCAATTGAGCATCATGAAGAGTGCGGCTAGCATACTGTATGACACAGGGAATTTTATCCACCTTTTGCCCCAAAACAGCCCACAATGCATAATCAGAGGCATCACACATCAACTCAAAAGGCAAAGACCAAGTAGGGGGTTGGACAATGGGTGCAGTGGACAAACATTTCTTCAGTGTCTCAAAAGCATGAATACAGGCATCATCAAAGGCAAAAGCAACATCTTGAGCAAGCAAATCCGTCAAAGGACGAGAAATTTTGCTAAAGTCCTTAATGAAGCACCTATAGAACCCAGCATGGCCAAGGAAAGAATGGACCCCCTTCACAAAAGTAGGTGGTGGCAGATTGGCAATTAGGTCAACCTTGGCTTTGTCCACTTCTATACCCCGCTCAGACACTACATGTCCTAAAACAATTCCTTCTTTTACCATGAAGTGGCATTTCTCCCAATTCAAGACTAAATTGGACTTAATGCAACTGGACAATACGAGTGAAAGATTGTGCAGACATGTCTCAAAACTAGAGCCAAACACAGAAAAATCATCCATAAAGACCTCTAAAAAGTCACCAATCATGTTAGAAAAGATACTCATCATGCACCGTTGGAAAGTGGCGGGCGCATTGCATAAACCAAAAGGCATGCATCTGTAAGCAAAGCTGCCAAACGGACACGTGAATGTGGTCTTTTCCTGGTCTACTGGAGCAATGGGAATTTGAATGTAGCCAGAGTATCCATCAAAGAAGCAATAAAAACTGTGGCCGGCCTATCGCTCTAGCATCTGATCAATGAAAGGTAGTGGGAAGTGATCCTTCCTAGTGGTGGAATTAAGTTTTCTATAGTCAATGCATACACGCCACTTGGTGGTTGTTCTTGTGGGAATCAATTCACCACTCTCATTTTGCATTATCGTTAGCCCCCCATTCTTAGGGATAACTTGAATTGGACTCACCCAGGTGCTATCAAAAATAGGGTAAATGATGCCTGACACAAGCAACCTAATGACTTCGTCTCTCACAACCTCTTGCAAATGGGGATTTAACCTACGTTGCATCTCACATGAGGCTTTAGTCCCCTCCAAATGAATATGATGCATGCATATGGAGGGGATAATCCCTTTTAAGGCATCTAGAGTCCACCCCAATGCATCTCTATGTGCTTGTAAAACTTTAGTCAATTGTTCCTCCTGCTCAGTACTCAAATCAGAGGCAATAATGATTGACAATGAGTTCATGGGTACCAAGAACGCATACTTCAACGTGGGAGGAAGTGTCTTAAGATCTAGCTTGGAAGTTTCAAGAGGTTTGTCCAAGTCAAGATGAAGATCCTATGGATGATCAGTTGTGACAACCTCATAAGCTTCCTCCAACAGAGGTACAGAACTGAGTAAAGAGTCAACCTCTCGGAAATATGTTTCCTCATCAAAATAGTCCATGTCTAAAGATGTTATGTAAGACTCAAAAGATTCAAGAGTAGATTCATCATCAAGCATAACAGTCACTATCTTAAATGCAAGACTCAAATCATTAGACTCAAGTGGATGGTGACCGGCGTTAAACACATTCAACGAGACCTTAAAATTTCCAAAAGACAACTCCAACTCACCACTTTTACAATGAATGACAACATTAGATGTGGTTAAGAAGGGACATCCTAGGATGACAGGAATTTGGTTGGTCACATTGACTACTGGTTCTGTATCAAGAACAATGAAATCAATCAGGAACAGAAATTAGTCCACTTTTATCAAAACATCTTCAACTATTCCTCGTGGTATCTTGATAGAATGGTCAGCTAGTTGAAGTGTGATGGGGGTAGGCTTCAATTCCCCCAAACCTAATTGCTGGTACACAAAGAAAGGAAGCAAATTCACACTTGCCCCTAAGTCAAGAAGAGCTCTTTGGATGGTATGTTCACCAATGACACATGAAATTGTGGGGCATCCAGGATCTTTAACTTTAGGAGGAGTGTTGTGCTTCAGAATTGAGCTTACATTCTCAGTAAGAAAGACCTTTTTGTTAACATATTGGTTTCTCTTCTGTGTACAAAGGTCTTTCATAAATCGGGCATAAGCAGGGACTTGCCTAATAGCATCAAGAAGTGGAATGTTAATGTGAACCTTACTAAACCGTTCCAACGTTTCATGCATGCTATCTCCTTTCCTAGGTGGGCCCGATAACCTCTGCGGATAAGGAGATGGTGGGACTTGGTTTGGGATCTACCTGGCTGTTGGTGGAGAATTTGGAGGTTCTTCACTCAATGATGTGTCCCCATTGTCATTCTTTGACTCCTTAGACTTAGTGGTCCCTACCCCATTGTTCAACTCACGACCACTCCTAAGGGTGGTTATGGCTTTGGCTTGCTCGTGGTGGGGATTTGAACTCGACCCACTCTCATGTGTGCTTTTGGGGTTAGGAATGGTTTGACTCAGGAGTCTATTTTGTGCCTGTTCACTCATGTGCCTGGCCAACTGACTCACTTGCATTTCAAGTTTAGCAATGGAGAACTGTGTATTCTGCATGAATAATTGAAGTGTATCCTCAAGTGAAGGTTTTTGTGAAATCAATGGCTGTTGAGTGAAGTGTGGGCACGGAGCTTGGGGTTGAGTAAACCCTGAAGGACCCCCAACCTGTGGGCCCTTGGACCATGAGAAATTTGGGTGCCTAGCCCAACCCAGATTATATGTTCCCGAAAAAGGATCGTTCCGGTTTGGTCTATGGAAATTATGGACTGCATTCAAGTCCTCAATGAGCTCTGGGTAGGATGAACTAGATGGACACATTTGTATGGGATGAGATGAACTAGAGCATATGGCACAGACAGTTGATGGGTTAGGAGCAGGTGAACTCTTGGACACCATAAGGGCATCAATTTTTCTAGTCAACCCCTCAATCTTGGCCATGAGCATGGGTGTTTCACTAACCTCGTAGAGACCCTCTCTTTTGGCTTTGTGGGATCTCCTATCAACATTAAATGACAAACCCCATTGCTAAGATTGATCACTCAACGTTTCAAAGAAGTCCCACGCCTCACTAGCACTCTTACCCATCAAACTCCCACCACTCGTTTGCATCTACCATGGATGTAACCTGGGGTGTAAGACCTTGATAAAAGTATTGCACTAAATGCCATTTCTCAAACCCATGATGCAGACAAATCCTTCCATTTCTCCCAAGCCTCATAAAAGTGTTCACCCTCCTGCTGCATAAAGTTGGAGATTTCTCTCCTGAGGGATGTAGTTCTCTGAATGGGAAAGTACTTGGACAAAAATTTCGTGACTAATGTGTCCCATAAGTAATGTTGCCCACCTCTAAGGAATTAAGACTAGACTTGGCCATATCCTTAAATGAAAATGGAAAAGTCTTAACTGGATAGAGTCATCTGAGAAATTCTGGAATTTGAAAGTCGCACGGATATCTAAGAATTCCTTGATGTGGTAATAAGGGTCCTCCTTCTCCAACCCATAGAATGTAGGGAGGAGTTGGATCACACCCAGTTTCAACTCATAACTGGCAGCAGTAGTGGGTGGCAATATAATGCAAGAAGGTGATGTGAAGTTGGATGGGATAGAATAATCCCTCATGGCTCTATGGTCACCTGTTGCAGGTAACTGTAATGGTTCACCCTAATTGGCCATGGTAGCTCCTAACTTGACTTATGGTGTTTTCCTACAAATATGTTCTTCCTCTTCAACAAAGGGAGCTAATGGTTCACCTAGGGAGTGGCGCCCGTGCATAAAAACACAAAAATAAACAAAACTAACTATCAAATTATGCTAACAAACTAACTACTGAAAATACGAACTAACTAGAAGAAATAAAAATAACTCCACACAAAATCATCAAGATAAAACAAAAATATAAAATTATGAAAGCAGAAAAATAAATCTAACCTAAGACCATGGAGAACAAAGAAATACACTTAATACATGGCTCCCCAGCAACGACGCCAAAAACTTGATGTGAAATTTAATTACATCGGCTTTTATACCTCGCAAGCTTACGAATCGTTCATGTAATCTAGCGGCAAGCGAGGGTCATATCCACAGGGAGGACTGAATTTTGTGTATTCTTCAGTCAACTAAACTAACCAAATATGATGAATTAATCTGAACTAAACACTGATTTTATCCTAAATTATCAAGCAATGATCTAATTAACTACTTACACAACAGGAAACATCAACTCTGAATTTTACCATGATTTGTGCCTCTCTCGAGTGCCACATAACCACGAATCCGGATTCTCAATCCTTGCGTCTAGCCCCTCTCGGGCGCCTAGAGTTAAGGATAGAGATCAGATTATAATACCAACCTAAATTACAATTCTGCCCTAACTAGCTAATTACTCAAAAAATTCGGAAAAAAAATATTCGATAAACATCAATTCTCAAATCAAATTTAATAAGCATTCAAAACCTAAGTTCAAACTATAGAAAACTAATTAAATTACAAAATGACAGATTACTCCCCTTCTTCTTCCTCTTGCTCAGGCAGCAATTCCTTTCTCACGGTTGCTACGATTTCCAAAAATTAAGGACTTTGGGTTGCAAGAGCGAGCGGCCGGAAGTGGAGACGACTCTGGCAAAGAGTAATCGAAATCCCCCGAGGGAGGTGATGCGGCGAAAGACGGAATGGAAGCGAAATCCTCTTACCGGCTCTCTCGAGTCTCGACCGGAGTCGAACTAGGCTCGGGAAGTGCTCGGAAATGCATAATCGATGCCAGAGGATGGTTGGAATGTGGAATCGGCGTCAGAGGAGCCCTCTCGAGTCACCTCTAGGCCTGGTGAGCAAAAAATGGCAGTGTCGAACTCGCCGCGATGGAGACTCTCTCGAGCTCTCCTCGGGTCTGTTCTCGATTGCCAAACGGCGATGGACGACGGTGGTGCGCAGCTAAACGACGGCTGGTGGGAGCCCTCTCGTGTCTCTCTTCTTTTAGTAGGCGATGGGCTTGAGACTCTCTCGAGCTCTCTTCTCTCCCCCTTTCCTCAAAACGATTTTGCCCTAAAAATACCTCTCCCTTTCACTAATGGCATTTTTTTAAATATCACCTTCTCCACACAAAATTCTCCTAAAATTCCATAATTGAATCCATAAAAATCATTTAAGGAAGAAATAAACCGTAAAAGCAATGAAATATAATTCAGGAGAGAAAAATATGCAATATAAGCAGTGATTAATGCCAAATTCAATAAATGCACGTTTCATTTGAAAATCGATAAATAGCCACCTATAACACAATTATAAGGGCTATTCTATTATAATTAACCTAGTTCTCATGTCAAAATCTGGCATCTATCAGCTGGTCATGATGTTGTTGCTGCCATGCTGTGCAACTTTGCCATTGGGGGGCCACCGTGAGGGGCTCTTTCACACTAGTCTCAGACTGAGGGAGGGCAGCGTTGTTGTTGGGCGAGATGTAGCGACATTCGACACGCTTTCCTACAGTTGACAAAACAAAAAAAAAAAATCCTAGAGGGAATGCTCCAATTTTGGGCGTCCAGAGGGCGGATATAGCTATCGCGGATGCCACTTGGGAACAGGTGGAGACGTCGGCCTACAGACCCTACTTTCGAGCTTGAGGACAAGCTCATTCTTCTAGGGGGGTGTAATTTTATGAACACAATAAAATTATTATTTTATTCTTTCTCTTTCTTTTACTTTATTTATTTCAGTTTTAGGCCATAGGGTATTTTTGGAATATTTTATTTATAGGGAAATTTTTGGAATATTTTATTGACAGAGGTATTTTTGTAATATTTTATCTTAAACCCTAACAGGGTGAACCCTATTTAAGGGGTGAGAGCAATGAGGAAGGGAAGCATTGATTTTAGGTTAAATTTAGGTTAAACAGGCTTGGAGGTCTCCTCAACGAGCTCTAAGGTTTTCGATTGATTTTCAACTTCCTCTCCTGTCTCTCTACAATTCTGCCATGTTGTTCTACAATTCCCCATGGCCGAACTAGAACCTTAACAACGAATCCTTGTGTTAGATCCAGGACCATAACAGTAACCTTCTTTCATAAACTATAAATAGAGGTTCAAGGCAAGGGGTAGATCATTAAGTCTCCCCTCTTCTCTCGAATTCGTCCCTAGCCTTTCTCTCTTCTCCCAAGCTCTCTCGAGCTCCATCTCTCTCTAGCCGTCTTTCTCTTGCTCTTTTCTTCTTTCTTCCTCTCATTTCTTCTCCTCTTCTTCTTCCTCTCCTCATTCTCATCCTTTACTCGAGGACCTTACCACGGGATCCTAAATTCAACACTAAAGTATTTCAATTTTTCACAAATTTAAAAATTCTTGAAATTCAAAATTAAGTTCTTTGACAATAGTTTAGACTTGCTTCACCCCACTTAGCTAACACTTTCTTATTGAGCACTAAAAGTTGTTGTAACCGTGGTGACCACAATAGTGGCATGTATGCAATGACAAACATGGTGACTTTTGCCATATCAGTCCTATGTTTACCCTTAACTCTTTCTTTTCTCAATTCCTCTTCTTCAAACCAGAATACTTTTTTTTTGGGAAAAAGATTTTCTTAGAGCAACTCTCTCTAGGGCATGGAAAATCTCATGATTTTCTTTCTTCTAGCTATTTTGAGACTTCGATAGCTCATTTTTTTCTTGAAATTATAAAGTCCATTCACAGATGCTTTCATACTTATTGCTCATCTAAAAAGAGGTTGAGGAGTAGCCTTAACCTTTTGACAGTCAAAAATAAGCATATCATTTTCTCATCTAAATTTTTCTAATTTTTGAGGAACTCTAATTTCACAAAGACTCAATTTCCTTTTCCAACTTAGTGAGCTGCACATTAAGTTTCTCATTTTCTTTTATCTGTCTTTTGAGGGAAATTCTTGACTCATCTAATAATGCTAATAATTCCCCCATGTTTGGTCCTCATCACGTCAACTCTCAAATTCATCATCTCTATTTGAGAGGACATCACCAATCAATTATAAGTGCCTAGTTGTGTACTTAGAGTGAGAAGAGTTATACTCAATGTCCCTAAAGTAATCATTCAAATTTATCCTATATATCTTTAGTGTATTTACAAGATGGAACCAAATCAATCAAATAATTGCTCAAACCATTGACTATAAGTAAAAGATTTTAATGTAATTGAGTAAGAGTTCAACAAAGATTATGCAAGTGCATAATGATTTAAAATAAACATCCTAGTGTACTTGAAAATGCAAAGGTCCACAAAATGAGGAACCAAAGTGGGAAATCTTGCTACAATAGGTTCTTTTGTTGGTATGCAATTGATTTCAAAGTAAAAAGTAATTATTCAGCGATAAATACACTAAGTAGAGTCTCTGTTGGGATCTTCCTGGGCCATGGATCTCGTCATCCTTCTTCCCTCTCTTCCCTCTAGATTGACTATTGACGCTGGAAGAGAACTTCTTTTATTTGAACTTGTAATGGTGGAATCGAAATGGAATGGATTGAGCTTTGAAGGAAGCTCGACCTGGACCTCTGAGGGAGAATCCGACCTGGCTAAAATTAATTTACTCAATGTTTGCCTTCATTCAACTTTCGATCTCAATAAATATGTTTGGGGACAAAAATACAACTTAGACCCATGGGTCAATTGGTTCACGCCAAATTACATCCAAACCAACTTTAACATACATGGAAAGGGAAATAATTTAATTCCTAGCCTGTTGATAACTCGGGATGCTATGGAGTCCATAACATCACCCCCCTCCTGGAGAAAGAGCTTGTCCTCAAGCTCGAAAGAGGGGTAGAGAGTCCTAAAAGCGTCTAAGGGCTCCCATGTAGTGTCATTGGGGTCACCATCAGCCCACTGCACTAGAACCTCCCAATCGCCCTGAATGTGGTGAGCCTACAACACCTGTGCCGGAGTAGAAAAGACCCGACCTTCATGTAGCAGTGGCAGAGGGGTGTGTAGCAATGGGGAGTCTCCCTGGAAGGCCTTCAATTGGGAGACGTGAAACACGTTGTAGATCTTGGCTTTTGGTGGAAGCTACAAGCGGTAGGCGACTTTCCTAGTGCGGTCCATCACCTGAAAGAGACAATAATATTTTGGGGAGAGTTTGTGACGTTTGGAGGCGGTTAGTGAAAGTTTCCTGTAATGTTGGAGACATAGCCACACATAATCCCCGGGAGAGAAGAACACTTCCCGGTGCTTCTTATCATAAGATAGTTTCATAGCATGTTGGGCCTCTTGGAGATGAGTGCGCACCTCACTGAGCATGGCGTCCCTTTCTGCTAAAGCCTGGTCCAAGGTGGCTACCTTGGATGTACCTGGTTCATACGACAAAAGCCAAGGCGGATCTCTGCCATATACTACCTTGAATGGAGTAGTGCTGAGGGCGTTGTGGTATGATATATTATAAATGAACTCTGCCCATGCCAGCCAATTAACCCTCCTTTTAGGTGAGTCCCCCACAAAACAATGGAGATACATCTCAATGGTCCTGTTATCTACCTCGGTCTGTCCATCAGTCTGTGGATGATAGGCGGAAGAGAATGCCAATTTCGTGTCTTGCAGCTTGAATAGTTCTTTCCAGAAAGTACTGGTAAAGATGGTGTCCCTGTCACTGGTAATGAACGCAAGCATCCCATGTAACTGGACAATGTTATCCATGAAGATCTGAGCCACGTGAGCGACTGTGTAGGGATGTGCCAAAGGGAGGAAATGGCCATACTTGGAGAAGCGGTCAACCTCAACAAATATAACGGATTTAGCGAAAGGGGCGGGAAGGCCATCAATGAATTCCATGGAAATATCTGACCATATCTATGATGGTAGTTGAAGTGGTTGGAGCAACCCCGCTGGACTTAATGATTCGGCTTTGTTCCATTGACAAGTCTGACAAGCCGCCACATAATCTGTTACACTGCTTTTCATACCATTCCAATAAAAATCTCTACTGAGGCGGAAATATGTTTTCTGTCTGCCCTCATGTGTACTATCATGGAAAGAGGCTACCATACTGGGAATAAGTGGCGAGGTGTGGTGCAGAAAAATCATGTTCCTGAACAAGATAAGACGATCCTGGATCGTCTAATGGATATCCGATGTCACCTGCTGAATATCATGATATAATGCAATGAGTTCCAGATGTTGTTGTGTCTCCTCCCGTATAGAATCAAGCAAAAGAACTTTGGGCTAATTGATAGCATGTAAGTGTGGCTCTGGAACGTCTCGACGAGACAAGGCATCAGCCCCTACATTCAAACTGCCAGGTTTATACTCAACTGTAAAGTCAAACCCCATCAGCTTACTCAACCAATGCTGCTGAGGGGAGGTAGTGAGACGCTGCTCAAGAAGATACTTCAGGCTACAATGATCGATTCGAATAAGAAATGGGCGCCCCCAGAGATAAGGCCGCCAATGTTGTTTTACTTTTGGTAAACCGATTAATTCCCTTTTATAAGCCGCTAGTTTGTGATGGTGTGGGCCAAGCTGTCGGTTGAAATAAGCGTTCGGGTGGCCTTGTTGCTATAACACTGCACCTTTACCTCCGACCGAAGCATCACATTCCACTACAAATGACTCATCAAAATCTGGGAGCTGCAAACTGGCACTGAAGAAAATGCTTCCTTCAACTGTTGAAAGGAATGATTCGCTGTCTCGGACCAGGTGAAAGCATTTTTATTGAGGAGATTGTGGAGCGGCGCTGCAATCTGGCCATAGCTGCGGATAAATTTTCTGTAATACCTAGCGAGGCCCAAAAATCCCCTTAACGCTGTGATGGAGGTAGGAGGAGGCCAGTCTGTGACGGCCTGAATCTTGCTCTGGTCAACCTTCACCCCAACTACTAAAATAACATGGCCCAAGTATGCCACCTCGGAGGTACCCATAGAACATTTGGACTTGTTTAAAACCAAATGATGGGAGTGGAGAAGAGTAAATACCTAGTGAAGGTGCTTAAGGTGCTCGTCCCAGTGTTTGTTATACACCAATATATCATAAAAAAAAACAAGAACATATTTCCGCAAGAGAGAGCTAAATACCTCATTCATGAGGGCCTGGAACGTGGATGGCACATTGGAGAGACCAAAGGGCATGAAGAGGAACTCAAAATGACCATGGTGCATGCGGAACACGGTCTTCTCCACATCTGAAGGATGAACTTGAATCTGATGATAACCTGACTTCAAGTCCAGCTTGGTAAATATAGTGGCGCCATGTAACTCATCTAGCAGCTCCTCCACCACTGGAATGGGACATTTGTCTTTAATTGTGTGAGCATTGAGTTGCCTGCAGCCCACACAAAACCTCCACGACTTGTCATGCTTTTTTACCAGTAACACCGGCGATGAGAAAAGAGACCTGCTAGGCTGAATAATTCCTTAGATGAGCATATTTTGGCACTGGCACTCAATTTCATCCTTCTGTAAGTGGGGGTAATGATAAGGCCGAACCACCACAAGTTCAGTCCTGATATGCAATCGAATGCGGCGATCACAGTGGCGAATAGACGAAAGAACAGAAGGTGCCTGAAATAAATCTTCAAAGTCTGTAAGTAATTGAAATAACTTACAGCGCTCAGTGCTCTGGACCTGAACTGCCTGAAGTATGCAAGGCACAGTAGCATGTGTGCCATGCAAGGTTATCTGACGCTAGGCCTCTGTGAAGGTCATGGTCTGGGCCTGAAAAATCCCATAAAATAGGCCCCAGCATTTGGAGCCATTTAACTCCGAGTACCAAATCAAATCATGTCAGAGGAATCACAAAGAAATTGGCAATAAAGGAGTGGCCCTCAATAGAAAAGGGGGTGGCTGTAGAGATACCCACACTGGCGATTTTGGCCCCATTGGCCACTGAGACTGAGAGGCCTGTGTTTTGCTGGATTACTAACCCAAACTATTCTGCCACTAGCTGACTGATGAAGTTATGCGTGTTGCCCGAGTCAACTAAGGCTAGTAACTGTAGAAGGTGCAACTGTGCCCGAACTTGCATTGTGTTGGAACTGCGCAGGCCAGTCAGGGCATGGAGTAAAATAGTTGGGCCCTCCTGGTCTGTCTCAACAATGTCTTCCTCGGGTAGTATGTCCTCAGAATCAACACAGAGAATTACACCGAACAATTTTTTGCATATGTGACCCTGGACATACTGGTCATCTGTTGTGGACTCAATAGCACACCGAGTCACACTACGAAGGAGGCAACAACAACTCACTCAATAGGATTTATTTCTTATCTTACTTTGAGTAGGATTTATTTCTTATATTTTTTTAAGTAGGAGTTATTTTTAATTACTTTTATATGTAGGGGCATTATGGGAATTATTGTAACCCTAACCCTAAAACTCCATGACGTGATCTATTTAAAGGAAAGAATGAATGAAATAGGTAAGTTTTGAGATTTTAGAATAACCTAGTGTAAACAAGCTGAGATCACCTCTTGATCTCGAGTTTAGGGTTTAGTCCAAAAATTCAACATATCCTTCACCCTTCATTGTCATCCATCTTCATCCATCTTCCATCACCAGCATCCCAAGTAAGAAGGGGAGCTTCCTGACCCTTTTCCGAGCCCAAGGAGAAGGTTTGTCCTCCTTCTCGGTAGCAGTAGCAAGAGAGGCCTCAATTCCTCCCTTATCAAGCAGAAAAATGAGGATCTTCATCCTCAGGCCTTGAGCAGTCCTGGTGCAACTCGTTAGGACCATCAAAAAAGAGGGAGTTGATCATAGCAGCAAAGAAGAGGTAATAATCTATTCCAAACTCGTATTTCAAGTTAATTCAAAAAGAAGGATTGCAATCTTAGCTAGAGCAGCAGCAAAGAGGGCCAAACCCTCTTTGTCGTGATAAAAAAAGAGAGCAGCTTGCTCTAGCAAGCTCAGCATTGTTGTGGGGTATCCTACCTTTCTCAGCAACTCGTTAGGACCATCAAAAAAGGAGCTTTCCTCCTGGCCGAGCACTAGTCAAGAGAAAGACTCACATACAGACCCTTGACGTGAAGTGAGCTTTAATTCTAAGTGCTGAAGTCTCAAGTTCCACCCCGTGTTACTCGATCCATGACTCGGGACTGTAACAACATGGTATCAGAGCAGGGTAACATGGGGGATACTCTCAGCAATGAAGAAATCCAAATCAGGATACAAAAGATAGAAGATAGCCTTGAAACAACACAACCAGTGTTGGGGAAGGTTTGTGGTTTGGAAGAAGAGATGAGCCGAGTCATCAGCATGCTAACTGAGCTGAAGGCAGAGAGACATCAAAGCCTAGAGGTGAGAGAGGTTGCTCAACCATATCACAGAAGAGGGGAGCAGTGGCCTGGGCGTACTGTTGTCCAAGGACCCCAACATGGAAGCACAGTTCCAAAGTACACCAAGTTAGAGTCCCCCTCTTTCAATGGTTCAGTTGATCCCTTAATTTTGTTGCATAGATGTGAAAAAAAATTTGAACCAAGGGACTACTGAATGGGATAAGGTGCAACTAGCCTCTTTCCATATGACAGATGAAGCTATGTTATGGGTTACTCAAGTAGAAAAAGAAAGACCAGGGATGACTTGGGGAGAATTTAAAAATCTATGCACAGTTAGATTTGGCCCTCCCGCCAACAGTAACCCCCTAGGGGAGTTAGTCCTATTGCGACAAATTGGTTCGGTGGAACAATATCAAAAACTGTTCCAGGAAAAGTTGGATCGTGCTGGTGAGAGGGTATTGGTTGACCAACAGGTCTCCCTATTCACATCGGGTCGCAATGAGTATTTACGTCTAGAGGTAGAACTCCTTATGCCTACGGATTTAGATCATGCAATGAATATGGCCCGAGCAATGGAACAACGACAACAGTTGCAGCAATGTAAGCCGAGTTGGTCGGGTGAGAGGAACACTTCCTCCACGTGGCAAGGGCACCGCTATACTTCATCTGAAGGAGCATCTCCAGTAGCACCATCCTCCAGACACACTCCGACTACGACTCGGGTAGCCGATCCCCGCCCTGGTAATTCCCTACCGAACTTTATCAAAAAATTAATGAGTGCGGAGATGGCAGAAAGGCGGTCCAAAAATTTATGTTATAACTACGATGAGCAGTATCGGGTGGGGCACCAATGTAAATGATTGTTTTGGCTCGAGGTGGAGGATTCAGAGCATCCAGAGGAGCCAGAGGATATTATCGAGGAGGAACCACCGGAGATATCCTTGCATGCTATTACTGGGCAGAAATCGCCTAACACAATGTAAGTCCGAGCTCATGTCATCGACCGAGAATTGGTGGGACTAGTTGACTTGGGGAGTACACACAATTTTTTGAGTTTGACAGCCGCACAGCACCTCCAGCTCTAGATACACACTCATCTGACAGCCACCGTCTCAGTGGGCAATGGCGAGAAGGTCCCTAGCTATGGGATTAGTAAGGCGGTAACTTTTTCCATTGGCTCTACTTCGTTTAATGCTGAATTTTTTTGTTATTCCCCTGACGGGATTTGATATTGTATTAGGCATTAAATGGTTACAAACGTTGGGGTCCATTCTGTGGGACTTTTTGGGTGCTCTTACAGGGCTGTCAAGTGGACAGGGCCCACCGCATGCACACTTTGCTGACACAGGAACAGCCTGACAGTACTAGTGATGGTCTGGTTGAGGAGTTCTCTGACCTCTTCCAGGAGCCTTCGAGTTTGCCTCCCCTGAGGCACTGTGACACAGGATCTGTCTAAAACCAGGATCTGAGGTAGTGGTCGTGCAACCATACTGTTACCCACACCTTCAGAAGGACGAGATAGAGAGTCTGTGCCAGGAGATGTTGAAACATGGTCTTATTCATCCCAATCACTCCCCATTCTCGTCACCCGTCTTACTTGTGAAGAAACATAATGGGACATGGAGGTTTGGCGTGGATTATTGGGAGTTGAACGTGCAGACAGTGAAAGACAAGTTTTCGATTCCAGTAGTGGATGAGCTCCTGGATGAGTTACATGGGTCGTGGTTATTCACTAAACTCGACCTCTATTTGGGATACCATCAGGTCCGGATGCACCCCTCTGATATCGAGAAGACGGCGTTCCGCACGCATCATGTCCACTTTGAGTTCGTTGTCATGTTGTTCAGGTTATCCAATGCACCCTCCACTTTTCAAGCTTTGATGAACAAGGTATTTATCCCCTATCTTCAAAAATTTGTTCTTGTGTTTTTTGTTGATATTCTTATATATAGCAAGTCGGTTGAGGAGCACTTGGCACACTTGAGGATTGTTTTCGACTTGTTATGAGCACATCAGCTCTATTTAAAACATTCCAAGTGTTCTTTTGCGGCTTCACATATGGGGTATCTGGGACACATTATCTCACATGAGGGGGTTACGGTGGATCTCGAGAAGATCCGAGTTATTCACAAGTGGCCGAAGCCATAGTCTTGTTCTGCATTACGGGGTTTTTTGGGTCTTGCGGGCTACTACCGTAAATTTATTCAAAACTATGGGCCGATGGTAGCACCATTGACTAGTCTGCTCAAGAAAAATTCCTTTATTTGGAATGAGGAGGCCACCAAGTCGTTTGCGGCACTCAGCTTCCCTCGCATCCGCACCAGTATTACAACTTCCCAACTTTGACGAATTGTTCGTGGTAGAGTACGATGCTTTGGGCGTGGGCATTGGGGCCGTTTTATAGCAGTTGGGGCCATCCTATTGCAAATTTTAGCAGATAGTTGGCAGTCCACCATCACAAGCTGGCAGCCTATGAGTGCGAATTGATTGGGTTAGCCAAGCCGGTCCAACATTAGAGGCCTTATCTCTGGGGCCGGGCTTTTCTCATGCGCACGGATCACTATAGCCTTAAATTCCTACTAGAACAACGTTTGACGACGTCGCCACAGCATCACTGGATCAATAAGTTGTTGGGGTTCGACTTGTGGGTGGAATATCGTGCGGGGAGATTAAATAAGGTGACAGATGCCTTGTCACGGTGTTTTGAGGATCAACAGTCGGTCTATTCGATCAGCCAGCCGAGATTTCTCATCCTGGACTTGGTGAGAGATGCACATGCCACTGACCCTGCACTGCAGAAACTTCATCAGAAAATTTTGGAAGGGACAATGAATTTGAAGTGGTCCATCCAAGATTCACTTATTTATTACAAGCAGCGGCTTTTCCTTCCACCTGAGTCCGAGTTGATTCCAGCTATTCTCTCGGCCTACCATGACAGTACACACGAGGGGATACAGAAGACCTTGCACAAAATTCGAGCTGATTTTAACTGGCAAGCCATGAAACCCTCTATTGCGACTTATGAGGCGACTATCAGGTCTGACAGCGCAAAAAATCCGAGCACTTGAGTCCAGCTGGTCTTCTCCAACCTCTGGCCCTTCCTACGTAGGTTTGGGTCGACATTAGATGGAATTTGTGGAGGTCTACCCATGTCCTCCGACAAATCCATACTTTTTGTGGTGGTTGATAGATTCTCCAAGTACGGACATTTTATACCACTGGCTCATCCTTATACAGCAACACGGATTGCTCAGACTTTCCTGGACCAGATAGTTTGCTTACATGGCATTCCAGAATCCATTGTGCGTGATAGAGATGCAATTTTCACAAGCACCTTTTGGCGGGAACTTTTTCGCTTGAGTGGGACTAAATTGAAGTTCTCCTCCACCTATCATCCACAGACAGATGGGTAGACAGAGGTGGTAAACTACACCATCGAGATGTATCTACGGTGCTTGGTGGGTGATCGTCCGTGGCAATGGGTTCAATGGCTTCCGTGGGCCGAATACTGTTACAACACGTCGTTCCACTTTGCCTTGCAATCCACTCCTTTTCGGGTTATATATGACCGGGATCCACCTCGCCTTCTCTCGTACAACCCAGGGTCCACCCACATGGATGCGATTGATCAGGCACTCATGGACTAGGATCTGCTGCTACAGAATATCACAGAACGGCTACGACGCACCCAAGCTCGGATGAAGAATGTCTACTACAAAGGCCACCGTGAGGTCTCTTTTGAGGTTGGGGATTATGTGTGGCTACAACTCCAGCCCTACCGCCAGCAGTCTCTTGCAGGACCTCCACGACATAAGCTCTCTCCCAGATTTTTTGGGTCGTTTCCCATTCTTCGACGCGTGGGACCAGTTGCCTATCAACTCAAATTACCGGACACGGCCAAACTTCATGATGTGTTTCATGTCTCTCTTTTGAAGCCACATTCCGGGACGCAGCCTACATCCACTCCATTCCTACCACCGGTTGATAATGGTGAGGTTATTCTTAACCCTACTGCGGTGTTACGTGCTCGGCTGACCAATGACGATTGGGAGATTCTCATTCAATGGACAGACACTGACCCCGACACTGCAACATAGGAACATGTGAACATCTTCAAACAAGTCTACCCAGCTTTTGAGCTTGAGGACAACTCTTTCTCCAGGGGGGAGGCAGATGTTGTGGACTCAATAGCACACCGAGTCACACAACGAAGGAGGCAACAACAACTCACTCAATAGGATTTATTTCTTATATTACTTTGAGCAGGATTTATTTCTTATATTGTTTTAAGTAGGATTTATTTCTAATTATTTTTATATGTAGGGGCATTATGGGAATTATTGTAACCCTAACCCTAAAACTCCATGACATGATCTATTTAAAGGAAAGAATGAATGAAATAGGTAAGCTTTGAGATTTAAGAATAACCTAGTGTAAATAGGCTGAGATCATCTCTTGATCTCGAGTTTAGGGTTTACTCCAAAAATCCAACATATCCTTCACCCTCCATTGCCATCCATCTTCATCCATCTTCCATCACCAGCATCCCAAGTAAGAAGGAGAGCTTCCTGCCCCTTTTCTGAGCCCAAAGAGAAGGTCTGTCCTCCTTCTCGACAGCAGTAGCAAGAGAGGTTTCAATTCCTCCTTTATCGAGCAGAAAAGTGAGGATCTTCATCCTCAGACCTTGACCAGTCCTGGTGCAACGTGGGAGCTGATCACAACTACAAAGAAGAGGTAATAATCTATTCCAAACTCATGTTTCAAGTTAATTTAGAAAGAAGGATTGCAATCTTAGCTAGAGCAGCAACAAAGAGGGCCAAACCCTCTTTGCCGTGATCAAGAAAAGAGAGCAGCTTGCTCTAGCAAGCTCAACATTGTTGTGGGTATCCTACCTTTCATAGCAACTCGTTAGGAACATAAAAAAAATGAGCTTTCCTCCTGGCCGAGCATTGGTCAAGAGAAAGACTCACATACAGACCCTTGACGTGAAGTGAGCTTTAATTCTGAGTGCTGGAGTCTCAAGTTCTATGCCGTGTTACTCGATCCATGACCCGAGACCGTAACATCATCACAATTAAAACAAAGGCCCTTGGCCCTCCTCTGTTTCATCTCTTGTCTATTTAATTTTTTTATGTAAGGGACTGGTGGCGTGGAGGAACAACTCTCTACACGCCGGGCTGCAGTAGGACTTGTACGTGGAGGCCCTGAATTGGGTGATGGCGTAGTGGTATTTGCCCTGCTTGGCCAAACTGGTTTTCTGATCAGTGAGTCCTTTAGAACATGCTATTTAGTATCAATTGTCCTGGCCAGATTCATAGCGTGGTCCAAATCTCTAGGGCCATGTAATTCATCCTCCAGACGCAGGGCCTCAGTTAAGCCAGCAGTAAATATTTGAACATACTGGGAGGGCCTGACAATATTGCAAGCTCTGGTCAAACGTTCCTGGAAGGTCTTTTGGTACACATCAAGTGGGCCTGTCTGTTTAAAATTTATCAATTCGCCCAGCAAATTGCTAATGGCTGGAGGACCAAACCTCATCATGCAAGATTGTCTAAATGTCTCCCAATTCTGAACCAAATGTTCATTTCGGAATTGGTGGAACCATAGGAGCGTTTCATCGAGCATATGGTATGCGGCCAACTAGACCGATCATCCGTCGATGTTTTTTGATGGTAAAAGAACTGGTCACATTTGTGTAACCATATCAAGGGGTCCTTAGACCCATCAAATGTCAGAAAGTCCAGTTTCACATACCTGGGAACCGAATTTGGGCACTGGGCGTGAGGTGCCATAGGTGGACGGGGGTGGCGCGGCGGTGGTGGAGGAGGTGGTGGTGGCTGGTGGTGCTCAGCCGATGGGGAATAGGCTGCTGGCGGCGGCGGTCCGCGACCCCCACCTTCATCAAGTCGCCGGAGAAGGAGCTCTAGTGTCGTATTCATGGTCTCCATTGAAGTACGAAGATCATCAATACCTACATCTAATCGTTGACGATTTGCATCCATAAGCTGACGGAAATCCTCCAGGGAAGAGGAATCTCCAAGGGTGGACATGTCTGATACCAAGATGTTGGGATCTTCCCGGGCCATGGATCTTGTCACCCTTCTTCCCTCTCTTCCTTCCAGATTGACTGTTGACGCTAGAAGAGAACTCCTGTTCTTTGAACATGTAATGGTGGAATCAGAATGGAATGGATTGAGCTTTGAAGGAAGCTTGACCTGGACCTCTGAGGGAGAATCCGACCTGGCTAAAATTAATTTACTCAATGCTTGCCTTCATTCAGCTTTCCGTCCCAATAAATATGTTTGGGGACAAAAATGCAACTTACACCCATGGGTCAATTGGTTCACACCAAATTGCATCCAAACCAAACCAAACCAACTTTAACATACATGGAAAGGGAAATAATTTAATTCCTACACCTGTTGATAACTTGGGATGCTATGGAGTCCATAACAGTCTCATATTTAAAAAAAAAGTTCAGTGTGCTAAAGATTTTTAAACGAACAATAGATGAGAGAGATTTGAAATTGAATTTGATATTCTTGGATGATTTGAAAGTAAAATGATGTTTGAGAGAGTGGCTCTTCATTATGATTTGAGGAACATAAGCAAGTTTTTAGTTTCGAGAGATTTCTCCTAATACTTGCTCATCAAATGCTTCATTGGGGTTATTTATATAGCCAAAAAATCAAACTACCTGGATTTTTTTACCATTGGGGGTTGACTCAGCCCGTCTATATGACTTGACTCAAGGCACCTATAAAAAGTAGGCAAAAGAATAGTTTTCCCAATGGTCAAGTGGACTCGAGGTGCACCCAAGAGCAGTTTAAGTTATTGTTAGAGGTTGAGTTGACTCCGACTAAAGGCCATCTAAAAGTAGTTTAAACTAGCTATTAGAGCTTGAGTCCACTCCCCTTAAGGTGGAGTTGACTTAACTTGAGGGCATTTCACACTTGCTCAACCAAAACTTGGGATTTTTGCTTTCAATGGGTCTTTTACATTTTTAAAATGATCCTTTTTGTGCTCTTCAAAAATCTGATAAATACTTGATGGAATTTATAAAACATAAAAACTTTAGTTTGAGTTGTTATGCACTATGGTAGGTCACTCATATAAGATTTTGAGACCTAACTTGTGCACACAAGTGGCTTGAAACTCTTTTCTTTAATTTCTTGTTTGTTCAATCATTTGGATGTCTAAATTGCTTCTTGCTCAAGCCTATTAGTCTTCATTCAAATATTGGCAAGGATCATACAAATGGTGCTTCTTCTGGTTGGTTTCTTCAAATGCTTGGCATGAGACTATTTGGATGCTCTTGATCTTTTTTTTTTTTGTTCATTCTTCACTTTCGCTGTTCGAATTGCTAAGGCCAAAGAATATGTTCACACTTAACTCAAAGAATATTGTTAATTACAAATATTTTTTATTAACAAAACTTGGTGGAATGAGATTTTGAGACTAATGTCCTCCCAACATTAAGCTCAAGTTGTACTTTGGTTCTTGAGCTACAAAGCGGAGAATAAAAATAGAGGAAAGTGTTACAATGTGGGACCCACCATGGCTACACAAGCTGGTGGGACCCACCATGAGCTCGAGAGGTGTCAACCAGAGTCCTCATACAAAGTGGTTCAAGCAAAGAGATAAGGAACATGTGCTGGAATTAAATAGAAGATTTGAATATCAAGTGAGACCCTCAATGATACTACGAGCTGGTATCTCTATCAACATGAGCTGGAAGATCATGTAGGACCCACGAAGATAAGATCATGAGTTGGCTTTCTATCTTGGTTCAAGTGATTAAAGAAGAGTTAGAAGTTGAGTTAAAGTAGTCTCTTAAATAGATAATGTAATCTTATCATGATAGACTTATCTTAGAAAGTTCTAGTTGGAATGTAATTAGGAGTCCTAAGATTACTTGTACATGAACTCTATCACCTCCTCAACTATAAATAGAGGTGATCGTACCTCGGAATTAATCAAGCAAGTCTCTTCTTTTTTCCTCCTCTCTCGTGTGAAGTGCTCTCTCTCTAATCTCTTTTATTTTTCTTCTCTTCTCTCTCTACCCGAGAGCCTGTCTCTTTTTCCCTTTTTTCTTTCTCTCTCCCCTTGCTTAAGGTATTATTCATGGGGTCCTAAATTCAACAAAAAGCTAAGTGGAGTGGCCAATGATTGTGGCCAATTTTATATAATAAACAAAATGAAGGAAATGAGAGAGAAGTTACTTATCTAGAGATGGATTGCTATTTGTAGGTCAGAGATCCCTAGTAAGAATATGGAGGTTGAAGGTTGTTGGTGGAAGATGGAGAAACTTCATTGGAGTTTTGGGGCATCGAATTTGAAAACATAATGAGGGGACTAGGGAGAGATCAATTGTGGGGTTGGGGAAAAACCAGGTCCTTGGTCAAGTTGGAGAAACTTCATCGGAGTTGGAGTTGATGCGTGAAAACCCCTCTTTCCTTTTATAATGATATGATTAATGAAGAATCAAGGAAGAACGAAGAAGATCAAAAGATTTTATGGTGGTTCGGCGGTGTGTCTACATCCACCGAAGCGACGGTTGAAAAATTCACTAACTTCAATTAGGGTTATATAATGCATATTTATACTAGCCCTAGATGGATAGAGTATAGTACAAAAATACCACTATACAAAAATATGCCCCAACCTCATGTATGGGCCATATACTTCCGAGGAGTCTACCATATGAAAGGGCATTTTCGTGCTAAAAGTAAACTGGTAATATCAGAACAATTGGTTAGATGATGGTAATATCACTAACATTTAGTGTATTGTCGATAAATTCAAATGACCAATGGCCATATGTACAGAGCTCGAGCTTCAGCAGAGCCTTGGGCACCGCGCTGAGGTAGCAAAGGAGCTCCTATCGTATCGACTGTCGTATCCGCTCCTTTGTATAAGCTAAGAAGACTTCTAGCGAAGCAGCTTGTAGTTAGTAGCGAAGGAGCTCCTATCGTGTCGACTGTCGAATCCGCCCCTTTGTATTTTCCGGTTAAGCAAGAGAGGAGAAGATCATGGTGTGGTCGTCCTGTATTGGCTCTTCCGCAGGGTGCTTTCTCCTTTCAACCACGGTGCCAGCACCGGTAAGTTAAAACATCATCTTTGAATATCAAAGCTTAATATCCTTTATCTTAGTTTCTATGTTGTGCGTATCGTGAAGAGGGAGATAAGCGCATGGATGGTTTGTTGAGGATAAGCGACTGTTTTCTTTTCCGCTTCAGCTGAGCATTTTACTTCCGAGTTGTAACGATAATGTAGAAGTTCAAATCCAAAGCTTGGGAGAACGAAGAAACACTTTGATGTCATTATAGTGACAATTTTTCATGTTCATGTTGACACCTCCCAGACTGCATATCTGTTACAATAGTCACGAAGTTTATATTTTTTTCTAGTTTTGCTCCCCCCAATTTATGTGCCAGTCGAGCACTGTAAAGTATAGTATTTTTTCTTTCTCGTAGATTTTGTTGTATGTAATGGTTTAGGTATCGCGGTATTAAAACAGAATATCTATTGGTTATTTGGTCTTGTTCCGGAACAATTTCAAACGAGCACCGAAGGAAGGAATCACATCTTTTAAACTGTTTGAGAGACTGCTCTCTTTGATACTTTGAGCATCATCTGGAAACATCTATTTTTACCTTAACATGGTCTCCGCATCTGCAGAATGACTTTGATCGTCATCCCTTGTAGGTCATTCATTATCATTCATTGTTTGCTTTTTTTTTTAATAGGGTTTTCCTCTTTCTTATGTGTTTTCTCTTTTGATGAAAATACTAGTGATACTTTGGCCTCAAGAGAGGTCAGAGGTTTGTCATAGACTGCTACAAATGAGTTGGTTGGTATATTGCAGGAGGTGAATATATTCCATCCCTTTACTGTTGATGGAATGGAAACAAGAAAACAACATGGACAAGTGCACATTGCAAAATTTTTGGATAGTTTAGGGTCAGAATTTGACACTATTAGGGCACAGCTATTGGCCTTAGAAGATGTTCAGTCTTATCCCTAGCTTATAGCCGAATTTGCATACACAAAATGCTATTGTAGCCCATGGAAGTAAAGATGTGACTGGTGTTTTTGTATTTGCACTAAATATTCTAGGTTCCTCAGAGTCGCCCAGGGGCAGAAGTGGAAGTACTAGAGCCAGAGGAAGAGATAGTCAAGGTAGAGGTAGAGGAAATGTGATGCTAGCCCAGACATGAAATGTGCTCACTATGGCCGTACAAAATAGTTTTTTGATAAGTGTTGGGGAAAGTTTGGTAAACCCACTTGGGCCAACTCTCTTGTGCATGAGAGTACTGATATGCCCCCCCCGTACCTATAGCAAATAGCGTACCTTGAGCATTAGATGAAGTGCAACAGTTGCTTCAGCGCATGGCCCAGTTGACTACTGCCTCCTCTTCAGCCACTGTGGCTCAGTCTTTCACTCATACAACCACACTCGCTAATTTAGGTACGTCTGCTCTACATGTGTGTCCTACTTTCACTTGGGTTTTGGCCTCAGGAACTACAACTCATATATCAGGTATGTCTTCCATGTTTTCTACTTTAAAAGAGTCTCCTAATGTCAACTTTGTTTCCTTAGCTGATGGATTAGTGTCATCTGTTTAGGGAAGGGGTACACTAGTTCTTGCCCCTTTTATGTCACCGTAGTCAGTGTTACTTTTCTAAATTTTCTCTTTTGTTGTCAATAAGTCAGCTTACAAAGTCCATGAACTACTTAGTATCCTTTTATCCATCTTATTTGTGATTTTATCATCTGGAAGGACACTCAAAACCTTCTTTACATGCTGAGAAACCAATCTTGAGTAGTTCTAGGCGTGAGAAGGGGCGGACTTTTTCATCTGGAAGGACACTCACAACCTCCTTTACATGCTTTACATTTTGTAGTATCACGACTTTAGCGGCATCCTTTTTCAGCAAAGTTGATTCTGTTGCCTCTAGATTTTCCTTCCAGTTTATCTTTTGAGTGTGATTTGTGTTAGTTGGGCAAACATTGGACTATGTTCACCTTGAGCAAAACTAAAAGCACAAGTCTATTTGAAATTGTTCTCTTAGATGTATGGGTATCCTGTCCCGTGTCCATTGTCTTTGGTCATAAGTACTTTGTTTCCTTTATTAATGATTTTAGTAGATGTACCTGGGTGTATCGCCTACAGAAGAAATCTGAAGTATTCAATGTATTCCAAAATTTTTACAATGAAATAAAGATCCAGTTTAATGCATCATTTCATGTCCTTTGCACTAGCAATGGTCTAGAATACATGACCCACAAGTTTGATACA
Source organism: Aristolochia californica (assembly GCF_029961685.1). Taxonomy (NCBI): domain Eukaryota; kingdom Viridiplantae; phylum Streptophyta; class Magnoliopsida; order Piperales; family Aristolochiaceae; genus Aristolochia; species Aristolochia californica. The sequence continues at coordinate 16,341,137 of NW_027181992.1, read as the reverse complement.
TTTTGCCAAACCTTTGGATTTTTTTTTTTTTTTGAGAAAGTGAGATTTTATTGAGCAAAACAAAGAAACAACAACAAGCAAGCTAGGGGAGCACACCCTTTACAATAAGGGATTGGAGGGAGGTTTCTTGCTTAGCAAGCATATCAGCAACATGATTAGTTGACCTAGGAATTTGGGACCAAATACAGGTAATGTGGGAATTAAATCCATAATTTCATTGCATACGCCCCTTGTCCATGATGAATAACTAGGAGGAGGAGAGCCTTTAGTTTGTGGGCAAGCAATCTTGCAATAATCTTATAAGTACTGGAAATAAGATTTATAGGACGAAAGTCACCTGGGTGCTCCACATTAACTTTTTTTTTGCACAAGAGTGATAAAGGAAGCCCTATACTCCTAAAAGTTATACCCCATCCGGGCTGGTAGCACGGTCACATGCCAAACTCAGCACAACAAGTTCAATCTCATTGTTGGAGAAAGGCAATTCTAGGAAAGAGGCGACAACATTGGAAATTTTGGCAAAGGGAAGATGCTGAAGTTTGGGCCTGTAAGAACACTCCTTGGAATATAGATCTGCATAAAACCTAGTTAAAACATCAGTGACGGAGGCTCTGTCAAAGTTACTTCATTATTGATGAAGTGCAATAGGAAGGTTTAAGTTACTCACCTCAGGATTAGCAGGCAAGGAGGATTTATGAGTTGATGTGAGAGGACCTGGAGGTTGATTTTTTTTTTTTTTTTTTGAAAAAGATATATTAATAAAATGAGAGAAAGTACAAGATTTGAGGGAGCAAGTCCCTTACAACCAACGATTGTAGGGTAGCTCTCTACCTGGCAAGCACATCTGCTGCCGAATTTGTGGATCTCGGAATGTGAGACCAAATACAAGATATAATTGAGGTAATTTCTTAAATTTCCCGAAAGGTATCCCAATGCCGCCACGGGGGAGGGGATGCACTCTCACACCAACCAATAACCACTTTTTGAGTCTTTTTCAATATGAAGAGGATCACTGCATTTGTCTCTGAAGATGCGGAGACCGGAGAGGAGGCCATGAAGCTCTGCAAACGTAGAGTCGGATATGCCTAGAGGGCTGGCATAAGAGAAAAGCTGATTGCCGGAATGATCTGAAATAACTCTTCCGAAACCAAAAATTCTAGGATTACCAAGAGACGAGCCATCAAAGTTTAACTTAAGGTAACCGGGTTCAAGAGGAGTCCATTCTTGCAAAACCGGGATCTTTGTCCCAGAGTACAACATAATCAAATTTCTCCAGTTTTCACTGATAGGGGTGCCCAAAAAAGAAGAGAAAGATTTCTTAGTCATAAGCCAAGTAGATAAATAATCCAACACTTGGTCCGCAACCCGATATGTAGATTCACTTTTTGCATCGAATCATTTTCGATTATGCTCATTCCAAAGCCCCCACGGGATGAAACTAACACAAGCAGAGAGTAGATCAGCCGCCATGCAAAATTGATGTTGAGTCACTTTTTGATATACTTGCAACGGTTTCTCTAAAGTGGCATCAAATGGAGGAATGGGAACACATCCTCCACTGCAATAGGGACAACAGTCTCTGGACCTATAGGACTTGGGGATGCATTTGTAGAGAGTGAAGTGAAGAATGGAGTATTCTCAAAAAATGTTTCATTGGCACATACAAATGTCTTCCTAGTAGAAGAACAAAAACATTTGTGTCCCTGACTACAAGAATATTCCAAAAAAATGCATTTTACTACACGGGAGATAGTTTATTCCCGGAAGGACCAAAAACATGTGCAAAGTAAATGCATCCAAACACTCTGAGGAGACAACGGAAATAAGGGGCTAGATGGCATCAACACCTGTAAAGAAATTTTTCCTCCAAGAACTGAGGAAGACATCTTGTTGATGAGGAAACAAGCAATAAATTGGCTTTTCCAAAGGTGATATACAGAGGTCAGAGTGCCTTTGTGAAGGGATGGAATATTTTAGATTCTACCATGGTTGTTCATGAAATCATTGATTTCTTCAAAAGATCTGGGTTGCCTCGATTTACCTTTAATCTCGACCTTGAGAAGGCTTTTGACCGGAGTCAACTGGCTGCTATTTGATGATATGCTTGGGAGTATGGGATTTGCACAATAGTAGAGGTTTTAGATTAAAAGTTGTCTCCTCTTCTTCTTATTCTCTCCTGCTCAATGGAGTGGATTCGTTAAAGGCTTCAAAGGTATTAGGTAGGGTGATCTTCTCTCTCCTATGCTACTCAATAACATTACAGAATACATATTTTCCATGGTGTATTCAGCCAAATAAGCTGGATGGATCAGACCTATCTCCACACGTATGGAATTTGATGTCCCCCTACTTTAGTTTGTTGACGATACAATTTGCTTTGGGGAAGACACTATGGAGCAGATTAGGCAGATCAAAGCTCTCCTTGGGCTATTCGAGCTTTCCTCTAGGTAACATATCAATTGGCACAAGATCACATTGATCCTGAGGAACTTCAATCTATGGCTGACTATCTTGGTTGTTCCCTAGTCTCTCCCCCTACCACCTATCTTGGCCTTCGTCTATTTGACAACAGATTGCAGAAGAACTTGTGGTTCCCAACGGTTGAAAGACTAGCTACTTGGAGGGGGAGACTTCTCTCTAATGCTGAAAGACTTACTCTTCTTAATTCTTGCATTGCAGGGCTCCCAAATTACTACCTGTCCTTCATGGTATGCCCAACATTAATTTGTAATCGCATTGAAGTCATCAAAAAACGTTTCCACTTCAAGGTACTGGGAGTGCATTTAAGTATCATCTAGTGATTTGGAAGGAGGTTTGCTTGCTTAAATCTCTTGGTGGACTGGGTATTCGCCTTACCAAGGATATGAATCAGGCAATCTTGCTTAAATGGCTTTGGAAATTCAATACTTGCCCTACCAACATGTGGAGGCCTATGATTACTGCAAAGCTTCGTTGGGATGGCGACTGGTGGACTCGGGGAGGAAGTCACAATTGGCTATCCCCTCTCTGGATGTCTTTGTTTCTCCTCCTTGCTGTATTTGAATTGGTAGTGCACTACTTCGTTGTGATGGTGGTAAAATTCAGTTCTGGATTGGTAGAGTGGATTGGGATCACTACAATGCCTGTTGCAGATCACCATGCGCCTGGATGTTATTGTTGTTGCCATTCGGGATACTAGAGCTTGGAACCTTCATTTATGCCGAGGTCTTGATGATGAGGAAACATCTGATATTTGCGATATCTCTGGAATCATGTTCGAGACAAGATGATCTTCATGCCTGCAAATAATGGCAATTTCCCAATCTCCTCGGCATACAGGCACATTAGGGGATGGACTCTTGCTGCATGGAGCACAGGGCACTACTTGGGAAAGCTGCTCCTTTTGGCATGCTTAGCACATATCTCTTGGTGCCTTTGGATTCACAGGAACAATCGTGGATTCAATTGCAAATTTGGTAGTGTGGAAGATACCATCAATTGCGTTGTTGGGCTGTATCTTCGTGGCTCCATATAAGGTAGGAGTTTATTTGCCCGTCGATTGTCTCCCTCCATGTCAATTGGCGTGTTGTAGAAACAAAAATATAACAAAGAAGAGGGTCCCTTTTATTATGAGTATGCGGTAAGTCTTCTTGTTTGTAAGGCATGTGAGGTTGGTTTTCTCCATTTTGTACTATTGGTATGCTATTGCCAAAAAAGGAAGAACAAGAAAGCATAACAGTGGATATAGATAAATTGTTGAACCATGTGAACTTGTTTTAGTCTTTTCCTTGCTTGCTTTTTTTATTTATTTGCACTATTTCTTCTCTATAGGACGTGTTTGCATAATACTTCATCTCCTTTTGACAATCTTCTAATAACTCATTGTTCACTTGTTTCTCATCTTGAGATAGATGATATTTTTTTTTATTATGGATAGGTTTTGTAAGTCAATTAGTTAGTTTGGAAAACATTACCATTAATATTTTCCATAATAGATCAGTTCAAAAAAAAAATTTCCATAATACATTCATTAAGTATTTAGTTTGGAAAACATTTCCATCAATATTTTGAGTGTTTTTATTTTTACTAATGAAAAGAGTGTATTTGGTTTTGAGATTGTTGTATTTTGGACTAGTTTTGTTGATTGCAGAAATGAAATCAATCTCTTGATAGAATTTTTTTTTGACTGTCGTCATCTTTACTATTGAAAGGGAGCTTATCTTTCTAAAGAAGGAAGTATTAAAGTTGGGTCAATTCCTTCCAAAATGATTACCTGAAATTAGGAGACCTCTTCTTGACAAATGAGCAAAGGATTTTTCAAGCACAAATGTATGTGGGACTATTCCCTAATATGGAACAATTCTCAATCTTAAACAACTAGCCTGATATATGAAGTATATGTACGTAAATCGATGGCCTTTTTACCCATCAACTCCCCCTTATGTCCAGGCCTAAATTGTCGATTGAATGAAGACTTGGAGAACATAGACTTGCAAGCCTTGGAAAACAAACAAAGAGGCCACATAGAACAGAAATATATGCTTGAGCTAACTTTGGTACTATGTTGAAGTTGGTCTATGTCCTCCCAAAATGACAAGCCTAAGTTTAGAGGCCTCTTCTCAACTAATTAGCATATGATATTTTTAATATGTGTTGATTTCTAAGGCCAACACATAAACACAAAAAATCGAGGGAAGGAGAGAAGAGAGGAACCCTAGCTCTTGGGAGAGAGGAGAGAATAAACCAAGGAAGAGAAGGAAGAGGAAAAGAAAGGTGTATGGACGAATTTGAACCAAGAGGAAGAGGCTTGAATGCTCTACCCCATGCCTTGAGATTGTATTTATAGTTGTGTGAAGGTGTTTACAATGATTACAATGCCCTTAGGGATACATGCTTCAAAAGGAAAAAAGGCATAAGTGGCCATACACCAGCTTGCATAATTACAACTCTATACCATCTCTATGAAAGTTTTCCTCATTTATTAGCCCTGCCACCCCTACACACCCCCTCAAACTAGTGTTTGTAACTTCACTTTAGAAATAATTTTAGTAAAAAAATTTGTGTTTGAAAAAGAAATTTTGTGGGGGGTTAGTCAACAAACTTAAAATTTGAACTTCATCTTCATCTCCTACTTCAAATTCATTTTATCCATCTACATGAAATTCAACTTCAAACTTGGTGTTAGTGTGGACGAGTTCGTGTGCACTAGAAAACAGTTTCTAATATTAGTGCCCCAAAATGAGAAAAATATAAAAAACAAGAGAATGAGTAACTTATAATAGTATACTTAATTAAAACATAATACTTAAACCCCAAATTAGGTAAAACAAACATGATTACTACACGAATAAGTAATTTAATGTATAATTAAAATATATAAATATACTAATTAATTAAATTATATATTATATTATTTAATGATTGCAGTTTCTTGTACATTAATGCAGTAATTACGTGAGCGAATTAACTGTGCACATGATTAATTATAAAAAATAAATAAATAAACAGAAAAAATTGATCAAATGCTAACTTTAACGCACTATATTTTTATGTATTATTGCATCATGCGGAGGAAAGGTAGCACTAGAGGCGGAGGAAAAGTTGCATTGTCCGAAGGAAAAACAATGGCAAAGAACAGGATTTTTTTTTTTAAATAGCACATGAGAGTTCACACGCTGTGCGGGATGGGGCGTTGAGGGGGGAAAATAGTTTTCTCCCTCAACTTAGGTATTCGGGGGGGTTCTGTGAAGCGCCGGCGAGAGCGGTGGCCAGCTGATCTAACGGCAGCATGCAGTGGTAGGCGGGTGACGACAACAGGAGAGTGTTCAGAACAGCTGCTCTGGTTGGGGTACGATGAGACGAGGGTGAGGCTACGGGAGTCGACGGCGACAGGCGGCGGCGAGAGGGAGAAGGGAAAAGAGAGGCAGAAGGGAGACGGAGGCCGAGAGGGAGGAAAAATTTTCGGAGGAAGAAGAGACAAGAGAAGGAGACCGAGAGAGGGAAGAGTGCGGGAGAGAGAGATTGAAAAAAAAAATTCGATGAGGGTTCGACGCTTCCCGCCCGCTTCATCCGGTGTTTCACAATATACTACGGAACCCATATTCCTGAAATTAAACCGTGGAGATGATTTTCGGATTCATTTGATTCATCAACATGAATCAGGCACTGGTGCTCCACTAACGACGTCAGGAGATGAACCGAGTAGTGCAGCTGAAGTTCATCTCCTGCGTCAAATTGACAAACCCCCCTTTCTTTGATTGCCTTTCTTTGATTCATCTTGTTCTTGTAGTCTTCATTTTGTTCTAATATTGTTCTCTCCCTTACTAGATATTTTAGTCACGTAAAATTTGATTACCACAATACATGGAATTCTTCATTATAGATTATACTTCTTCTTCTTAAACGTGGAATTCAGAAGGAGGTGCAACCACTGCAACCCTCGACTTCCAATCTAAATTTTTACACGTAAAGAAAATAAGTAGAGGACGTACATCAAATCAATAGAGTAATGAACGTGACCTGACTTGATTCAACTTGTAGAATCCTTCACGGTGGATTTTGTCACCTACCCCATCCTTCATATTTTTCCTTCTATTCTCCCCCTCAAGCTGGGAGGTAATGGTAATGATCCCAGCTTGAAATGAAAAACAGTTGTAGTAATTATCTTGTCCATCAAGGTGTCTCAAGGATAAGTACTCGATCGGACACTTACTCTCAAAAAGTAAAAAACATGGGTGATAAAGCAGGAGTCGAAACCATCCTCAAAGGATTTTGAATATAATAGTGATAATAATCACTAAAGAGGGGTAATGCCTGTCATTCAAAGGACGGCGATAAAAACCCAAAGGACACAAATAAAAAAATCTCAATGGACTTACAACACCCGTATATAAAAAAAGGACCAACCAAAACAACGCACCAAAGGGTTGGCCTAAGAGGATAAACGAGAGTAAAAAATGCACGATAGGAAAAAGGCAACCAAGTAAAAGGGTAATGGGTTATTAAAGGAAGAGAAAATAATTACCTTTGTAATAAAAAGGAGACTGTAGGGATAGTACTGAAATAACTTAATAAATTTGACAAAGTATAACCCAAGAGTGAGATAAAAAAAATCTCCAATAAGAAATTTTTGAGATAAAACATAATAATGAAAACTTTCTAAAATTAGACTTCTCATATAATGCAATTAGTTTTTAACACACCTTGACCAATTCAGAAAGAAAATATTCAAGAGATAAATTCTGGAATAAAGGAGATTTAAGATACTAAAATATTTGGAATTTAGAATAAAGAAACAAGACTTTCTAATTCAAAATTTTCAGACTTTGTTAAAAAAGAAACTAAACTCATTTAGGGAAAAACTTCTCTTATGGAAACTAATATAATGTGAGATCAAAGAAAGAAATCTTTTAAATAGGAAAGACACTTAAATTGGTGAAATCTGGACTAAAATTTGAAAAAAAAAAATAGGAAACTTAACCATCAATAGCAACTCAAAAAATGAAGCAAAAAATTCGGCTTTAATTCAGGTTTGCTCATCTAACAAGATACTAACATGACCTTTGATTCTTCCAATATGGATCTCTCTCTAGAAAGATCATATTAAGAAACAATTTATTGGGATAGAAAGTGGACTAACATATCTTTCTTTTGAGATATAATTCTCAATATAAATCCTTAGTCATGTTGGTACAAACCATTCAGAAAGTTGACGCTGTCTGTTCCTACATGAAACTTTTCTTCTGCTTAACTTTTGCTGCTTCAGGTGTCGATTTCTCTTTCTAGAAAAATCTGATTCCAACAATTCTTTTTGAGTTGAAAACTAGTCTCAGAGATATTTACAATGGTATATAATTTGCTATATAAAATATATGGTAAAAGAGATGAGAAAACCAATAAAAATAGGAATTGGGAAAGAAACTAAAGGGAATGAAAACCTTTTCTTTTCTTCTTCTTCTCTCTCCTTTTCTTCTCCATCTTCTTCTCTTTTTCCATCTCAGATCTTTGCCTGTTCTCATACCATATTGATTTCTAGGGCCAACACATAAACACAAAAGATTTCAAGAGGAGAGAAGAAAGGAACCTTAGTTCTTGGGAGAAAGGAGAGAAAAAAATCAAGGGAGAGAAGGAAGAGGAAAAGAGAGGTGTATGGACAAATTTGAGCCAAGAGGAAGAGACTTGAATGCTCTACCCCATGCCTTGATGTTGTATTTATAGTTATTGAAGGTGTTTACAATGATTATTATGCTCTTAGGGCTACATGTTTCAGAAGGAAAAAGACAAGAGGACATACACTAATTTGCTTAATTACAACTCTTTGCCATCTCTATGAAAGTTTTCCTTATTTACTAGCCATGCTACCCTTACACACATGGGTGTCTCTTAACAATCTGAAACCACTCTAGGATTATCCTTTTACTCATAAAAACTCTCACTTTTAGACAACTGGCCTGAAACATGGAGTACTTGTACAACTAGAGATTGGTGGACCTTTTGGAAAAACAACAGAAAGAAGAGAACTAGGGAGATTTTGTGAGGACAAAGAACAAAGATCTAGTAACGAATAACTTTTTGTGTAAGAGTTGACATGCTCATAATGGCCGTGGAGGCTGAAACCTATTTCTTCTTTTAATTTTCGTCTTCAAGAATGGGATTTTATGGTTGCATCCTGTAGTTTGTGTTCAGAAATTAGCATGCTATTGCTATCGGCAGCTCTCTCCCTTTATGTTTGGATTATAGGTTAGTTTTACCATGGTTTTTATTGTATGCTTACAATTTATAGCTTTTCATTTTCGCCTCTCTTGTAGTTTTGGGCTTTATATCTTCTTTGCTTATACCTGATCTTATTCTTTACGTTCTCTTTGAGCTCCTTTACTGAATTCTCTTTCTCATGGTTCTAAAAAGTTAAAAAATCCCAAGTGTGATATTTTATAGAGACTAACAACGGCTTTTTTTTTTTTTTTAGTAAACTAATAACGGCTTTGTTAAACCAGAATGAACATTCTTCTCTTGTTAACTTCGGCCTGGGCTATATGTTTGGCCTACAACTGGGACAACATGAATGGTTCCTTGCAAGTTCTATGAAGCCTGTATTTTATTTTTTGCCAAAGAAGAAAGTGAATATCAGAGATATAACCTTTTGTTTGATTGCATTAACTATTGCTAACAATATTTTCTGTGACATGAATGATCTTTGAAGGCATGGGAAATTGTCTTCACTGTAGTACACAATTTGATTGCATCCTCCATTTCCTTTTTCTACATTGCAGTTGCTCTTTCATCATCATCATCATCATTATCATTATCATAATCACCATTATCTTTTTCTTCTTTCAATGTTCACTGGGCATTCAACCATCATTATCACCTCTGCCATTATCTTTTTCTTCTTTCAATGTTCACAGGGCATTCGTCAACAGGCATTGCTGGCAAGGAGCTTTGTTTTTGACAGAATTTTGAGTCTTCGAGTTCTTGAGAGAGGTCTGTTAATTGTACATTTGAATTTCAGGAGAAAAAAAATAATTCACTAACTTGATATTAACTGAGTATGATGAGCCTCTATTTATAATAGAGAAAACAAGTTGAATCATATTATAATTAAATTATCCATGTACTAGTTACACATAAAGTCTTAACTCTTAAAGATAAGTCTTAGAATAATTAAACAACTGAATATAAATAGACAAACTATTTCAAAAATAAATAGAAGATTATAATAATTAAAATATCTTTTAACTGAGACATTTCTGTACGACTTCCTCTCGTGAGACTTTTGTAAGACTCTGTCACGTGAATTGTTGTTTTGTGAGACTTCTTGTTGTGAGAGTCATGTTAGACTCTTCTATGACTATTCTTCAACATGTTCATATCTTTATCGTGCAAAAATGCTAAGAGAGCTTGTTTGCTTAGGTCAAACATGATATTTTCCCATGTTTACAGATAAATTAGTGAGCACTTAATAAACTGTCTCCTGTGCCAGTGTACTATTTATGGTTATTTATTTGCTATGCCATGCAAAGTACAACATATTCCACTTTCGTCATTCAACTAAAAGGAGTAGCATAGTTCCTAAAAGTTTGTTCAACAAAAGCACTGATCATACAAATATCATCTGAATTCAATGTGGGCCTTATCCTTAAATATTATCATAAAACCTCCCTTTATCCTTAATAATTTCGACCATCTCCTGTCAATTGCATATTCTGTTCACACATCAGACTGTTGGAAGTATTTTATTTCCTGTTTTGTTATTCAGTAATATGATCATGTTGCATGAGCTGTTTTTTCCTTTCTCAGCTTACTTGGTTTGCAGAAGACAATTGACACACTATCTGCAGTTCCCCTTCGCTTGACCGGTCCGAGCGTTGCTTCTCAGAACCTATTAAAATAGTTAAAAATAATTAGTTTTACATTCTTTAAGGATAATATGATTTTGTTCAGATGAGCTTCCACCAATACACATCTCCAGGATTACTTATTATCTACTTTAGCTTTTCTTCTTTGATGTTTTTGTTTTATTATTTCAGGTAAAGATCAATCTTGTGCTGAGAGACTTCTTTTTCTTGATTTGCATCTTTGTTTGGTCTCTTTGAATGTTGTGTGCTGCTAGAAGAACTTTTTAGAGTAGTGTGCTTTTTATTTGCTGCAAGTAAACTGGTTATCATGCAGATGTGTGTATTTGCAGGAATGAAGCTGTGGAAATCGCCCAAGTTGGTTAGTGGAAACTGCACGCCAGTGTATCCTGGTCATCTTTTGTATCGGTTGGCACCTAGACAACATATCTTTGAAGCAAATTTAGATAGCCCAAGTGTACTTTCCAACAGGCATACAATAATTGTTGGTTATTGGGTGGGTCCAGAGTCAGAAGATGGATGGGGTTACATAGAAGCTGCTGTAAATCGAGTATTCAAGTGCTGAATGTTCTTCCCAAATAAGACACTCATTATGGGTAAGTGGTTGCTCTTCCCAAATTACTTATACTGAGCTTTTTTTAATATTCACGACTGTGAATATTGACCTTTGTCAGGGAAGTACATTTTTATTTAGTCGTGGTCAGCAGAGATTTTTGAGCTCTCGTGCTCAATCATTTAGGCCCTTTTGTCTGAGAGAAAGGGCAGAGAAAAGGAAATGTGAGAAAAAGTTACTGTGCAAAAGCGTAGACTTCTGAGAAGTTTTCTCTGTAAAAACATGGACTTCTAAGAGAAGGGAACAAAGAGGAGAGAGTTTTTATCAGTCTTAAACCCAATCACACTGTTACTTTTAACTCTTTCATCAACCAAGTTTGATGCTGCACAATTTATCTTTTGTAAGATTACCTGTAGTTTGTTTGTTTCACATTTCTTTATTCTCACTGTTCAATGGTTACTCCTTTAACCACTATGCCTCACCTGATCCCCATGACCAATTTGTTCATATTTCCATCTTAATTGAGGCCATCTCACAAACAGAACAATCAACTCTTCCATCAAGATTCTATTGGAATAAAAATGAATTTAGGAAATGATGGCCCCATTTGCTATGGGTTTGGTTTTCTCAGAAAATCACCGGGAAAGTATTCATTGCCATGTACTATGAGAAACGTGAAGATTTTACTGCTAACAAATCACATTTCCAGAGGCTGATGATTTTGATTAGGAAGGAAGCTGAACGGGATTGAAATGGAGAGTATTTTGTTTGTGAACCAAGCAAGTTAGAATATTGGAGAATAAACTAGCTGTATGAAGGGTAGTTCTTTACCTACAATTTGTTTTGGGGAGTGAATTTATATGTTTTTGCAAGGTTTAACTAAACAAGAGCTCCTTGAAGATGCAAGCATGAGCTTTTTGGAAGTGTTTTTGGATTTGATGCCTGATGTACATAAAGTCAGAGTGGCAAATGGTTTACTGTACAGGATACAATTTGGAAATAAAGAAGAAACCTTGTTAGTTGCTGCTGTGTTTTTGTCAAAGTAATTAAACCAAACTAGGAGAAAAATTGGCAAAGAGGCTTGCCTGCTTGTGTTCTGGAAGAAAAAAATGGACTTGCACTTGAGCAGATCTCACCTACTCATTCCTTTCCCATTCTAGAACCATCAAAACCCCTCCACCAAGGAGAAGTCCAACAAATCATGTGAGACCAGGAATTTGCTGGGCCATCCATAGACTATCAGATCCGAGCTCAGCCAACATGAAGCTGACACACGATGTGCCGCGTGATCTTCCATCTTGTTCTGCGAGTAGCGTTATTTTAAAATTAATAAGACAAGAAAATCGACGAGTCTCTCAATAATGGAGAGAATCCAGGCATCTGAGACTCTATTATTGCGAGGAAGACCCATATTAAACGATTTCCGGTCATCGTAAGGAAGATTTGTTATATCTGGAGAGAAGAAGCACCAGCTTCTGCTAAAAAGAGACCAACGAGAGAGAAAGCTTCCTTGTTCTTTGCTCTTCTTCGTGTAACTGTTAACGGTCTCATTCCTCTTCGCACCGTATAGTGAAAGGGACCTCCCTCATTTCTTTAAGTGAAACGGCTCAGCATCTCCACTAGTTACCTTTCATGCATGAGACATCCAAATTTCTGTTTTTTAGTCTCTGGCCTATGGTGGGTCAACCCTCATGTAGCAGAAAAGTTGTTGAAGCGCTGGTTACTGATTTTTTTTATAGGAGAAGCCATTCAAAGTGATTTTTCTTATGTCTCCGTTATCCAGCCCTGAAATCGACAGCTAAAACTCTTTATCTTTATTGTCCACGCTACCAAGTTGACACCTTCCCTGGGTATGAACGGAATCAAGGTAGTTGGATCGTGTAGGTTTCACAGAAATGGATAACATTGGATTCAGGCCAGGATAGCAGCTAGCTCAGAAAATTTCAGGGGCCATGGGGTTACCTCCCATGGATTAGTTTTGCCTAAGATAAATACATTGCTACAGCTTACCCTGTTGCCCAAGTTGCACCTTCCTAGCTTCATTACAAGAAGCTGAATCCGTTATGAAATGAGCAGAAAAATATTTTGGTCATTTTACACTGTTGGAGCTCTTATTTTCTGTATTATCTTATTTAGCATGTTCTATTGTATTTACGATTTAAATTTTATGTATTTTGAGTATATATTGTAGGAGATATAAGGTGTTTAATAATGTTTAAGTAGAGGGTATTTCTATCATTTGTATCATTTCCACTTAATAATAGGACTAGGGGTCGAACTTGACCCCTAATCAGACTGTTTTGGCATCTTCTTCACTCAACTCTTCTCTCCTCTTATTCTCTCTTCTCAATCTCTCTTACTTCCTCTAGATTAACAATTTTTCGTGGTATCAAAGTACTAATCCTGATTGGGAGCTCTTATTCTTCATTCTTCTTCTTGTACTGAAGTAAGCGACTTCTCTAATAGAGAGATCTCAGGAAGTTTGTGTTTCTTGGTGACAAAAATTTGATTTTTTTTCTTATTTTCTACCATAACCTTCTAGGTTAATGGCCTTTATTACTATTGAGTAGTCTGTGTAATTGATTACTATAAAAAAATCCTTTGTATTTTGAATCTCATCTTTTCACTCTTCGATTTAAACAATTTATACAAAAATAGAGTACATAGATTACAATATTCTTTCCTGTAATCTCTTGGAGGATAAATCAGAGGAAATCCTCCTCTGATTTCCCTCGGACAATAAATCAGGGGAAATCCTCTGATTTATCGGGATACAACTCTTGCTAACAATCCCCCTCAAGTTAGTGCATATAGATCTTTGATGCCCAACTTGCCAAGTGAGTTGTAGAAGTTTTTGCCGCATACCACTTTTTTAAGTATGTCTGCTAATTGATCTTCAAATTTAATAAAAAGAAATTGAATTATCTTGGCCTCAAGGTTTTCCTTGATGAAGTGTCGATCTACTTCCACATGTTTAGTCTGATCATGTTGATCCAGATTATGCGAAATAGCAATAGCCCCCTTGTTATCATAGAATAAATTCATCTCATGGCTTGGGGCAAAGTCGGTTTCGGTTAATAGTCTCTTAAGCCAGAGAAACTCACGAAGACCCTTAGCCATCCCATGAAACTTGACTTCATCACTTGATAATGCTACCACCTTTTGCATCTTACTTCTCCGTGTAACTAGGTTCCCTCCAACAAACATAAAATAGCTTGAGGTGTCTATTTGAAATATTCCTGCCCAATCAACATTTGTATAACCTTCAACCCTTAGGTGGTTGTTTCTTGAGAACATAAGTCCTTTCATAGGAGAAGACTTTAGGTACCAAAGAATTTGATTCACAACATTCATATGATTTTGACTTGGACAATGCATGAATTGGCTTACTACATTTATTGCATAGGCGATCTCAGGTCATGTATGGGAGAGATAGGTTTTCCAACCAACTTCTGGTACCTTCCTTTATCTATTGGCACTTGGTTTGGGTATTCTCCAAGCTTATGATTTTGTATTATTGGTGTATTTGTAGGCTTACACTCAAGTAGTCCAATTTCAAACAATAAATCTAGGATATATTTTCGTTGGGAAAGGAATATACCTTGCTTAGATCTAGCAACTTCAATTCCCAGAAAATATTTGAGTCCTCCCAAAATTTTCATCTCAAGTTATGTTGCCAGTTGCTCTTAAAGTCTTACTATTTCTTCTGGTTCATCTCCTATAATGATCATATCGTCTACATAAACTATCAAAGTTGTTACCTTACCCTGTTGATGCTTTAAGAATAACATATGATTTGAATTACTTTGTTGAAACCATATTTCCTCATTGCCATGCTCAATCGCCCAAACCAAGCTCTAGGAGATTGCTTCAAGCCATACAATGTTCATTGTAGCTTGCACACTACTCTTGTTTTTGAATTTGCCATATATCCCGGAGGAACATCCATATAGATTTATTCTTTAAGATCTCCATGGAGAAAAGTATTTTTAACATCAAGCTGGTGTAATGGCTAATCAAGGTTAACTTCAAGAGATAAAAATACCCTTATAATACTTAATTTGGCCACTGGTGAGAATGTCTCTTGATGCTCTACGTCATATATTTGCGTGTATCTTTTTGCTACTAGCCTTGCCTTGTACTGTTCAATGGATCCATCAAATTTGTACTTGATTGTTATGCACGCAATAACATTATTATTTTAGTGTTTTCTTTAATTTACTTTATTTTATTTCAGTTTTAGGTCATAGGGGTATTTTTGAAATATTTTATTGTAAACCCTAACCGGGTGAACCCTATTTAAGGAGTAAGACTAATGAGAAATAGAAGCATTGAAGTATTAAGAATTAGGTTAAATCTAGCGTAGAGAGGCTAAGAGTTCTCCTCAATGAGCTCTAGGGTTTTCAAGCTTCCCTTTAGCTTGATCTTCGTTTTCGTCTTTCCCATTTCTTCCTACTACCCCTATGGTAATGTTTGGAAGACCCGTAACCCATGGCAGATTGCAGATCCTCCCAAAGAATCCACGTGTCAGATCCGAGACCGTATCAACTGGTATCAGAGCAGGAACACAATGAATTATGGAACACAAGCTCGCATGGAGAAGGTATACAATTCTGCGGACAAACTTTGCAAAGAATTTGGAGAAGCACGAGCATTATATGAAATTTTCATGGAATGCTGGACAAGAGAGCCACGCGCTGCCGCAAAACAGGTCACACGACCTGAATTCGCCGAGCACGACAGCTGCACAGAAGACACAGAAGCTCTCTCGGATGAACAGAAGACTGTCTCGAGAAAGCTCTCCAAAAATCCAAAATCCGACGGCAGATACACCGGAATTTCAAAAACGGCAAAGGCTCACCCTTTCCCAATGGAAGCCGTGCGTATCTCCACACCGAAGCTGCAGCGGGGAGGGGATTTCCTAACAGAGGAAATCCCGAAATCGTCGGCACCGGAGGAAATTATGTCTTCCAAAAATCTGAAATCGGAGGGGAATAGAAAATTCCGTCGGCGCCGTAGGCGAAATTTCCGACGGAATTTCCGCTGGGCTCTGTTCCGGGGGGCTGAGAAACAGAGGTTCTCTGTCTCGGCAATGCTCCCACCGGCGAAGCCTCAACGGGCTTCTCGTCGCCACCGGCGAAGCAGGATAGTTCGTCGGCGCCGTAAGAAACTTTTCCGCAAGGGATCTCGGTTCCGGGAGGCTGAGGAACGACGATTCACAAGTTTTTGAGACCCCTCTATCTCGGAAACTATCCAGGTGGCGAAGCCCCAACGGGCTGCGATTCGCCACCGAAAAATCATGCTATTCCGTCGGTGCCGGGAGAGAAGAAGGAGACGCTCGTCGCCGGACTTCGTCGGTGCCATGAGGAATGGAACTGCCGACCGCAGAGTTCGGGAGTGGCCGAAGGAAGAAGACGACTCCCGATTAAATTTTCCTAACTTAGGAAAATTTAATCGGCCCGGTCCGCCGAGTCGCAAGCCGGACCGGGTTCCTGAACCGGGTCAACCCAGGTTAACTCGGACCGCCCCCCCCCCCCCCAAAAAAAAAAAAAAAAAAAAAAGTGGGCAAACAGAGGGGGCGTCATAGCTTTCGCGGATGCTACTTCAGCACCGGTGAAGACGTCGACATACAGACACTACTTCCGAGCTTGAGGACAAGCTCGTTTTCCAAGGGGGGTGTAATGTTATGCACGCAATAACATTATTATTTTAGTGTTTTCTTTAATTTACTTTATTTTATTTCAGTTTTAGGTCATAGGGGTATTTTTGGAATATTTTATTTATAGGGGTATTTTTGGAATATTTTATTTATAGGGGTATTTTTAGAATATTTTATTGTAAACCCTAACCGGGTGAACCCTATTTAAGGGGTAAGACTAATGAGAAATAGAAGCATTGAAGTATTAAGAATTAGGTTAAATCTAGCATAGAGAGGCTAAGAGTTCTCCTCAACGAGCTCTAGGGTTTTCAAGCTTCCCTTTGGCTTGATCTTCGTTTTCGTCTTTCCCATGTCTTCCTACTACCCCCACATCCTCCCAAAGAATCCACGTGTCAGATCCGGGACCGTATCATTGATGGAGAATACCCATTTACCCCCAACTATTTTTTGACTTTCAGGTAACGGAACAAGACTCCATGTCTCATTTTTCATTAATGCCTCCATTTCTTCCTTCATAGCTTGAAACCCACCTAGGGTCTTTCAGAGCTTCATCAACACTTGTGGGAATATGGTGTGAGGAGAGTTTACTTAAAAAGTTCTTGAGGGGTTCAGATAATTCTTCTGTAGATACATAATTGGCAATTAGATATCTTGATCAATGTTCCTTCACTTCAGGAGAATATCTATTCGATGGTTTGCCCCGATTATGTTTTTCAGGTAATTCATAGCCATTGACAAGAATATCTGCATCATTAGAATTTTGAGGTGTGACAGGAGTACTTACCTCACTGATATTCTCAGGAGATGGGTCACTAGATACTGAGGAGAGGAGGGATATTACTGCTTCAACTTTCAGGGATGTTAGCTTTGGATTAGGTCCTGCTACTTCAACTTTTGGAGATGTTGTTGTATTAGTGTCCGTGAACCACTCAAATGTCAACTAATTCAGTTCTTCTTCTCGTGTCTCCCCTTGAAGAGAATAATTGGACGCGACAGGAGAGTAAAAAAAATCAAATTCCAAGAACGTGACATCCATAGTCACATATGTGTTTCGAGTAGTTGGATCGTAGCATCGGTACCCTTTTTGATGGACCACATATCCCAAAAAAAGACATCGAATAGCACAAGGATCCAGTTCCGTGTGCTGGGTTTTTTGGAGATTAACAAACACAATGCAATAAAAAATTCAAGGTGAAAGCATCAACACCGTAGGTAATGAAACATAGGTTAACAAAACCTGTAGTGGAATCTTGAACTCAAGCACTTTGAAGGGCATGAGGTTAATAAGATGGACTGTCATAGTAACAACATCAGTCCAATGGTGGCTAGGCACATGAGTTCCAAGTAAAAGAGCTTAAGCCGTTTCAAGGATATTACTATTTTTTACTCTGCAATACCATTTTGCTGAGGAGTTTGGGGCATGAGGTTTCATGAAGTAGTCCATGATTTTTTAAATAATCACAATTTTTTATTCACATATTATCCACCATTATTAGATCAAAGAATTTGAACCCTAGTGGAGAACTGAGTTTGAATCATTTTATGAAAAGATTGAAATGTATGGAAGACCTCATCCATATGTTTCAACAAATAAACCCAAATCATTCTAGTGCAATCATCAACAAATATCACAAACCAATGAAAACCAAACAAGGTATATTTAGGGTAAGGACCCCATACATCAAAGTGAATCAAAGCAAAAAGGGACCTCACTTTTATTGAAACTTAAAGGAAATGGACTCGATGATTATTAGCTAGAATACAAGTTTAATAGTTAAGTCTAGAAAATAAGGAAACATATGTTTCAGATAACCAAACGAAGGATGACCTAACTAATGATGCCATAGCCAAATCTATTCCACTTTGATCACTTGGGTGGCGCATGTGATATGCTTGACCCATACAGAAATATTCCATGTAATAAAGCTCCCCTCTCTTACTACCATGTCCAATGATTTCCTTAGTGAGAATATCTTGAATAAGCACATCACAATTCAGATTTTTGGTAACTTGACTTATGGATAATAACTTGTGAGAGAGAGCATGCACAAGTAAAATATTAGATAAAGGTAGGGATGGTGACAACATCACCGTTCGCGCCCCTGTTACCGAAGAAATAACTCCATTAGCATTGGTAATGCTAGTTCATCGGGGAGGAGAGATCTGACAAAAATCATTCTCATCAAATGTCATATGGTCCGTTGCTCCCGAATAATTGCTACAGTCAACCGCTTTATTAGATCCAAGGAAAACATTACCTAGACTGAAATTTGAACTGTTGGTAGGAATAAGGGAAAGATTTGGCTCTACTGCATCCACTGCAACCTTGCCCATGCCTTCATTATTCCCTCCTGTATCCCCGTGCTTTCTAGCCTGAAGTTTGTGCCACCAATCAGGATACCCGTGTAGCTTGAAGTAGGTCTCACGGTTATGCTTCACATTCCCACAATGAGAGCATCTAGTTCTATCATGTTTTGGAGTTGGAACCAGATTTGCCACCATGCAGAGAGATAGACCTAGAGTGTGCTTGAGGGTGTGAACCAAGTTTGACACTTTTAGGTGCCAGAACCGCTCTTGGAGAATCATTGGAGTTACAAGTTGTCATCACTGCTTGACTAAAAAACTCTCAACAGATGTGAACATAGGATTGCTCCATGGTTGGAAAAAGTTGTATCTGGAGAACATCACTCTGGATATAATCTAGGTGATCATCGAGACCATCCAAAAACACATATACCCGCTGTTCTTGAACCAAAGTATTATAACGTTGTATATCGGATTTGATCGGTGGAAGTCTATTTTACGCTAGAGGCCCTGGAGATTATTGAAGATTTTTTCAAGAGAGCCACTAGACTGTTTGATATGTGTCATGTTAGGAATTAGACACCCTAATTCCAAACTAATGAGAGTAATAATAGTAAATGCGGAAGAAGAAAAAATAAGCACGAAAAGCATAACAAGATTTATATAGGTTCGCCTCAAGGTGAGACTACGTCCTGTCTTCCACTGCTGCAGTAATTCACTATAAAGATGAAATACTTTACAAGAGAAAGTGCACACTTACAAGTGTTTCTCTCTAACCTCTCAGGCTACAACTCGAGATACTCCTTGGATTAAGATGATTAAAACCCTAATAGAGGTACCCCTCAATTATAAAGAGAAAATTAGGGCAACTATGATACAAGAGTAAAATTCCTGAACTGCCCTTAATGAAATAACAATTAATATATCGTGGACCTGGCGAGGGCTCCGCGCTCTACACCCCCCTTCCAACCCCCACGGTGACCTGACCGTGCAGGTCGATCCACGACCAATTCAGTGTAGGGCGTTAATTAGGCTCCACAACTTAACATGTCACACATCTCAGCAGATCATACACCCGAGAGGTGTCACTGCCATCAAAATATGTAGTAGCAATGGCATCCCAAACTATCTTAGTTGTTAAAAATCGAATGAAGTTGCTGATGAAGGAAGAATCCATAGAATTAATCAACCATCCTTTGACAATAGCATTGTCTGTGCGCCATTGTCGAAACGTAGGATCCATCTGAGGAGCTTGAGGGAAATCTCCATTCAAATACCCTAGTTTGTCTTTGCTTGAGATATACATCTCGAAAACTTGGGACCAAAGTACATAGTTGGTGCCATCCAACTTAGTTCCAATTGGTGCAACAATATCGGTTGTCTAGGTCGGGGTTGAGGTTTTGCTCAAAGCTTCAGTCATTCTCGTGGTTAACTCGACCAGAGTAGAAGAGGGTGGAGATTCACTAAAATAGAAGTTTGTATTGGCCATGGATGAAGACACGAGTCTGGTCCGAGTCGGGTCCAAGTCTGGGTTGCTGGGTTGATTCGGCTTGGAGTTCGGTTCGGTCCGGGTCACACAAACAGTAGGTTGAGAAAATTAAGTTTCTGCGCCTACCTTCGTCTTCCCCTTAAAGGTGATTTTTAGAACAGTTCGGGACAAGCTCCGAACAAGAGCGAGGGCTACCGTCGGGATGGGAGGATCATTATCGGAATGATGTTCCATACGTCAGCAGGCTACCAAGTACGGTTGTGGTGGGGGAGAATGTATCTAGCGACAGGCGACGGGCGACGAGCCAAGGTAGTTTTTTTTTTATGTTGGGACCACTGGTGCGGGTGGCCAAATGGTCGAGCGATGGCTCAGCTATAGTCATCGATGACTTTCAGAAATTCTTCAGGAGTTTTGATGGCGGTGATAGACTACAGATGAGAGGGTGAAAGAAGGAGAATCGAGAGGGAAGGGATCCGTTTCTTCAGTGATGGGAGATAGTGTTAGGAATTAGACACCCTAATTCAAAACTAACGAGAACAATAATAATAATCAGAGAAAAATAAAACACAAAAATACAACACAAGATTTATACAGGTTCATCTCAAGGTGAGACTACGTCCTGTATTCTGTTGCTGCAATAATTCACTATGAAGATAAAATAGTTTACACAGAGAAATCACACACACTTATAGGTGTTTTTCTCTAACCTCTCCCAAGTTGAAACTCAAGGTCCTTCTCCATGATGATAAAACCCTAATAGTAGTGCCCCCAAATATAAAGAAAAACTTAGGGCAACTGCAATGCAAGAGTAAAATCCCCAAACTTCCTTTAATGAAACAATAGTCAATATATCGTAGACCTTTCGGGGGCTCCCCATCCCCCTTCCAAACCCCACAGAGACCTTACTATGAAGGTCGATCCATGTACCAACTCGGCGTAAGGCGTTGATTAGGCTCCACAACTTAACAAGTAAGGTTTGGGACACTCTGATACCATGTAAAAAAATTCTTCGAATATTGAATCTCATCTTTACACAATCTATACAAAAAATAGAGTACATATATTTTAGGATTCTTTCATGTAATCTCTCAAAGGATAAATCAGAGGAAATCCTCTGATTTCCCTCAGAGTATAAATCAGAGGAAATGCTCTAATTTATCGGGATACAAATCTTGCTAACAATTACTGCCCTAGAAGGGGTTTTTTAACTTGGATTTGATCCATATATCTTGTGAATAATCCCAAACCTGTACTGTTCTACTTGCATAACTTTTGAATGCTAATGTCTGACATAAACTGATAATTCTTGGCTTGATTTGAGTTATATTTGACTGGAATTGCACCGTGAAGTGGTTATTGGCCAGCACACAATGTACTTTTCCTTCACCCTAATCCATTGGAAGTGGGACTGTAATGTGCACCAAAATTGTTCCTAGAAGGGCTAATTGTTGAAGTGTATAATTTCTAAAGTGCTTAGGAGTTTGCTGAAGTCTATACTCCCTCAAGGGAATTAATGAATATTGAGGGCAAAGAATCAATTTTGATTACCACTGAGATATAATATGGACAAAATTATCTAGGTTGTGTTGAAGTTTACGCTTGAGGATAGCCTAGCTAAGTCATGATTTGACTGATGAATAGTGTTGATTCCATATTAATGAATTAGATTATGAATTGCAAGACTTCCAAGGAGATATGGATGTCTCTTGAGTCATTGTATGCATATGAGAGCAACCTGTCTCGTGTCTGTGAACTGCATGCAAAACGTTTCAGCCTCAAAAGAGGTGATAAGCCAGTTATAGAGTACTATAATGAGTTTTTAGGGCTATGACAAGAGATAAATGTGTGTCACCCTTTGACTATTGATGAACGGGAACTGAGAAAATATCAAGGTCAAGTACTTATGGTGAGATTTCTCGATGGCCTAGGGCCTGAGTTCAATGTAGTGAGGACACAAGTGCTTGCTTCAAATGATGTCTCTTTTCACTGCATTTAATTAATCATGCATGTTAAAAATGTTGCAGTCTCCAGGGGAGGTAAAGGTGTTAAATCTTCATATGTGTTTGCCTTTAATACAATGAACTATTTAGAGTATTCTAGAGGAAGAAGTACTAGTGGTAGAGGAGTCAAAGAGATGGCACAGGCAGAGGCTGAGGAAGGAATGGTGGTGAAACAAAAAGAAAATGTAGTCATTGTGTTTGAACCAATCACTTCTCATATAAATGCTAGTTTAAATTTTGGAAGCCCCCATGGGAAAATTCTATTGTTCATGATTGTGTTGAAAACCCTACTATAGTGCCAAGAACTATTGTACTTGGGGCACCTAATGAGATGCATCGGCTTGTTCATCGTATGGCTTAGTAAGCTACTACCATTAGGATCAACATCCATAGCTTAGACTTCTACTCCCACAACCACCTTGGCTGATTCAGGTACGTCTGCCTTCCAAGCGTGACCTGCATCTACCTGGGTCCTATATTTAGAGACCAATACACACATGCCATGTATGACTTCTTTGTTTTCATATTTAAATAATCCTCATCCATTAATCATGTCACCGTAGCTGATGAATCATTAGTTGTAGTTCAAGGAGTTGGTACATTAGTTCCATCCTCTTTCTTGTCTCCATAGTTAGTTCTATTTGTTTCTATATTTCCTATGAACTTATTATTTTTCAGTCAACTTACTAGGTCTATGAATTGTTCTCTCACTTTTTATCCATCTCATTGTGTCTTTCAAGATCTCAGGACAAGGAAGACGATGGGTTTCGCTCGTGAGAAGGATGGATTATACTATCTGGAGAGTGACTTGCAAGTTACAACCATTGCATACTACATAATCACCCCTACATTGACACCATCCATTAGGTCATCCTTCTCCAGCCAAACTGAGTCAACTGTTTCTGAAATGTTCTTTCTAGTATTTCTTTTTGGTGTGAGTGCTATTAGCTGCCCAAGAATCATAGGACACCATTTCCTTTAAGTGAGTCCAAGAGAAGTCGAGTGTTTGATATTGTTCACTCAGATGTGTGGGGCCCATGTCTAGTTACTAGTACTTTTTCTTTCATTTATTGAAGACTCTAGTAGATGTACTTGGTTTTATCTCTTATGGGAGAGATCTGATTGTTTTGATGTATTCCAAAAATTTTATGCTGAAATAAAGAATTAGTTTGATGTTTCCATTCATATTGTTGGAAGATAAGCTCAAGCCCACACGACCAAGGAAGACCCACATATCTAAGATTATTATAATATGGGCCACATGACCAATCAAGGCCTACAAGATGGGCCCAAGACCATAAGAAGCAGGACCCACAATGATTACCATCAGCTAGCATCCTTATCACATCAGCTGGAAGATCAAGGACTCACAAAAGTATCTTTTTCTTAGGGTCACGACCAAGAAGAGTTTTAGTTTGAGTTATGTTTGTCTTTTATCTATATTTAGTTATTTAATTATGTTAGGACTTAACTTTAAGTGTTAGATTTTGGGTGTAATTAGGACAAGGGTAGTTTTATTGTAATTGGATTCTACTACATTCCTCTATTATAAATAGAGGTTCATGTACTCTGATTACAACAAGTTATTGATGTCAATGAAGTATTTCACTTTTCCATAAATTCAACATGGTATTAGAGCAGGTTCTATGAGTTGACTTGGTCAACCCACAGAGGTAATGTTATCCTTTTCTCTAAACCCTAAACCCTAAGTCCAGGTTCGTAGTTATTTTTTTCAGTCCCTACACCCGTAGTTTGCTTTGAGTTTTTCACCTCTATAAGTAGTTTTTTATATTTCAGATTATATATTAACGGAAGTATATTTGAGTCTACTTTCCAAAGAAAACCTATTTGTTCCAATCGAAGTTATCTACAGAGAGATATTGACATTTGAATGAGTAAAGGTCAGATTGCAAAAAGGTTCGAGCAGCAATAGCAGTCTTCAGATTCCAAGGTATTTTTTGCTATCAAGAACTAGACTTTATATGGAGAAATATATATCAAAAGAAATATCTGTAAGTCTATTATTTTACCTATTCAACCAAATTTTTATCTGAGTTATCTATAAAGAGAAATTGATATTTGAAGCAGCAAAGGTTAGATTGAAAAAGAGGTTTGAGCGGCAGCAAAAAGCTTCAAATTCCAAGCCATTTTATGCTACCAAGAAAGAGACTTTATATGGAGAATTATATATCAAAAGAAAGATACGTAAGTCTATTTTCTTACATATTCAACCAATCCTCGATATAATTTTTTTTATAAGGAGATATTGATCTTGGAAGAGTCAATGGTCATTCTGGAAAAACCGGAGAAACAGTACTTAGTTTGGCCAGATGACAGAGACCGAAACCTATCAGATTATTTATCTTTTGATAATTATATTTTATGGAGAGATTTTTTACTTGGATGAAAGGTATTTAATTCCTATTTCAGACGAAGAAAATTTCATGTCAATCTGATCTATATTTAAAGATATATTCACATTGGAAGAATCAAAGGTCATGCTGGTATTCTGTTACCTTGAAAATCCGAATTTAAGCTGATTATTTTACGTCACTGTTTGAGTTGATATATCAGAAAAATATCTCACTTCTCCGTGGTTTGAGGGCTTATTTATACATCTCTGTTATTTGGGCTTATTGCTACATCTATGATATTTGGTTCAAGTTGGGATCACTGCCATTACCTCCCAGCTTGAGGGGGAGAAGTAGAAGAAGTACAAGAAAGAGGTATTTTATTTCATATGTTGTGAATAAGTTTATGTGACCAAAATATTCAAGAAAAAGGGAGCACAAAAGATGAAGCTTGTGCATCTAAGAAGAAAATTTTATATTGGATTATTTCATGGGTTCTTTTACAAAGTTTATTATTTGGTTCGTGTTATATGTGTTGGAAAATGGTCGTGTTATGTTTAGCTGCAGCTATTATGTCTCTTTGGGGATATTATTATTGAAGAAGAGGTGGCCTCATGTCATCCTTTATTTTACCCCGTGAAAAAGATCAAAAATTATTTGTAGTTGGGAGTCCATGACGGAGGAACTTCATCCCCGTCAAAAAGATCAAAATTACGCCCCCCTGTAATGGCTTTTATGTCTCCTACCATTTGAGAGTCGCAATGGCTTTTATGTCTCCTACCATTTGAGAGTCGCTGTCCTGTGGAGGGACACAATGGTGGACACTTCAGGGCAATACCAATAGACACACTACCGATAGAAGACAGAGTGTGCCCTACATCTAGCATTAGAATTGGAGTATGAAGCAATGACTTACCGACTAGGAGTGATTTTTACTCTCACTTATATAATGCTCCAGGGCATCAATGAAGGACGCAACAGCGTGAGGGGGAGTATTGGAAGATGTGCCATTTTATAAAAAAAATATTTTATACATCATTTGCAGCAAGCTGGGAGTTCATGTTGTTTTCTTACCCACAACTTGAGGGGGAGTATTGGAAGATAAGCTCAAGCCCACGTGACCAAGGAAGGCCCACATATCTAAGATTATTATAAGATGGGCCACACGACCAAGGAAGGTCTACAAGATGGGCCCAAGCCCATAAGAAGTAGGACCCACAATGATTCCCATGAGCTGGCATCTTTATCACATCAGTTGGAAGATCAAGAAGGACTCACAAAAGTATCTTTATCTTAGGGTCACGACCAAGAAGAGTTTTAGTTTGAGTTATGTTTGTCTTTTATCTATATTGAGTTATTTAATTATGTTAGGACTTAACTTTAAGTGTTAGGTTTTTTATTGTAATTGAGACAAGGGTAGTTTTATTGTCATTGGACTTTACTACCTTCTTCTATAATAAATAGAGGTTCATGTACTCTGATTACAACAAGTTAGTGATGTCAATGAAGTGTTTCACTTTTCCATAAATTCAACACATATGCTTCTTACTAACAAAGGTTTGAAATTCATGAATAATAAATTTGATTTATTCTATCAGAGTAGAGGATTATCCATCAAGCACATTTGTGTTTTATCCACAATAGAATGGAGTTGTTGAGCATAAAAATTGCCACTTTTTAGAGGTAGTTCGTATAATGCTCTTGCATATGAGAGTACCTGATCTTATTGGGGTGATGCAATTCTTACTACATGCTTTCTCATTAATAGGATACATTCATCTATTTTTTTATTGTAAGATACCAATTCACGTATTAATGCCATCTACGAAGTTGTTTTCACTTTCTCCTTGAGTTTTTGGTTGTAAAAAGTTTTCTCACATTTTTGGTTCTACTAGAGACAAGTTATCACCACGAACATGTAAGTGTATTGTCTTTGGGTATTGACATACATAGAAAGGATACAAATATTTTTGTGTCAACTGCAAAGACATTTGTATCCGTAAATATGACATTTTTTTAACATACCCCATTTTTTACCTTGTATTTGTTCCTCTTCTAGTGCTATTCTTGACAAACCATTGCAGGTAAACAAGAGGCAATGGATGACTCCAACACCGACTTCTTCTCTCACACTGAACCATGAACCACCATCATCTTGTGATCCTAAAGTAAGTGATCTTCACCTTCCTTTTCAGAATGGTGTTCGTTAATGAACTCGATATCTCTACCAAAATTTGTGTTTTTTTATTCTTTATTTGATATATACAAAAAAATTATCTTGTCGCATTTTTCTTACACTAATCCTTCTTCTGTGTAGGATACTCCTTTATTTCCTCTTTGGAAGCAAGCTATGGATGTTGAGAAAGAAGCCCTATTGGATAGAGGTATTTGACAGTTATGTGAGTTACCCCCTAGTGCTACAGTTGTTGGGTGTCGATGGGTTTGCATAGTGAAATATAATGTGGATGACACTTTTGAATGTTAAAAAGCTTGGCTCATAGCCTAGGGACACACACAGACGTATGATATTGATGTCTTTGAATTTTATTTTTTATGTGGCTAGATTATCATGTGTAAGAATTTTGATCTCTATAATGATTAATTAAGTGTGAAAATTAAGTCGACTGGACATTAAGAATGCTTTCCTGTATGATGATCTCGATGAGAAAGTGTATATGAAGCAACCTCCTGGATATGTTGCTTAGGGGGAGAATGACAAGGTATGTAGACTCAAGAAAACTATATATGGTTTCAAACAATGCCCTCGAGTGCGGTTTGAGAAATTCAACCAAGTTTTCATGCTTTTGATTTTTTTAGAAGCCATTGGGACCACTCTTTATTTGTTTTGAAGAGATCTTCTGGTATTGTTGTGTTGCATGTCTATGTTGATGATATCATTCTATCTAGTCGTAATGTTGTTGGTATTGAGGAGTTAAAAACCTTTTTGGGAAGACATTTCCGAACTAAAGACCTAGGTTCATTAAAATACTTCATGGGTATTGGGGTAGCTAAAAGCAAGACAAGTCTTATTTTGACATAGAGATAATATGTTAGGGATATGCTAAAAGAATATGGGTTGTTGGGTACCAAACTTATTGATACTCCAATGGAGATGGGACATGATCTCCTTGGTGGTCAAAGTGATGAAGTTAATGATAAGACAGTTTATCACAAGTTGGTAAACTTGTTTATGCTATTGTGACTCGTCATAACATATTGTTTGTTGTCAATGTTGTGAGTCAGTTTATGGATTATCCTCGAAAGAATCATTTGGAGGTAGCGTAAAGAATTCTCAAATATTTGAAAGGGTCACCTGGAAAAGGTATTTTTTTCAAACCATATAATCACTTGAAGATTGATGCAATTTCTAATGTAGAGTATGTAGGCTCCAAACTTGACAGAAAATCCACTGTAGGCTACTAAACTTTTTTGGGAGGGAACTTAATAAGCTAGAAGAGCAAGAAGCAGAATGTAGTAGCATGTCGAATATTTAAGCTGAGTACCGAGCCATGGCTCATGCTAATAAGGATTAATGTGGGTAAGATATGTGGTTAGAGAACTGGGGTAGCACAAGAATGAGCACATGACCATGTACAGTAATAATCAGGCGGTTATTTTCATTGCAAGGAATCTTGTATTTCATGAGAAAACTAGACATATTGAGGTGGATTGTCACTTCATTTGAGATGTTATAATGAAGCAAGAAGTTGTTAGTCCATATGTTTGGTTAGGGGAGAAAATTGGAGATCTCTTTACCAAAGCACTAGTTAAACGAGAATTTGGAGCCTTCTGCAAAACAAAACTGTTTCTTATGGATATATATGCCCCAACTTGAGGGGGAGTGTTAAGAAATGAGAAGAAGGCTATTTTGATCATTTTATACTACTAGAGTTCTTGTATTTTTGTATTATCTTTTTCAGCATGTTGTATTGTATCTATGTTTTAGTGTTCATGTATATTTAATATACATTGTATGAGATTTAAGGTGTTTAATTATGTTGAAGTGTAGAGGGGTATTTCAGTTATTTGTATCTTTTTCACCAAATAAAAGGACTAGGGGAACAAACTGTTTTTGGCATCTTCTTCACTCAATTCTTCTCTCCACTTCTCTCTTCTCAATTTCTCTCTTCCTTCCTCTAGATTTTACAATTTTTCACCTTTGTGGAAGCTTGAGCTATATGGCCCAGACAAGGAAGGAATATATTATATAAGAGAGCATTTTGTGCTTAGAACAATCATCATTTGTCATGCCTACGCAATATATCCCAGAGTGAAAATTTCAAGAATACCGGGTGCCCAATATATTTTCTAGACCAACCATTTGCCATTCCCCACCCGAACAAATGAAAGTAATATTTTTCTTGACATCCACTGTGGTTTCATAAAAGGGTTTTGCAGCCATGTCTCATGTGATGTTGTGATGTGATTTTTCACAACACAAAGCAAGGAAGTATGTACATGTAGAAGTGACTATAGTTAGATATTGAACTGAACCACATTAGAGAATGAACTGAATCACACCTTTACAATTGGTTAAGGGTGGTATTTATACAATTTAAAATAGAAAAAATAATCTTTACATGAGAAGATAAATGCAACATGGGATAAATCCAATGGGATCTTATCGGATAACTGAATAAATTTTGTTTATCCTTTATCATGCCCCCTCAAGATAGACCACTGTTAGAGACGTCAATCTTGTCTTGTAGCAACTGAAACTATGAACTTGGCACTGGTTATGTAAGAAGATTTGTTTCGAGAGTTCTTGGAAGCAAAAAGACTGGAAGAGCAACGGCCCTGTAGTGGCTGGGGCGAACGGAATCAGAGGGATCACATTGTCTAGTGAAAATATGTGGAAGAGCAGCGACACTAATACCGGAGAGGCAGAAGAAGAAAGTGATGGGGAGAAAGAAAGGGAATTTTTGGTTTGTGCAGGAGAGGCGGGTGATAGATGCCATATTCTGACATGAGAACTAGGTTAATTATAATAGAATAACCTTTATAATTGTGTTATAGGTGGTTATTTATCGGTTTTCAAATGAAATGAGCATTTATTGAATTTGGCATTAATCACTGTCGATATTGCATATTTTTCTCTCCTGAATTATATTTCATTGTTTTTAAGGTTTATTTCTTCCTGAAATGCTTTTTATAGATTTAATTATGGAATTTCAGGAGAATTTTGGTGGAGAAGGAGATATTTACCAAAATGCCCTTAGTGAAATGGAGGTGATTTTTAGGTCAAATCGTTTTAAAATAAATAAGATGGTATTAAAGGAAATGAGGGAGCGTCGAACGGGAGGAGGAGGAACGAGCGTGAAGAGAAAACAGAGCATCGACCGAAACAGAGCACGACCGTCGACCGAAGAAGGGGAAGACCCGAGAGGAGTTTCCCTCCGTCGGTCGCTGCGTCACCATCGTTCGCCACGCCACCGTTGTCCACCGTCGTCCAGCAACCGAGAACAAACCCGGGGAGAGCTCGAGAGAGCCTCCGTCGAGGTGAGTTCGACAGTTTCTGCTCGCCAGAACAGAGCACCAGAAACAGGGGAGACCCGAGAGGAGTTTCCCACCGTCGCTCACCGGGCCACTGTCTTTCGCCGTGCCACCGCCATCCACCGCCGTCCAGCAATAGAGAAAAAACCCGAGGAGAGCTCGAGAGAGTCTCCGTCGAGGTGAGTTCGACAATCGTCGCTCGCCAGACCGAGAAGTGATCTGTGAGGGCTTCTCCGGTGCCACTTCCGCTTTCTGACCATCCTTCGGCGTCGGTTACGTATTTCTGACCATTCCCGGAGCGACTCCGACTCCGACCGAGACTCGAGAGAGCCGGTTAGAGAACTTCATCTCTGTTTTGTTCTTCGCCGGATGTTACCTCCGTCCGTCGGCTTCCAACCTTCATCGCCGGTGTCGTCTCTACCTCCAGCCACTCACTCTTGCCAACCCGAAGCCATTGATTTCGGGAAATTGCAGCACCCGTGAGAACGAGTTGCTGCCCGAGCGAGAGGAAGTAGAAGGGGAGTAATTCATCATTTTTGAATTTCATTTTTTATATAGTTTGAACTTAGGTTTTGAATGTTTATTGAATCTGATTTGATAATTAATGTTTATTGAATATTTGTTTTCCGGATCTTTGATTAAATTAGCTAATTAGGGTAGGATTATAATTGAGGTTGGATTTTGGTATTTTAATTCGATTCCTGTCTTTCACTCTATGCGCCCGAGAGGGGCTAGACGCAAGGATTGAGAAATCGGATCCGTGGTTACGTGCGCTCGAGAGAGGCACGAATCACCGTAAAATCCAGAGTTGACGTTTCCTATTGTGCAAGTAGTTAACCAGATGATTGCTTGATAATTTAGGATATAATTAGTGTTTAGTTCATATTAATTCATCATATTTGGTTAGGCTAGTTGATTGAAGAATACACAAAATTCAGTCCTCCCTGTGGATATGACCCTCGCTTCCCGCTAACATGAACGATTCGGACACTTGCGAGGTATTAAAGCCGATGTAATTAAATTCTACATCAAGTTTTTGGCGCCGTTGCCGGGGAGGCACGTATTAAGTGTATTTCTTTGTTCTCCATGGTCTTAGGTTAGATTTATTTTTATTTTATTTTATTTTTATTTATTTTAATTTTTTTATTTTTGCTTTCATAATTTTAGCTTGGTGATTTTGTATGGAATTATTTTTATTTCTTCTAGTTAGTTCATATTTTTGGTAGTGAGTTTGTTAGCTTAATTTGATAGTTCATTTTGTTTCTTTTTGTGTTTTTATGCACGGGCGCCTCTCCCTAGGTGGACCATTAGCTCCCTTTGTTGAAGAGGTAGAACATATTTGTAGGAAAACACCCGAAGTCAAGTTAGGAGCTACCATGGCCAATCAGGGTGAACCATTACAGTTACCTGCAGCAGGTGATCGTAGAGCCCTAAGGGATTATTCTATCCCATCCCACTTCACCTCACCTTCTTGCATTATATTGCCACCCACTACTGCCGCCAGTTATGAGTTGAAACCGGGTGTGATCCAACTCCTCCCTACATTCTATGGGTTGGAGAAGGAGGACCCATATTACCACATCAAGGAATTTTTAGATATTTGTGCAACTTTCAAATTCCAGAATTTCTCAGATGACTCTATCCGGTTAAGACTTTTTCCATTTTCACTTAAGGATAAGGCCAAGTCTTGGCTTAATTCCTTGGAGGTGGGCAGCATTACTTCATGGGACACATTAGTCACAACATTTTTATCCAAGTACTTTCCCATTCAGAGAACTACAGCCCTCAGGAGAGAAATCTCCAACTTTATGCAACAGGAGGGTGAACACTTTTATGAGGCTTGGGAGAAATGGAAGGATTTGATCCGTAGGTGTCCGCATCATGGGTTTGAGAAATGGCATTTAGTGCAATACTTTTATCAAGGTCTTACACCCCAGGTTAGATCCATGGTAGATGCAACGAGTGGTGGGAGTTTGATGGGTAAGAGTGCTAGTGAGGCGTGAGACTTCTTTGAAACGTTGAGTGATCAATCTCAGCAATGGGGTTCGTCATTTAATGTTGATAGGAGATCCCACGAAGCCAAAAGAGGGGGTCTCTACGAGGTTAGTGAAACACCTATGCTCATGGCCAAGATTGAGGGTTGACTAGAAAAATTGATGCCCTTATGGTGTCTAAGAGTTCACCTGCTCCTAACCCATCTACTGTCTGTGCCATATGCTCTGATTCATCTCATCCCACACAAATGTGTCCACCTAGTTCATCCTACCCAGAGCTCATTGAGGACTTGAATGCAGTCCAGAATTTTCATAGACCAAACCGGAACGATCCTTTTTCAGAAACATATAATCCGGGTTGGGCTAGGCACCCAAATTTCTCATGGTCCAACGGCCCACAGGTTGGGGGTCCTCCAGGGTTTACTCAACCCCAAGCTCCACGCCCACACTTCACTCAACAGCCATTGATTCCACAAAAACCTTCACTTGAGGATACACTTCAATTATTCATGCAGAATACACAGTCCTCCATTGCTAAACTTGAAATGCAAGTGAGTCAGTTGGCCAGCCACATGAGTGAACAAACACAAAATAGACTCCCGAGTCAAACCATTCCTAACCCCAAAAGCACACATGAGAGTGGGTTGAGTTCCAAACCCCACCATGAGCAAGCCAAAGCCATAACCACCCTTAGGAGTGGTCGTGAGTTGAACAATGGGGTAGGGACCACTAAGTCTAAGGAGTCAAAGGATGGCAATGGGGACACATCATTGGGTGAAGAACCTCCAAGTTCTCCCCCAACAGCCAAGCAGATCCCTAACCAAGTCCCACTAGCTCCTTATCCGCAGAGGTTATCGGGCCCACCTAGGAAAGGAGATAGCATGCATGAAAAGTTGGAACTGTTTAGTAAGGTTCACATTAACATTCCACTTCTTGATGCTATTAGGCAAGTCCCTGCCTATGCCCGATTTTTGAAGACCTTTGTACACAGAAGAGAAAACAACATGTTAACAAAAAAGTCTTTCTTACTGAGAATGTAAGCTCAATTCTGAAGCACAACACTCCAACTAAAGTTAAAGATCCTGGATGTCCCACAATTTCATGTGTCATTGGTGAACATACCATACAGAGAGCTCTTCTTGACTTAGGGGCAAGTGTGAATTTGCTTCCTTTCTTTGTGTACCAGCAATTAGCTTTGGGGGAATTGAAGCCTACTCCCATCACACTTCAACTAGCTGACCGTTCTTTCAAGATACCACGAGGAATAGTTGAAGATGTTTTGATAAAAGTGGACAAATTTTTGTTCCCGGTTGATTTCATTGTTCTTGATACAGAACCAGTAGTCAATGTGACCAACCAAATTCCTGTCATCCTAGGACGTCCCTTCTAAGCCACATCTAATGCTATCATTCATTATAAAAGTGGTGAGTTGGAGTTGTCTTTTGGAAATTTTAAGGTCTCATTGAATGTATTTAATGTCGGGCACCACCCACTTGAGTCTGATGATCTGAGTCCTGCATTTAAGATAGAAACTATTATGCTTGATGACGAATCCACTCTTGAATCTTTTTAGTCTTGCATAACATCTTTCGACATGGACTATTTTGATGAGGAAACATATTTCCGAGAGGCTGATTCTTTACTCAATTCTGTACCTCTGTTGGAGGAAGCTTATGAGGTTATCACAACTGATCATCCACAAGATCTTCCTCTTGACTTGGACAAACCTCTTGAAATGTCCAAGCTAGATCTTAAGCCACTTCCTCCCATGTTGAAGTATGCATTCTTGGGGCCCATGAACTCATTACCAGTCATTATTTCCTCTGATTTGAGTACTGAACAGGAGGAACAATTGACTGAAGTTTTACAAGCACACAGAGAGGCGTTGGGGTGGACTCTTGATGCCTTAAAAGGGATTAGCCCCTCCATATGCATGCATCGTATTCATTTGGAGGAGGGGACTAAAGCCTCACGTGAGATGCAACGTAGGTTAAATCCCCATATGTTGGAGGTTGTGAGAGAAGAAGTCATCAGGTTGCTTGTGACAGGAATCATTTACCCTATTTCCAATAGCACTTGGGTGAGTCCAATTCAAGTTGTCCCTAAGAAAGGAGAGATAACGATAATGGAAAATGAGAGTGGTGAATTGATTCCCACAAGAACTACCACCAAGTGGTGTGTTTGCATTGACTATAGAAAACTTAATTCTGCCACTAGGAAGGATCAATTCTCACTACCTTTCATTGATCAGGTACTAGAGCGATTGGCCGGCCACAATTTTTATTGCTTCTTAGATGGATACTCTGGCTACAATCAAATTCCCATTGCTCCAGAGAACCAGGAAAAGACCACATTCACGTGTCCGTTTGACACCTATGCTTACAGACGCATGCCTTTTGGTTTATGCAATGCGCCCGCCACTTTCCAACGGTGCATGATGAGTATTTTTTCTGAGATGATTGGTGAATTTTTAGAGGTCTTTATGGATGAATTTTTTGTGTTTGGCTCTAGTTTTGATACATGTCTGCACAATCTTTCACTCGTATTGTCCCGTTGCATTAAGTCCAATTTAGTCTTGAATTGGGAGAAATGCCACTTCATGGTGAAAGAAGGAATTGTTTTAGGACATGTAGTGTCTGAGCGGGGTGTAGAAGTGGACAAAGCCAAGGTTGACCTAATTGCCAATCTGCCACCACCTACTTCTGTGAAGGGGGTGCGTTCTTTCCTTGGCCATGATGGGTTCTATAGGCGTTTCATTAAAGACTTTAGCAAAATTTCTCGTCCTTTGACGAATTTACTTGCTCAAGATGTTGCTTTTGCCTTTGATGATGCCTGTATTCATGATTTTGAGACATTGAAGAAATGTTTGTCCACTGCACCCATTGTCCAACCCCCTATTTGGTCTCTGCCTTTTGAGTTGATGTGTGATGCCTCTGACTATGCATTGGGGGCTGTTTTGGGGCAAAAGACAGATAAAATGCCCTATGTCATTCAATATGCTAGCCACACTCTTCATGATGCTCAATTGAATTACACTACCACTGAGAAGGAGTTGCTAGCTGTTGTGTTTGCCTTGAACAAATTCAGATCATATCTGTTAGGGTCAAAGGTTATAGTGTTCACTGATGATTATGCTTTGAAGTACTTATTATCCATCAAGGACACTAAACCTCGCATGATTAGATGGATCTTGCAATTGCAAGAATTTGACCCTGAGATTCGAGATAAGAAGGGTTGTGAGAATGTTGTTGCTGATCATCTATCTAGGATCTGTGTAGTACCTCAGGAAGAATTCCTTCCTTTAAATGATTCCTTCCCTGATGAACAACTTCTCCAAGTATCCCAGTTGCTTTGGTTTGCTGACATAGTCAACTATCTTGTAACTCATAAGATTCCTGATTATTGGAGTAAACAAGATAGGTTGAAATTCTTTTCCCAAGTCAAACATTTTTTTTGGGATGACCCTTATTTGTTCAAGGTGTGTTCTGACCAAGTCATTAGGCGTTGTGTACATGAGCAAGACTTTGCCAACATTCTTGAATTTTGTCATTCCCACGCATGTGGTGGACATTTTGGTGCTAGAAAGACAGCAGCTAAAGTCTTGCAATGTGGTTTCTATTGGCCTTCATTATTTAGAGATGCCCATGAGTTTTGTCAGGTTTGTGATAAATGCCAACGAACTGGTTGTTTGTCTTGGAAGAACATGATGCCTCTTAACCCCATTCTTATTGTTGAATTATTTGATGTGTGGGGTATTGACTTCATGGGTCCTTTTCCTGTCTCGTTCGGCTATTAATACATTCTTGCTGCTGTTGAATATGTCTCTAAATGGATTGGAGCTATATCATGTAAGACAAACGATCACAAAGTGGTGGTAAAGTTTTTAAAAGAAAATATCTTTAATCGGTTTGGTACCCCGAGAGCGATCATCAGTGATGGGGGATCCCATTTTTGTAATAGAGCATTTGAGACCTTATTGAAGAAATATTCCATCACTCATCGGGTGTCCACTCCGTACCACCGGCAAACTTGTGGTCAAGTGGAAATCTCTAATAGGGAGATCAAATGGATTTTGGAGATGTCGGTACCCTTTAATAGGAAAGATTGGTCCACTCGATTGGACGATGCCTTATGGGCCTATCAAACCGCTTATAAGACTCCGATTGGGATGTCTCCATTTCACCTAGTGTTCGGCAAAGCATGCAATCTACCTGTTGAGCTTGAGCATAGAGCTTATTGGGCCATTAAGGCTTTAAATTTTGATTTAACTCAAGCGGGTGAGGAGAGAAAGTTGCAATTGAATGAGTTGGAGGAGATACGTCACGATGCTTATGAGAATGCCAAACTGTATAAGGAGCGAACAAAGCTTTTACATGATAAATCTATTTTTCGCAAATCTTTTACTGTTGGGCTGAATGTTTTACTTTATAACTCACGATTGCATTTGTTTCTAGGGAAGCTAAGATCCAGGTGGTCCGGTCCATTTGAAGTTACACAGGTGTTTCCTCATGGCGCTATTGAGATCCGCAATCAAGAAGACGGGTCGATCTTCAAAGTTAACGGTCAGAGGCTCAAACCGTATCTTGAGAATGTCCCCACACCGGAGGAGGTGATGGTGATTTTCTTGGAGGAACCTGTCATTTCATCTTGAATGCGTCAGAGTCTTGCTTACGTCTATAAACTTAGCACATTGTGGGCAATCCCCACGTTTCTATCCCTTTGTACATTACAGTTTTATTTTTTTATTTTTTATTTTTTGGTTTATTCATACTCTCTTGCCGGCGGAGAGCATAAATGGTTCCGGTAGTCGATGACTAGACTTTTGGTCCTTAGTTTGAGAGGTATGTACTCAAACAACCGTTCTGGGATTGACCAGTTCGATCTTGAAGTATTGAATGAAAACCTTATGGTGAGTAACTTAAAGACTTGTGTTCAGCGTGTGATTCCTGCTGCCTTCAGTGACCAGTCACACGGAGATTTCTTCAAAGTGTGATGTGGGATGGCGGTTTCATCTACGGATGATTACCTACGAGTACGGCTGATACGAGTAAACCTTCTTCGAGGGAGACTATGTATCATTCCTGGGGGTCTTTATTTCCTTTTTATACCTCAGTGAAATTCCTTGTTGTAATGTATGGATGCAAATGGAAATGCTCTTGCTTGCAAAAGACAAATAACTTCAGAAACAGTCTGGGCAAACCCAGGGACATGCACCGGAATAGTCGGTTACTTAAAAATAAGTGCATGTGCAGTGAAGAAGAATACAAAATGGTGGTAATACCAAAAGTATTCAGTGAAACAAAAATTACGCTGGTAATAGCAAAAGTGCGCTGGTAATAGCGTAAAATGGTTTTAAATCTGGAAGCAATGAGTTTCCTTAACTTTGATGATGAATTGTAATTTGAAAAAAGTTGCAAGTCAAGATTGAAATTGGTATATTTCTTTTGTGAGATTGTCAGACAACAGGCTTACTCTACTATTTTCTCTTAATTGTGATGTGACCAGGATTTTATTGTTATTTGTTGCCTCTTTGTTCTGTTTAAGTAATAGCTTATGGGTCACATTGGTTCAGGTGGAGTAACAATGAGTGTATTTGGATTGATAATAGGCTATATTTTACACAGGTTTTCAAATTTCGCAAGATCTCATATGATTTTCAGATACTTTACAATACTAAGTGTTAGTCATATGCTAATGAGGAGTAAATTTTCTTCAGTTTTTCTTTTTATATTATTGATTTAGATGGATTTTGTGGGTAAATTCCATGCAAACCCTCACGAGCCATAACTCGTCCACTACTGCAGAGTAGGGGTTTAACGGCTTGTTGCATGCGCTAAATGCAATCGTGCTCCCTACGAAAGTGGCATTTTATTTTCCTAGGCTTAATTTTGGTTCGATTGTTGTTTTGCTAGGGACTAGCAAAGATTTAGGTTTGGGGGTGTGATAGATGCCATATTCTGACATGAGAACTAGGTTAATTATAATAGAATAACCTTTATAATTGTGTTATAGGTGGTTATTTATCGGTTTTCAAATGAAATGAGCATTTATTGAATTTGGCATTAATCACTGTCGATATTGCATATTTTTCTCTCCTGAATTATATTTCATTGTTTTTAAGGTTTATTTCTTCCTGAAATGCTTTTTATAGATTTAATTATGGAATCTCAGGAGAATTTTGGTGGAGAAGGAGATATTTACCAAAATGCCCTTAGTGAAATGGAGGTGATTTTTAGGTCAAATTGTTTTAAAATAAATAAGATGGTATTAAAGGAAACGAGGGAGCGTCGAACGGGAGGAGGAGGAACGAGCGTGAAGAGAAAACAGAGCATCGACCAAAACAGAGCACGACCGTCGACCGAAGAAGGGGAAGACCCGAGAGGAGTTTCCCTCCGTCGGTCGCCGCGTCACCGTCGTTCGCCGCGCCACCGTTGTCCACCACCGTCTAGCAACCGAGAAAAAACCCGAGGAGAGCTCGAGAGAGTCTCCGTCGAGGTGAGTTCGACAGTTTCTGCTCTGTCCGTCGGCGTCGTCTCTACCTCCGGCCACTCACTCTTGCCAACCCGAAGCCATTAATTTCGGGAAATTGCAGCACCTGTGAGAACGAGTTGCTGCCCGAGCGAGAGGAAGTAGAAGGGGAGTAATTCATCATTTTTGAATTTCATTTTTTATATAGTTTGAACTTAGGTTTTGAATGTTTATTGAATCTGATTTGATAATTAATGTTTATTGAATATTTGTTTTCTGGATATTTGATTAAATTAGCTAATTAGGGTAGGATTATAATTGAGGTTGGATTTTGGTATTTTAATCCGATTTCTGTCTTTCACTCTATGCACCCGAGAGGGGCTAGACGCAAGGATTGAGAAATCGGATCCGTGGTTACGTGGCGCTCGAGAGAGGCACGAATCACCGTAAATTCCAGAGTTGACGTTTCTTATTGTGCAAGTAGTTAACCAGATGATTGCTTGATAATTTAGGATATAATTAGTGTTTAGTTCATATTAATTCATCATATTTGGTTAGGCTAGTTGATTGAAGAATACACAAAATTCAGTCCTCCCTGTGGATATGACCCTCGCTTCTCGTTAAATTACATGAACGATTCGTACGCTTGCGAGGTATTAAAACCAATGTAATTAAATTCTACGTCAGTGGGCAGAGGGGCAAAGGAGAAATTTTTTTTCTAGAGAATGATAGATGCAAAAGATCGATCTGCTTTGATACCATGTTAGATATTAAACTAAACCACACCTTTACAATTGATTAAGGGTGGTATTTATACAATTTAGAATACAAAAAAAAAACTTTACATGAGAAGATAAATACAACATGGGATAAATCCAATGAAAACTTATCCAATAACTGAAGGATTTATCCCTTATCAACTATTCCTGCCTCAAGAAGATCGGTTACACGGGGAAGTTTGATAGATCAGTTAAAACTTGCAGCACAATTTACACGAATCAATCAGAACACTCCAGGAGCAGTAGAGTAGCCACAAGCCAAGGTGGATGGACCGATGGTGAGGGTATTTGATCACCAGTTTGGAAGTCTCTCGTCTGTCGAGTTGAAGCTGTTTTCTTGCGTGTGAAACAAAATGTGCAGCAGATAGCGCATAAGGCCTAGAAGAAAGGCACCGACTCTCACAAAAATCCAACGAGTAATGAACTCCATGACGGCAAAAAATTGGTAGAGTCAAAGAGTACCCATGAAATTAAAGGGAAAGGACATTCTAACCATGCTAATACTCCACTTCGAATCAAAACAAGAACTTAGTTTACTAATTTGTATGAATCAGATAAAACGTAAGGGTTGTATTGAGTAGGCATCCAAGTACCATGCGTAGTGGAATATGTGATTTCCGATCCTCATTCTCCTCCGTTTTTCTGATTAAATATAAGAATTATTTCTGTGACTGACGTTGATGTTTTTGGAGAATATTCATGTCGCTCTGCTATAAGTTAAGGAAACGAGCATTAAGCGAAACCCCTCAAGCATTCGAGTTTCTCCCGAAAATTTTGTTGCAGAAAAATGACTGGTGATAACCGAGATATCTGCCCTGAAGAATGCTCAGGGTATGATGGAGAAATGAGCTCAGCAACCATAGAAATGGAGGAGAAGAACCCATCGTATGGAAGGCTCAAGAGAAACGACTCGTTGGACCTGGAGTCATCTGGAGTTCGCGGGTATGGATCTAAGGTTCGTGATCTACAGAAATTTGCTTGGATTCTCTTCACATATATTGCTTAGAAGATCAGGTCATATTAATATAATGACTTGTACTGGTTTGGTTTTATTTGCAGCGTCTTGTTCACAAGAACTGGGAAACCATATTAAGTTTGGCGTTCCAGAGCATCGGCATAGTGTACGGGGATATCGGCACATCTCCTCTCTACGTCTACGCCAGCACTTTCACTGACGGCATACGTCACGATGACGACATCCTAGGCGTGCTCTCCCTCATCTTCTACACCATCACCTTGATCCCTCTCATCAAGTACGTCTTCATTGTGCTCCGCGCAAACGATAATGGCGAAGGTAGATAAAAACGATAGAAAATTGCAGTTGCTTGATAGGAGATGGTCTCCTTGAGAATTTACAGTCAGAGCCGGCGTTATGCTTGTATAATTCAACTAACAGTTAGTGGTGTTTGTTAGGAGGAACGTTTGCCCTGTATTCCTTGATTTGTCGATATGCAAAGGTGAGTTTGTTACCAAGCCAGCAAGCGGAGGACAAAA
The DNA here is from genome assembly GCF_029961685.1 of Aristolochia californica. Lineage (NCBI taxonomy): Eukaryota > Viridiplantae > Streptophyta > Magnoliopsida > Piperales > Aristolochiaceae > Aristolochia > Aristolochia californica. The sequence continues at coordinate 16,300,222 of NW_027181992.1, read as the reverse complement.
AAGTATCGAATTTTCGGCTTGAACTGCCGAGCAATCGCCTTAGCCGTGCTTCTAAAGTGAAATCCGCTCTGGAAAGGAGTTCATTTTCCAAGTATTTTCTTCTGTTTGTGACCATGCTCGGCACTTCCATGGTCATCGGCGATGGGGTTTTCACGCCTTGCATCTCAGGTGAACATCCTTCTCAACTCTGATCGCCCTTTCAATTATAAAACCTATGAGAGATGACTGCTTTGTTTGGAGTTTTGGGCAGTGTTATCTGCGGTTGACGGAATAAAGGAGGCAAAACCCACGATGACCGAAGGTAGTGAACACATGGCCTCCTCTTCTCCAGCTGAGATCATACATTGTCCGAACTATAAAGAAATATCTTATAAAAACTCAGTCATCTTATAAAAAAACACATGATTTAAAAAACAAAGTGCTTTGTAATTAAAAAAAATAGAGATTTTATAATAAAAATCAGTGTTTTTAGCTAAAACAAATAAATCTTTCAATATTACAATAAAAAGCAAAGATTTTCCTTAGCAAAAAAAAAAATGTCGGAATTGCTTTGAGAAACACTAGTTTGCATAAAAAATCATTGATTTAACCATAAAAATCAATAATTTTCTTGAAAATTCAGTTGTTTACCCAGGAAAAAAAGTAGTGACTGTATGGGTGATTTGACTCTATAGGAAGTTATAGCCTTTGAGATATTTGATGGGACTCATAGTCATTATAATGAGCAAAAAGTCGGTAATCCCTTCATGTGTTTTTGCAGGAAGAATCGTAATCATCTCTGTTGCCATCTTGATCTGTCTCTTCTCGGCTCAACGATTTGGAACAGATAAGGTGGGTTACACTTTTGCTCCAATTATCCTAGTCTGGTTCCTCTTCAACGCCGGCATTGGCGTCCACAACTTCATCAAATATGATCCCGCCGTCGCCAAGGCAATCAATCCCAAACATATCATAGATTATTTCAAGAGGAACAAAGCCGACGCTTGGAAATCCCTCGGCGGCGTTGCCCTCGCCATTACAGGTCCTCTACACTAGCCTTTCTCTGTTACTCAACTCAATTGGATTATGCTTATCACTTTCAAGCCATGAATGATTCCTGTTTTTAACAGGAACCGAGGCGTTGTTCGCGGACGTTGGACACTTCACTGTTCGGTCAATTCAGATAAGTATGTGCTCAGTTACCTTCCCGTCGCTCATCTTAGCATACACAGGCCAGGCGTCGTATCTCCGAAAGAATCTTGACGATGTTTCGGATACCTTTTACAAGTCCATTCCAGGTGAGCCGAGTAAACGCCATGACCTTCTCTGTGCTTTCAGGTTATTAACAAACTAAACTGAGAGTTCAGTTTTGAGATGATTAATATGAAAAGATTGCTTCTCTTTTATTTAGACCCTCTCTACTGGCCTATGTTTGTGGTTGCTGTCTTGGCGTCGATCATCGCTAGCCAGGCGATGATATCCGGCACCTTCTCTATCATTCAACAGTCCCTCGCCCTCGGATGTTTCCCTCGAGTGAAAGTTGTCCATACATCAGCCAAGTACGAGGGTCAAGTCTACATTCCTGAGGTCAATTATCTGCTCATGCTCGCTTGTGTTGCTGTCACCCTCGGCTTTAAAACCACTGAGAAAATCGGTAACGCTTATGGTACGTGCCTTTTTAAGTTCCCTAATTATATTCCTATAGGCTTTATGAGATAAGTTTAAAATCACAGTTAATCGTACGAAACATGAGGAACGTCTATCTCAGGACGGCAGAGGTAACCGTTGATCGAACAGATGAGATAGAGCCATTGATCAGACGCTGAGATAGCCGTTTCTCATGATCGCATGGCTAAGATAACAGTTTTGCATGTCTTATATTTTGAGGCTGATTCACACAGACAAGTGATTGGCTTGTGATTGATTAGTTCTCATCTTACATTACCAATTCATAGCTAATTCAAATATTTTGATGAGATTTTTCTTACTTCTCAGGAATCGCCGTTGTGTTTGTGATGGTACTAACATCATCGTTACTAGTGTTAGTCATGGTAATGATATGGAAGACCCATATTCTCCTCATCCTGCTTTTATGTAACCATTGTCGGCTCTGTGGAGCTCGTCTACTTCAGTTCTCTCCTCGAAAAGTTCGACAGTGGTGGGTATCTCCCTTTCGCTTTCGCCGTCCTCCTCGTCACCAAAATGTGTATCTGGAACTACGTATACCGCAAGAGATATATTTACGAATTAGACAACAAGGTTTCCACAGAGAAGCTCAGGGAACTGGCTCTGGATTTGAACGTGAAACGGTTGCCAGGCCTTGCGCTTTTCTACTCAGAGCTCGTACAGGGGATCACCCCGATCTTCAATCTTTATGTGGCCAACGTACCCGCCTTACACTCCATCCTCGTCTTCCTCTCCATCAAAAGTCTCCCCATTAGCAAAGTTCCCGAGGAGGAGAGGTTCCTCTTCCGCCGGGTGCAGCCGAGGGAGCTGGCAATGTTCCGCTGTGTTGCTAGGTACGGCTACACCGACGTGCGTGATGAGCAGGTGTCATTTGAGAGGGTTTTGGTGGAGCGATTGAAGGGATTCATACGGGAAGAGGTACTGCTGACGAGTGGTAAAGCAGCAGCTGAGAATGATAACAGCAACGCCACAGAGGATGGATCAGTGGATAAAGTAGAAGGGGACACAGAGAAGAACGAGGAGGAGATAGAGATGGTAGAAAGGGAAATAGAGAAGGTGGACAGAGAGTGGAAGGCTGGGGTGGTTCATCTGTTTGGAGAGAACGAAGTAGTTGCTGCAAAAGGATCAAATTTGGGGAAGAGGATAATGGTAAACTACGCTTATAATTTCCTAAGGAAGAATTTGAGGCAGAGAGATGAGGTGTTGAATATCCCCCATAAGCGTTTGTTGAAGGTCAGAATGACTTACGAACTCTGAGAAGGGAGAGAACATTGGCATCATGAGCAGATAATGATTAGTAGCTTAAGAAATAACAATTCAGGGTATATGTGTTCTTCATAATAATGAAGTGATCTTTCAAAGAAATGTTACTTTATGAATTGCAGTAAAGTTTATTTGACATCAAAGTGAAGATTATACACTCTTGTTTTCTGTCTCTTCACATTGTTTTTCATACTGCAAGTTGGAGATGTGAAATTGCACTACAAGAAAATGGACTTTTACCGACCAATTATTTCATTGGTTGAAATCCAAATTTTGATAGGTGAAGTGGTCAACAAAACTTTTGCCATTGAATTTTTAAATTCGTTGACAGAAATCAAAATCTTTGTATTGGAAATTTTCAAATTCGTTGGCAAAGGTCAATTAATTTTTACATTTATGTAATTATATATTTTTTAAAATTGATATATTTTAATTTTTATTTAATAATAATATAAAAGTAATCGATTAAATTATAAAATAAAAAATATTTATATATTAGATATATAATTTTAAATTCTAATTCTTCTTCTTTTTCTTCTTTTTCTTATTGGTTATCCAAATATGCCTGCACAAGAATAATATTATCATATTCCCTATGAGAACATAAAACTCCCACAAGAAAAAGGGGCAAGAAAATGAACTTAGAATTTTAGGAAAAAAACAATAACAAGACTAGTAAAAGTTTGGGACAAATATCAATAGAGAAATAACATATAAGAAACAAAATAACTATTTGAGAAAGAATAATTAAATAGATAGCAACACTTTCAAACAAACAACAGATAAAAAGCCAAAAATTGTCCCACCTTTGATCAGGAACAATGTAGCAAAAAATTATCTTGCACCTGGGAACAACTTCATCAAAAGATATAATGGCAAAAACCTAAAAAAATGAAGTACAATCTTAATTATTAATGCAATATTATTGTATAAAAAATTATTCTATACCATTGGATTTAACCCTAAATCAGTGCACATGGCCCAAGGTAGTGGGAGGGGGAAATGACAAAAAAAGGGGAAGAAAAGGAGAAAGGAAAACAAGGAAAAATTAAAATAATTACCCATTTTAAAAATAGGAAAATTAAATTTATAAATAAAAAACAGGAAAATGAAAAATGAAAAAAAAAATTAATTTTTAAAATAGTTTAATTAATTAATTAAATTAATAATTTTAATTTTTTAGATAGAATAATTTATGATATCAAAATAATAATTTTCACATTAAATATTTTATTCTTTTAAAAATTTATAATTTTTAATAATTCTACATTTAATTATTTTTTATATGCATAACTATTTTTTTTTATAAATAATGAATTGTCATTCTCAAATTTACATAAGTAATATCATTTAAATATAATATATAATTTAAATTATTTTAAGTCAAAATAACATTAATCTAACTTGCTTATTCCCCCTCCAAAGGAAAAAGAGAGGAGAGAATGAAGAAGGGAAAAAAGAAAAAAAGAAAAAGAACAAAGAGGAGAGGGAAAAAAATCATTTAAAAATGTTAATTATAATATGATTTTAAAATATTTAATGATATATATATTTTTAAATAATTTTAAAGAACCGAGATTTAACTGTGTAATTTGATTTATAGTTTTGACTCAGTAATTTAGAATAATATTAAGATTGTGTGAGACGTTGAAGTGGTAAGTTTAGTAATTAATGGTTTGAAAAATAAAATTAAAGTTCAGTAACAAAAAAAAATTATATCCCTCTTCTATTATAATTTAAGAGAAAATAAAAATATAAGTTACACATAAAATAGAATAAAATAAAAATATATTAAACAAAACACACAATAAAATAGAAAAAGAGTATATAAATATGATAAATAAAAATGATTAATTTATAATAAATAAATACATATTAAACACATATAAAAAACAAGAATACAAATTTTAAATCTTAAAAAATAAAAAAATTAATAACCTTTTGTCATTTTATGTTTTTTTATTTAATATATAATATTAATTTATTAAAATATAGATAAAAGAACCTTTATGAGTGAATTTTTTGAATTCACTAGGAGAGGTGGTCTCTCAAAATGAAATATGAAATTTGCTAGGTGAAGAAATCTTTCCAAGGAAAATATGGAATTCATTGGGATAGCCGCTTCTCCCAGCGAATTCAATTTTGCGGGGATAGATGTCAAATAATTTTTTTTATCTTTTTATTTAGTATCCAATATTATTTTATTCAATAGTATCTAAAAGAACCTTTCCTAAAGAATTTCATAATCCATTGGGAAAGATTTCTTTCCTTTAGTATGTCGTCTATTTTCTCCTTGGGAATTTTAAATTCACTAGGAAAAAAATTATTATATTTTGCTTTTCCTAGCAGCTTTCTCCTAACGAAGTTTGAAAGTTTATTGAAAAACTATTTTCCTGAGAACTAAAATATTTTGCATGAAGATCTCTCCGAGTGAATTTTAAAATTTGCAGGGAGAGGTATTCTTCCTGGAAAGTTTAATTTTATTGGTGGATGTTTTTGTTGGGAGAAATATTTTTTTCTTGTAGTGTTTTTTTTTTAACCTAAATTTTTTCTCGTATGAAGTAACAGTCTACCTCAATATGTTTTGTTCACTTGTGGAAGACTAGATTTGAAGTAATGTGGATAACTGCCTAGTTGTTACTATAGAGCTCGTTGGAAGATGGGTCCAAGCCCACATATCCAAGTGGGTTGGAAGATGGGCCCAAACCCATAAGACCAAGGAAGACCCACATATCCAAGAGTGTTGGAAGATGGGCCCAAGCCTATAAGATATGGGACCCACCATGATCACGTGAGGTGGCATAAGAAGTCTTACACAATAAAAAGTCTAACAGAGCCATAATTATTATGGAAGCAGGTCTCATAGAGGAGTTTCAGTTTAAAAGTATTTTAGTCATGTTAATCTTCTATTTATATTGGGTTATTTAATTATGCTAGGACTTAATTTAAGTGTTAGAGTTTGGGCGTAATTGGGACAAAGGTAGTTTAATTGTAATTGGACTCTACTACTTTCCTCTATTATAAATAGAGGTTCATGTACTCTGATTAAATTAAGTCAATGAAGTATTTTTCTTTTTTCGTAAATTCAATATGGTATCAGAGCAGGTTCTGTGAGTTGACTTAGTCAACCCACAGAGGTAATGTGATATTTTTTTATTTATTTCTCTTTTTTAAGTCTCTATACCCGTTATTTGATTTATGTTTTCATCTCTATACTGAGCTTTTCATATTGTATATAACATATTTACGAAAAGATATTCGAGTCTACTTTCCAATTAAAAATGATTTTTTGTAATCGGAGTTATCTACAAAGACAAATCGATATTTAAAGCAGCAAAGGTCATATTGCAAAAGAGGTTCATGCAATAGCATAAAGCTTCAACTGTAGTTTATGCTATCAAGAACGAGACTTTATATGGAGAATTATATATCAAAAGAAATATCTGTAAGTCTATTTTCTTACCTATTCAACCAATTCTCGATCTGAGTTTTTAATATGGAGATATTGATATTAGAACAGTCAATGATCGTGCTGGAAAAAGTACTTAGTTCAACAGAGACTGAAATATATCAGATTATATATCACAATAGAAGTATATTTTATGAAGATAATTTATACTTGGATGAAAGGTATTTAAGTATAGTTTTAGAAGAAAATTTCATGTCACTCTAATCTTTATTTAAGAATATATTTATGTTGGAAGAATCAAAGGTCATACTGATATCCTGTTGCATTGAAAAATCAGAATTTAAGCCGATTGTTTTACGTCACTTTTTAGTTGTTGTTATTGATCAACTATATCTGGAAAATATCTCACTTGCCCTTTTTCGGTTACTATATTTATATTATTTGGTTCAAGTTGGGAACATTGCCATTACCTCCTAGCTTGAGGGGGAGAAGTAGAAAAAGTACAAGGCAGAGGTATTTTATTCTATATGTTATCGTAAGTTTTATGTGACCAAAATATTCATGAAAGGGAGAGCACAAAAGTTGAAGTTTTTGCATCTAAGAAGAATTTTTTTGCAGCAAAGAAAATTGAAAATCAAGAATCCTGACTCGTAGTAATAATAGTAGTAATTATTGGTGATCCCTGACTTAGCTCGACTCGATCCTATTTCTCTGGCTAGATTATTATTTTGAAGTATTCACAACATATTCCTTGGTCAACATATTATTTGGTACAAACTCGCATTGTATCATTTCATGGGTATTTTTATAAGGATTTTATTATTTTGGTTAGTGTTATATGGGCCCAAACATATTTCAGTTGCTGCTATTGTGTCTCTTTAGATGAAACATTATTATTAAAGAGTGGTGGCCTCAACATCCTATCTTTCTCTTTACCCATTGCCCTTTGGTTATTTGGCAACCTTTCTCCTACCATCCTTTATTTGACTCTCACATACTTTTGGGTAACCTTTTGAGTGTTGCTTCGGTTGGGAGTTTAAGTCAATCACGTATATGGGTGTTTTAAGTCCATTGAGACTTTTTTCTCTATATATAACCGTGGGTCTTTTAGTGTCATCTTGTGAATGACAGGCATTATCCACTTATCATATCCTTTATTGTTGTCTTGTGAATGACAAACATTTATCACCCATTTATACCTATGATAGTCGGTGCCCAAGATGGGACACCATGATGGAGGAGCTTATTACTACATATATGTTACACCCCTTAATTGGCATTTATTACTTCTACCACTTGAGAGTCATTGTCCTGTAGAGGGACACAGTGATGAAGGAGTTTTTACTACACTTTTAAGCACTACATCACTACTTGCGAAAGATTGGAGTCCCACTACCTGAGAATGATAGGAGTGTGCCCTCCATCTAGAATGGGTTATAATTGGAGTATAGAGTGATGTCATACGACTTGGAGTGATTTTACTCTCACTTATCTTATGCTAGTTGTGCTTCATGGAAGAGAGCACCAGCGTGAGGGGGAGTGTTAGGAGATATGGAGAACCGTCATTTTATACGAGAAGATCCTATACATCATTTGCAGCAAGCTGGGAGTTCATGATGTTCTATCACCCCCAGCTTGAGGGGGAGTGTTAGAAGATGGGCCTAAGACCACACGATCAACGAAGACCCACTTATCCAAGTGTGTTGAAAGATGGGCCCGAGCCCAAAAGACCAAGAAAAACCCACATATCCAAAAGTGTTGGAAGATGGGCCCAAGCCCATAAGATATGGGATCCACCATTATCATTTGAGGTGGCATAAGAAGTCTTACACAATAAGAAGTCTAACAGAGGCACAATTATTATGGAAGTAGGTCTCATAGAGGAGTTTCAGTTTAAAGGTGTTTTAATCATGCTAGTCTTCTATTTATATTGGGTTATTTTATTATGCTAGGAATTATATTTAAGTGTTAAAGTTTGGGTATAATTGGGACAAAGGTAATTTAATTGTAGTTGGACTCTACTACTTTCCTCTATTATAAATAGATGTTCATGTACTCTGATTACATTAAGTCAATAAAGTATTTATTTTTTCCATAAATTCAACAAGTTCCATAGGAGTCTTTTTTTGGAACCCATATTTAGTGAGGAGAGATTTGATCCATAGAAGCCCACTGACTGCATGGGCCATGACCCTGTTTCCTGCTTTAGCACTAGATCTAACAACCAAATTCTATTTTTTACTCCTCCATGTTACCAAGTTCGCTCCAACTAAGGTGCAATACCTAGAGGTGGACTTCCTATCATCAAGAGATCCAGCCCAATCAGCATCATCAAATCGTCCAATGTTGAGGTGACTGTGACATTTAATTAGAAGTCCCTTGCCAAGAACTTCTTTTAAGTATCAAAAGATTCTCTCCAGAGCTTGCCAATGAATAACTTGTGGTTTATGCATGTACTATCTAACCACACTTACGACATATACTAAATCTGGTTTGGTTATTGTAAAATAGATGATTTTTCCAACAAGTTATATGATATTTTCCTACATCCACATCTTCGCCGGAGCTTGAACACAACTTGGTGTAAGTAGACATCCCATCATCCATGGGTCTTCTAGCATATCAAGAACATACTTCTTTTGAGATAAGTTAATCCCATGTTTTGACAAGAAGACTTCAATACCCAAAAAATATTTCAGAAGTCCAAGGTCTTTTGTTTTGAATTCTTTGCATATATTTGCTTTGACTTCTTGTATTCCTTTCATGTAGCTGCTAGTAATACAAGGCAACCAATTAATAAGGAAGCATGCAACCAATTATCAAAATACATCTACATAAGCAGACAACCAATATATTTGCTTCCTTCTTGTATTTGCTTTAACAATATCATCTACATAAACTGCCAGTAATACACTTCCCTTCGAGGTGTCCTTGAAAAATACAAAATGATTAATGGAACATCGATGGGACCCAAATAGTAATATAGCTTAGCTAAATTTGTCGAACCAAGCCTGAGGAGACTGTTTTAAGCAATATAGTGATTTCTTCAGTCTGCATACCACCAACTCCCTTCCAACCACAAAACTAGGTGGTTGATGCATATAGATCTCCTCCTTAATATCACCATTTTAAAAGACATTTTTCACATCGAGTTGATATACCTTCCATGAAGGCTTTGCAGCAAGTGATAATAGGATTTATATAGAATTTGACTTGGCCACCAGGGCTAATACTTCGTCATAATCAACTCCATTGCACTGAGTGTAGCCTTTGGAAATGAGATCGGATTTAAACGAACCACAAAACCATCGGGATTGTGGTTGATGGTAAAAACCCACATATAGCACGAGTTTCTTCTCGGATGGAAGTGAAATCAAGTTCCATGTTTGATTCTCTTACAAAGCATTTATTTTCTCTTCCATTGTTGTCTTCCATCCTGAATGTCTCAGAGCCTCCTAATATGTCTGTGGGATAGATATAGAGGAGATGGATGCAAGAAATTGATAACATGAAGAAAATTGATGGTGAGAAACAAAGTTTGATATAGGATGAGAAGTGGAGGGCCTAGTGCAAGTCCTAGGCTCCTTTCATAGAGCTATGTGCCTAGTATCAAATTGTGGACCAAATATGATAGGTGAAGATGGATCCATAAACTTCACAAGAATGGTATCGACTACTGCTTTAGGGGGGTGGAAGGACATCTGCATCAAGTGGTACAACAGGTCTCAGAGTTGATTGAACCGGTGAAAGACTCGGAGGAGCATATTTGGAAGAGCAAAAGATGTGTCCTAAAAAAAGTAACATCCCCAAGAAGATACATTTAAGAGAATTAGGATCAACCTTACTCTTAAGGGGGGGGGGGGGGGGGGGGGGGGTGGCGGCGGCTCTTCATTAGGAATTAACAAGGAATATGGGGTTTTATGTTTAAGCACTGAGCAAGGCAACCAATTAATAAGGAAGCAGGTAGTAAGAATGGCATGAGGCTAGTAAAATAGGGCCCTATCATGGAATAGACCAGACCACAAGCTACCTCTAGGAGATGTATGTTTTTCCTTTTGTTGAATTTATGGAAAAGAGAAATACTTCATTGACTTATTATAATCAGAGTATATGAGCCTCTATTTATAATAAAGGAAAGTAGTATAGTCCAATTAAAATTAAACTACATTTGTCCCAATTACACCAAAACTCTTAACACTTAAAGATAAGTCCTAGCATAATTAAATAACCCAATATAAATAGAAAACTAACTTGACTAAAACACCTTTAAACTGAAACTCTTCTGTGAGACCTCCTTCCATAATAATTGTGGCTCTATGGGACTTTTTATTGTGTAAGACTTCTCATGCCACTTCATGTGATCATGGTGGGTCCCACCAGTTCGTGATCATGGTGGGTCCATATCTTATGGGCTTGGGCCCATATTCCAATACACTTGGATATGTAGGCCTTCCTTGGTGGTGTGGTCTTGGGCCCATCTTCCAACACTCCCCTTCAAGCTGGGGGTGACAGAACATCATGAACTCCCAGCTTGCTGCAAATGATGTGTATGATCTTCTCGTATAAAATGGAAGTCCTCCATATCTTTCAACATAAGATAAGTGAGAGTAAAATCACTCCAAGTCGTATGACATCACTCCATACTCTAGTCATAATCCATGTTGGATGTAAGGCACACTCCTATCATTCTTTGGTAGTGGCACTCCTATCTTTCACAGGTGGCGGGTATATACGTAGTGCTCAGAAGTGTAGTAAAAACTCCTCCATCACCATGTCCTTCCACAAGACAACGACTCTCAAGTAGTAGGAGTTATAAATGCCAATTAAGGGGGGTAACATATATGTAATAATAAACTCCTCCATCATGATGTCCCAACCCGGGCACCGACTCTCACAGATAGAAAGGGGTGATAAATGCCTATAATTCATGAGATGATGATAAAAGATGTGATAAATGCATGTCATTCACAAGACGACAATAAAGGACATGATAAGTGGGTAACGCTTGTCATTCACAAGACGGTGATAGAATATCCACGGGTATATATATATATATATATACAAAGTCTCATTGGACTTAAAACACCCATATACATGATGGACTTAAACTCCGAACCAAAGCAACACGCAAAAGGTTGGCCCAAAGATGTATGTGAGAGTCAAATAAAGGATGGTAGAAGTAAGGTTGTCAAATAATCAAGAAGATAGGATGCTGAGGCCCCCACTTCTTCAATAATAATGTCTCAACCAAAGAGACACAATAGCTATAGCTGAAATGGGCACAGGTTTGTATAACAAAAACTAAAATAATAAAAATCCTTGTAAAAGGACCCATGAAATAATCCGATGTGACTATTTGTACTAAATAATATGTTGACCAAGGAATATATTACAAATACCTCAAAATAATAATCCAGTTGGATAAATAGAATCACATCGAGTCGAGTCAGGTATCACTAATAATTACCAAAATTATTACTGCGAGTCAGGATTCTTGATCTTCAATTTTCTTTTCTAAAAAAAATTATTCTTAGATGCAAAAACTTCATCTTTTTTGTTCTCCATTTCTCAAATATTTTGGTCACATAATAATTACCACAACATATGGAATAAAATACCTCTTTCTTGTACTTCTTGTACTTCTCCCCTTCAATCTGGGAGGTAATGGCAATGTTCCCAGTTTGAACCAAATAACATAGATGTAGTAACCAAAAAAAGGATAAGTGAGATATTTTCTTGATATAGTTGATCTATAATTGTAACTCAAAAAGTGACGCAAAACAATCTGCTTAAATTCAGATTTTATAATGCAATAGGATACCAGTTTGACCTTTGATTCTTCCAATACGAATATATCCTTAAATATATATCAGATTGACATGAAATTTTCTCCTAATAAAACTAGACTTAAATAAATTTCATCCAAGAATAAATTATCTTCATAAAATATACTTCTATTGAGATATATAATCTGATAGATTTCGGTCTCTAATGAACTAAGTTATCTTTCCCCCTTTTTCTAGCCTGACCATTGACTCTTCCAAGATCAATATCTCCATATAAAAAACTCAGATCGAGATTGGTTGAATAGGTAAGAAAATAGATTTATAGAGCTTTCTTTTGATATATGGTTCTACATATAAAGTCTCGTTCTGGATATCATAAAATAGCTCAGAAGTTTAAGCTTTCTGCTGTTGCACGAACCTCTTTTGCAATCTGACCTTTGTTGTTTCAAATATCGATTTATCTTTGTAGATAAATCCAATTGCGAAAAATAGTTTTTCTCTTGGAAATTAGACGCAAATATATTTCTGTCAATATATAATATAGAATATGAAAATCTCAGTAGAGAGGTGAAAACGTAAATAAAATAATGGGTATAGGGATTAGAAAAAGAGAAATACTAACCTAAACTGCTGGAGATAATAAATCAGAAAAAATCACATTACCTCTGTGGGTTGACCGAGTCAACTCACTGAACCTGCTCTGATACCATATTGAATTTATGAAAAAGAGAAATACTTCATTAACTTAGTATAATCAGAGTATTTGAACTTCTATTAATAATAGAGGAAAATAGTAGAGTCCAATTACAATTAAACAACCTTTGTCCCAATTACACCTAAACTCTAACACTTAAAGATAAGTCCTAAAATAATTAAATAACACAATAAAAATAGAAGATTAACATGACTAAAACACCTTTAAACTGAAACTCCTTTGTGAGACCTCCTTCCATAATAATTATGGCTCTGTAAGATTTCTTAGTGTGTTAGACTTCTCATGTCACCTCACGTGATCATGGTGGGTCCATATCTTATGGGCTTGGGCCCATCTTCCCACACACTTGGATATGTGGACCTTCCTTGGTCGTGTAGGCTCTGGCCTATCTTCCAACACCTTTCAGCTACACTATTTTGTTGTGGGGTGTAGGCACATGATGTTTGGTGCTCTGAGCCTAACAAAAGGATTGAAATTCACCAAAGAGCTACTATTTGGCATTATCAAAATAGAAAACTTGTATGTTTTTATTGAACTGATTTTTTACCATGGCATGAAAGGACTTAAAGATGGAGAAAGTTTCAGACCTTTCTTTATGAAAAAATAGCCATGTGACGCGAGTGAAATCATCTACAAATGTGATAAAATACTTAACTTGTGAAAGACATTCAATGGTCCCCATACATCAGAGTGAATTAAGGAGAAGGGAGCAACACCTTTAATTTAAGCTCAAGGAGAATAGGTTGTCCTCTGGTGTTTACTCAACTGACATACTTCACAGTTGAAGCAATGCTGCTGACGGATGTCGGAATCGTTTGTGTCATAATCTTGCCTCTTCCTGAGAAGGTGAGACTGGAATCACCAGAGACAAGCCCAAGTAATAAAGGGTCCCCTGTTGATGACCTCGACCAATCACATGCTTCGTTGTTAGATCCTTGAAAACACGAGAAGAAGGTACGAAGGTGATGGAACAATTGAAATGTTTGGTGAACTGGCTTACAAATTGTTACAAGGCGGGACCCACCATGATCACATGAGTTGGTGGGACCCACCATGATCACGTGAGGTGGCATGATGACTCTCACAATAAGAAGTCTTACAGAGCCAAATTATTGTGGAAGTATGTCTCACAGAAGAGTTTCAATTTAAAGGTATTTTAGTTATGTTAGTCTTCTATTTATGTTGAGTTATTTAATTATGCTAGGACTTATCTTTAAGTGTTAGATTTTAGGTGTAATTAGGACAAGGGTAGTTTAATTGTAATTGGACTCGACTACTTTCTTCTATTATAAATAGGGGTTTATGTACTTTGATTACATTATGTCAATGAAGCTCTCCACTTCTCAACTAGTGAAGAATCTTGTAGAATTTAGGATGCCATGTAGAGGACTTAGATCAACCAAGAGGAAGAAGGGGAAGGAGAAGAGAGGAAGAAGAGATCAACTAAAAAAGGGAGAGAGCTTGGACTAGGAGGAAGGAGAGGTCTACCGACCAAGGGAAGGAGGGAGGCTGGATGAACTTTGGAGAAAGGAGGAGAGAGCTTCAATGCTCTACCTTAGCCAATGTCTTTATTTATAGGTTTTACAATGCCCTTAGGGCTACAACTTTATAAAAGAAGAGACATAAAAAGGACACCTTCATGCCATCTTTATGAGAAACATCCTATATTACCCATATGCCATCACTTAGACGTGTGGGCTTCCTTGCCTTGGATTTGTGGGCTTATGCCCATCTTCTAACATTCCCCCTCAAGTTCGAGGAGAAAAAAAATCATAGATACCCAACTTGCCACATATAAAGGATAGGATCTTAGATGTAACTGGTTTAATGAGGATATCTGCTACTTTCTCTTGTGATGAAACATGTTTGAGGGATATTATACCCGCTTGAAATTTCTCCTGTATAAAGTGGCAATCCACCTCCATGTGTTTGGTCATTTCATGGAAGACTGGGTTTGAAGTAATATGAATGGTTGTTTGGTTATCACAGTGTAGATTCATGGGACCTCCTTTATAAAATCCTAATTCGGTAAGAAGGGTCTGATCCATAGGAGTTCACTAACTGTGTGGGCCATAGCTCTTTATTTTGCTTGCAACCACATTTTGCTTCTAGTTCTCCATATAATCAGGTTCCCTCCAACAAGAGTGTAATATCTAGACATAGACTTCCTATCATTAGGTGATCCAGCCCAATCTGTATATGATAAACCTTCTATGTTGAAGTGACCATGTTTTTTATAAAGTAATCCTCTTCTCGGAGCTCCTTTTAAGTATCGTAATAATCTCTCCAAGGCCTGCATGTGGGTAAGTTGTGGTTTATGTATGTACTGACTCACCACATTTACATCATATGATATGTCTGGTCTAGTTACCGTGAGGTAGATCAGTTTGCCCACAAGTCTTTGATATTTACCAATATCAATATCTTCTCCAGTCATTGCACATAATTTTACATTTGTATCCATAGCCAACTAGTCGACACCCCTTCATTCTTGTTTCTTCAATGAGGTCCAAAACATACTTTCGTTGAGACAATATTATCCCATGTTTGGATTGAAGAACTTCTATGCCCAAAAAATAATTAAGCAGTCCCAGATCTTAAGTTTTGAATTCTGGACATATCATATTTTTTAACTCTTGTATGTTATGTGCATCATCGTCGGTTAAGATACTGTCATTAACATATACAACCAATAGTATTTTTCCTTTTGAGGTATCTTTAAAGTATATCGAATAATCTACCGTGTACTGACAAAAGCCAAACCATAGTAGTGTTTGGGTAAAATTTTCAAACCAGAACTGAGGGGACTGTTTAAGCCCATATAAGGACTTTTGTAACCAGTATACAAACCCCCTCCATCACATAACCAAGTGGTTAAACCATATAAATTTCCTCGCCATGATGAGTTAGCAACAAGAGATAATAGGATACATATTGAATTTAACTTGGAAATGGGAGAAAAATGTGTCTTCATAATCCACTGCATAACATTGAGTGTATCATTTAGCAACGAGTCGGGCTTTAAGATCAGTAACAGACCCATTCGGGTTATGTTTAACCAAAAACACTCATTTAAAACCTATAGGTTTTTTTCCTTTTGGGAGAGTTGCTAAGTGCCATGTTTGATTTTCATATAAGGCATGCATTTCCTCATCCATAGCCGCCTTCCATCCTGGATGTTGTAGGGCCTCATGATAGGACTGTGGAATTGAATTAGAAGAAAGAGATGCAAGGAATTGAGAACAAGCGGAAGACAAACGATGGTGAGACATAAGTTGGAGATAGGGTGAGAAGTAGTACGAGAATAGCGTTCCTTTCTTAAAGCAATAGGCCGAGTATCAAATTCTGGACCAAAGATAGGAGGGGATGGACTTACCTCGGGTGGATCTAAAAACTCCATAAGTGAGGTGTCGGTCGGTGCTTCAAGGGGCTGTGTAATATCAACATTGAAGGGCACAAGTGGACAAGGAGTGATAGAAGGAAATGACAAACCGGGAGGGGCATCATTCTAGGAGTAGAATGAGGTGTCCTCAAAGAAGGTCACATCCCAAGATACAAGCATCTTGCAAAGGGTATTGACTAGTCTTCTCCAGCGCCACACCTTCATCTAGGCGGATGCAGCCACGAAATCCTTCATGGCCCTCAACCAAGCTTTCGCTTCCACTCCGGCCCTACAATTACCGGACTTGAGGCCCTATTTATCGAGCTTGGGGACAAGCTCTTTCTGCAGGGGGAGAGTGATGTTATGAACTCGATAGATATGTGTAACTCAGCAACACCATGGGTGAGTCAATCCTTTAATTACATTTATGTTTTTATGATATTTCTATTTAAATATGCCTCAGGGGCATTTTTGTAATTTTGTCCTAAACTTATGTTGGCATTAAGTATTTGAAAGGAAGCATGGAAATGAAACGGCAAGAATTATTTTGCTTCCAAACAGGGTCGGAGTTCCCCTTGAGCTCTAATTATCCCCCCTAATCCTTCCCTATTGTTGTTAAATCATACAGTTTTTCTATAGATCTAGGCACTGAAGAGCAGCCGAAGCTTCTCTGGTTTTAGCTGCTGTTGTTCGTGGTGTTTCATAGTAGAAGCTAGGGACTGGGAAGACGAAGCAACACCTCGGGGTGTTGCTGCTGAGGTGGTCAGAGAGAAGCAGGTAGGTTGCTTCCTACAACAGGGCAGAAATCGTAGTTTGTGTGTTGAGGATTGCCCTTGAGCATGAACAGTAGGGCTACTATTTAGACTTTGAGCCATAGGTGGTCCCTTGCTGTCCAGCCACCGAGCACGACCAGGGTGGATTTCCAGTCCCCTAGTGACTACAGGGAGGTAGCAGTCCGATCTGGTGGCCAACCTCTATCGAGTCACATCTCCCCTATTGATGAGCTACAGTGATAAATAAAAATCTCATTTCATTAAGCAACAACAGTAGGCTACTGTCTAGACCTGCCAACGACAACGAGCTTGCACTAGAAGTTTTAATTAAATCATCCAGTTACTGTTGCTATCCGGACTAGTCCAGAAGTATGGGCCCACTCCCTCACAGTTACTATTGTTGTCCAGACCAGTCCAGATCTATGGGCCCACTCCCTCACAACACTGGATCCATATGTCTCTCGCCGTATTACGCGATCCATGACTCAGGACCCTAACAATTTTGGATCAAGTTTACTATGTTGTGGGGAGGTAATTTGAACAAAATATGTACAATCGAAGACTTTCAAGGGAATGAAAAAAAGGATCACCATGTGGGAACAATAAGGAATATGGGGATTTATGACTGAGAACAAAAGAGGATAGCCTATTTATAAGAAAGCATACAGTAAGGATGGAATGCGGCCAATAAAAGCATGGGGCTTTCATGTTACACAATAAGCTGCGAGCTACCTCAAGAAGGTGATGGTTCTGCCGTTCTGCTACACCATTCTGTTGGGGGTGTAGGCACAAGATGTTTGATGGATAATGCCATTCTCTTGACAAAAATAGTCAAGATCTCTGGAAGTATATTCTTTGACATTATCAGACCTAAATACTTTGATTTTTTTAAACAAATTGAGTGAAAACCATAACATGAAAGGATTTAAAAATGGATGGTATTTTAGATTGCTCTTTAAAAAAAAATAGCCATGTGGTATGAGTAAAATCATCAATAAATGTAATAAAGTACTTGACTCGGGAAATGTTTGAGACGCTCAAAGGTCCCCATACATTTATGTGGATCAATAACAAAGGAGCAACACTTTTAAGATCTGGATGAGGTGAGTATGTGGTCCTCTGGTGTTTGCTTTAATGACACACTTCACAATTTAACTTTGACATATCCTTAAAGGTTGGAAAAAAATATGAAGAAATTGTGCGGATGGATGTCCCAACCGATGTTTTTTTTATGAATGTCCCAACTAATTGTGCCATAGACTTGTCTCAATTTCTTTAGTTGAGATGGCATTTATCTAAGGCATGTCCAGGTAGTAGAGCCACCCTTGTTCACGGCCTCCACCAATCACCTGCTTTGTTGTAAAAACCTGAAACACAATGGAAGTGGGTGAGAAGGTAATTGAACAATTAAAATGTTGTGTTACCTGACTAACAGATAAAATATTCAATGGGAAAGTATGAACAAAAAGAATAATTGTGAGTGGAAGTGACGATGTAACAGAGGTGGATCATTTCCCGAGAACTTTAGTTTGGGAGCCGTCAGCTATAGTAATCAATTTATTCGAGAGACAAGGAGAAATTGAGTGGAGTAGATTTTTGTTACCTGTGAGATGCTCAGAGGCCCTTGAGTCAATTATCCTGCATGAAGAGGAGGAAGTGGCAGAGAGCATACCTGAAGCAGTGGTAGCAGCAGAAGTTGAGGTGGAACTTGGAGGAAAGACCATAGGTGTTTTCAATTTCTAGAATAAGTCATACTCATCATCGGTAAGGATTTTCTTTTCTGTTATTGGGGTAGATTGGTCCTCCTTTGTATCTTGTTGAGGCATGATTAGTCTTAACCCAATCCGGTATGTGATTGTTAAGCACCTAGCCAATACTACCCAAAAGATCTGCTTGTTAGGAGCGGAATGCATAAGTATTTAACCCAAGACCATAACATCACACCCCACCTGCACGAGCCGACGTCTACAACGGCCCACTTGTGATGGCCCACTCTAGGGACACTGGTCAGACCTGTTCTACGTGCCTACCAGTAATTTTAATTTGGCCTCTAGGTCGCCCCCTCCGCTTAAGTTTGCTCACACCGGGATTTGAACTTGCGAAGTGGAAGCCCACTCTAATACCAAATATTAAGCACCTAGCTAATATTACTCAAAAGACCGGCCTGTTAGGAGCGGAAGGTATATGTACTTAACCCAGGACCATAACAGTGATCACGAGTTGAGAAGTGAAAAACTTCATTGACTTGATGTAATCAGAGTACATGAACCCCTATTTTTAACTGAGGAAAGTAGTAGAGTCCAATTACAATTAAACTACCCTTGTCCTAATTACACCCAAACTCTAACACTTAAATATAATTCCTAACATAATTAAATAACTCAACATAAATAGAAGACTAACATAACTAAAACACCTTTAAATTGAAACTTTTCTGTGAGATCTGCTTCCATAATAATTTTGGCTCTGTAAGACTTCTTATTATGAGAGTCATGTAAGACTCATCATACCACCTCATGTGATCATGGTGGGTCCCACTACCTCGTGTGATCATGGTGGGTCCCACCTTATAACACTCCCCCTCAAGTTGGGGGTGAGAAAACATAGTAAATGCCCAACTTGTTGTAGATAGTGGACAAGATCTTATGAGTGACGGGTTTGGTGAGAATGTCTGCAACTTGCCCTTGTGAGGAGATATGTTTGAGAGATAATATGTTGGCTTGGAATTTCTCTCGTATGAAATAGTAGTCTACCTCAATGTGCTATGTTCTCTCACAAAAGATCCGATTTGAAGTGATATGTATTACTGCCTGATTATCATAATGTAGATCCATAGGGGCTTCTTCATAGAATCCAAGTTCAGTGAGATGTGATCTAATCCACAGAAGCTCACTAACTATGTGTGTCATGACCCTGTATTCTGCTTCTGCACTAGACCTTGCAACTACATTCTGCTTCTTGCTTCTCCATGTAACTAAGTTCCCTCCATCCATTTTACAATATCCCGAAGTAGATTTTCTGTCATCCGAGGATCCAGCCTAGTCTACTTTTGAGAACTCTTCTATGTTGAAGTGACCATGGTTCTTATAGCGAAGCCTTCTTCCTGGAGCTCCTTTCAAATATCACAATATTCTTTCTAGTTCTTGGCAATGAGTAGCACATGATATATCCGGCCTTGTAACACAGAGATAAATGAGTTTCTCCAAAAGTTTTTGATATTTTCTGATATCGGCATCTTCTCAAATGCCCGTAGATAATTTTTTATTGGAATCCTTAGGGGTTTCTACTGGTCTACACCCCATCTTTCTTGTCTCCTTCAGTAGATCAAAGACATACTTCCTTTGAGATATATAATCCCATGTTTGGACTATAGTACTTCAATACCCAAAAAATATTTAAATAGCCCAAGATCTTTTGTCTTGAATTCTTCACATATCTTTCTTTTGGTTTCTTGAATGCCCTCGGGATCACTACCGGTTAAGATAATATCATCAAAATATATGGAAAAATCACATTGCCTTTAGGTATGTCTTTATGAAATACAAAGAGATCTACGGAACATCTGTGAAATCCGGCCCATATGAGTGTTTGGCTAAATTTATCAAACGGTGCATGAGGAGATTATTTCAGACCATAAAGGGATTTCTTCAATCGACATACCGACTCTGCCTCAACCACAAATCCATCTGGTTGTTGCATATAAATTTCTTCCTTTATATCCCCATTGAGAAAAATATTTTTCACTTCAAGTTGATAGACTTGTCAGGAAGAATTAGCTGCAAGGGATAATAAAATACATACCAAATTTATTTTGGCCACCTGAGAGAATGTTTTCCCATAATCCATCCCATAACACTGCGTATAGCCTTTAGCAACAAGGCGGGCCTTAAGGTGAGCAACTGCCATCCGGATTATGTTTAACAGGAAAGACCCACTTACAGTCAAAAAGATTTTTATCTGGTGGAAGAGGAACTAAAACCCATGTCTAATTCTCATAGAGTGCTTGCATTTCTTTGTCCATTGCCGCCTTCCACCTGGATGTTTCAGAGCCTCATGATAGGACTATGAGACTGAGATGGAGGAGTTAGACGCAAGAAATTAACAACATTGTTAGAAGATGGGCACAAGCCCATAAGACCAAGGAAGACCCATACATCCAAGAGGTATGGAAGATGGACTCAAGGCCCATAGATCAAGGAGTAGGCCCATAGGCCCACATACAATGATGGTAGGATGGTAAATAAAGTCATCTCATAGAGATGACATTGATGTAATTAGGTTAAAGTTTCAGGGTTAAAACCCTAAACCTTAAACTCTAAGTATAGGGGTATTATTATAATACAATAGTTTCATTAATCTATAAATAGAGCTTCAAGGGGAGGGTTAGGACATCCAGTCCATAACCTCTTCTTCCTTTGGTTTTCTCCCAATGGGTCTCTCTCCCTTTTTCTCCATGAGCTAAATCCATGAAGTCTTGAAAATCGACATGGTATTAGAGCTTTGATTTTTAGATTCGTAACTATGGTTTTCAGGATTCTTCTTAATCAGAAAAATCAAAAGGTGGAATTATGGTGAATTTTTTTTATTCCTTTCTTGAGCTTGGTGAAGAGTGTTTGATAATACTAGTCAAGTTCCGAGCACGGGTCTCTTGACTCAGTTCAACTCTGTTGCGACTTGGTCATGGAGGAGTTCTACTCAGAAGGGCAGCCCATGAGGAAAGTCCAAAGGCGTGTTCCTTAGCTTGGTCATGCAAGAGGAGAAAGGTGCTTCTCTAGAAATCTGCTAGTTTTTGTGGGAAATTTGTTGTACACTTCCAGCAAAAGAACTCTCCTTCTGAAAAAAACTTTCGGCAAGGGGGAGGAAGACGTAGATATGCTCTGCTTCCTGGCGTTTGGTTTATTTCTGGAACCAGCATTCCTGAGTTGGCCCATTAATCTCGTATCTTTGTTGAAAAAGTTTCCATTATCATTGTATCACGATGACAGCAGGTTGCGGCTGCAATAACTGATCCTTCGTTGGTGTTTTTGTTATCTGACTCGTATCTTTGTTGGAAATGGATCGAATTGATTTTCTTGGTGTTTCGCTACAGCGTTGATTTCTAGAAAGTCATTGTTGTTAGAAAGTTTCCATTAAAAGAGTTGCTAGCACCCAACCGAGTTCATCACCAACTTCAAAGGACAACAACTTTGCTGTGTTTCTATTTTTGCCTTGTCAGCAGTAGAGATTTTACACACTGCTGTTTATCAAATTCGTATCTTCCGAAGATGCTTTGGTCTCCGTTTCTGTTCGGTTGCCGTTTCTGGATGACCACAGTGCTGATTTTTCAAAATCGTATCTTTCGAAGACGCTTTGGTCTCCGTTTCTTTTCGGCGCTGAGGAGAAAACAAAGGTAATGTTTCCCAAATAAAAGTTTCTTAAGTTAGGAAATCGATTTGAATCCATGAATATATTATCCTTGCCGAGTTTTTTTTGGACTGTTGTTAAGTACCTAGCCAATACTATCCAAAAGACCAGCCTGGTACATAGCGGAAAGTCAAGCACTTAACTGTTATGGTCTCTAGCCATGGATCAAGTAACTCGGTGAGGTAGTTGAGGATCCAACACGTTAAGAGGGTTTGTGATCACTGTAATGCATAAAGAACTATCTTTTACCTTTTCTATAATCGTTCTCCTTGAAAAGGAGTTTCCTTTTCTCAATTATAGATGAAACCAGACAATCAATGAACTCTTTGAGACCCAACGTTTAAAACCCATTTGTTATGATTCACGTCAAGGGTAGGGTTTATCTACCATGAAACTATTGGTCATGTACGTAAAAGAAACAGAACTCTAACCCTTCTACACTCGGAAAGGGATTTAGAATTACCTCTTTGGAGTGAACACCAGTCCAGCAATCCGAATTCCTCCTCCTTCCTAAAAGAGTTCACGCACCCCTTCTCCTCTTCCTGGTTTCCATGAAAGAGGTAAGGTTTTTCTTCTTGCTCGGAAAAGAGAGATTAACTCTCTTCTTCTTATTCTTCTCACAATCAATCTAGGTATCCACTGAGTTCACCGTGATAACAATGCACGTCAATGACCAAACTAGGAGATCGTCAAGGGAACCTCCTTACTCTAAATTAACCTAACTCCAGACTTGCTTTTTCCTATTTCCTTCAACCCTTAAATAGGGTATTTGACGACATAAGAGTTTAGGGCTATGAATACCAATTATGCCCCCTACATCCAAGCTTATTACATAATCAATGAAAAATTAAACTGAAATAATATAAATAATGAAAGTTAAACAAGTTGACTCGGTGAGTCATTGTCTTCTCCTCCGGGTGACTCGATGTGCTATCGAGTCCATAACATCTGCCTCCCCTTAGAGAAAGAGCTAGTCCTCAAGCTCGTAAGCTGGATATACCTGTTTGAAGGTCTCTAACCGCTCCCACGTAGCTGCTTCCGGGTCTGTAGCGGTCCACTGCACTAGAATGTCCCACTGATCATCGTTCAAACGTGCACATAACACCGCGTAGGGTGTCAGAATGACGTGGCTATTGTCCACTGGAGGAAGGAACAGAGGAGAATTAGGTGGCGACCCCTTGTGTGGTTTCAGGAGTGGGACATGTAACACATCATGTAGTTTTGCCGTGTATGGTAGCTTTAGTTGATAGGCCACATGCCCCACACGTCGAATAATGGCGAAAGGCTCAAAGTACTTGGGGGAGATCTTATGGCACGATGTCCCCCACATAGTCCCCTACCTCGTAAGAGACATCACGGTGTCCCTTGTAGTAGGCACTCGTCATCCAGTCCTGAGCCCGTTGTAGGCGGTTTGTAATAGTTTGTAACACCTGATCACGATCCATGAGAGTCTCATCATTGGCGTCCACGCGGGTGGAGCCTCTGGTATAAGAGAGAAGCCGTGGGGGATCCCTCCCATAAAGAACCCGGAAAGGAGATGACTGCAAGACCGAGTGGAACGAAGTATTGTAACAGTATTCCGCCCATGGTAGCCATTGAACCCATTGCTTCGGTTGATCTCCAAAAAAGCACCTTAGATACATTTCAATGGTTCGATTAACCACCTCAGTTTGGCCATCTGTCTGTGGATGATACGCGGATGAAATTTTCAATTTTGTGCCACTCAGATGAAAAAGTTCCCTCCAAAAAGTACTCGTGAAAACCGCGTCCCGATCATTGACAATAGATTCTGGGATGCCATGTAATCGAACAATATGCTCCAAGAAAATATGTGCCACTCGAGCTATCATGTATGGATGAGCCATCGGAATAAAATGACCATACTTGGAGAACCGATCAACCACCACGAATAAAACTGATTTCCCGGCTGAAAGTGGAAGACCCTCCATAAAGTCCATCGAAATATTGGCCCATACCTGAGTAGGAAGGGCGAGAGAATGGAGAAGACCCGCTGGACTCAAATGCTCGGTTTTTTTTTCATTGACATACTTGACAGGCAAAGACATGTAGCAATGGAGGTCTTCATAGCTTGCCAATAAAAATCTGTCTGAATACGCTGCAACGTTTTCTGTAGCCCCTCATGTGTAGAATCATGGTAAGCCTAGAGAATGGTAGAAATCAACTCTGATGTGGGAGGAAGGTAAATCCGTTGTTTATAACAAACAAGTGAATCTTGTATAGACCACTTAGAATCCTTGTTCCCCTCTATAATCTTTCTGTGCAGCTTCTGTAGTTCTGGAAGTGTGACATGTGCATCGCGCACCATGTCTAGGATGAGGAAACGAAGCTGGCTAACTGCATATATGAGTTGTTGGTGTTAAAAACGCCTGGACAAGGCATTCGATGCCTTGTTTAACCTCCTGACACGGTACTCAACCGAGAAATCAAAGCCCATCAACTTACTGATCCAATGCTGTTGTAGTGAAGTTGCGAGGCGCTGCTCAAGTAAGAACTTGAGACTATAATGATCAGTATGGATGAGAAAATTACGACCCCATAAGTAAGGTCTCCAGTGTTGGACTGCCTTGGCCAACCCAATTAACTCCCTTTCATAGGAAACCATTTTATGACAGCGAGCTGCCAACTGTCAACTAAAATAAGCAATGGGTTGTGAGTGCTATTGTAACATGGCCCCTATGCCCCCACCCGAAGCGTCACATTCTACCACAAATAATTCTTCAAAATTCGGAAGCTATAAAATAGGTGTAGATGCAAGAGCACCTTTAAGAGCCTCAAAGGCCTGTGTGGCCTCCTCGGTCCAATGAAAGGAATTCCTCTTGAGGAGGTTTGTCAAAGGTGCTGCCAAAGGACCATAATTTCGAATAAATTTTCGGTAATAGGATGCCAAACCCAAGAATCCGTGTAATGCTGAGCAAGACTAAGGCTGTGGCCACTCACGAATGACCTGAATCTTCTCGGGATCCACAGTGACCCCCTCATGGGAAATAATGTGGCCACGGTAAGCAACATGAGATACCCCAAAGGAGCATTTGGACTTCTTCAAATACAGTTGATGTGCTCGTAATAAGTCAAACACAATCCTCAAATGCGTTAAATGGTCCTCTCTAAACTTGCTATTTATGAGTATATCATAAAAAAACACAAGTACGAATTTTCGAAGGTAAGAGCTAAATACCTCATTCATCAACGCCTGGAAGGTGGAGGGAGCATTTGACAACCCGAATGGCATGACCACAAATTCAAAGTGGTCGTGATGTGTGTGGAAAGTTGTCTTCTCAATGTCGGAGGGGTGCATGCCAAGCTGATGATATCCAGACCGTAAGTCCAATTTGGTAAAGACTCTCGACCCTTGTAACTCATCGAGGAGCTCCTCCACTACCGGTATCAGAAACTTATCTTTCACTATCTGTATGTTCAATTCCCGATAATCAATACAGAAGCGCCATGTCCCATCATGTTTCTTCATGAGCAAGACGGGAGAAGAGAACAGGGACCTGCTGCTGCGAATAAGGTCCTGTTGTAGCATCGCCTGGCACTGTCTCTCGATTTCATCTTTCTGGAGGTGAGGATACCGATATGGTCGAACAACTACCACATCAGACCCTGGTTTCAAACATATCCGGTGATCACAGTGTCTCAAGGAAGGGAGTCCTGTAGGCTCACAGAAAAGGTTGGAGAACTCATCAATAAGAGTATCAATAGTGTTGTCTAGAGTATCCTGGGCAGTCATAGAATGAATGTGATGTTGTCTGTCCACTTGACTTCCCAATAGGACTTGACTACCGTGCAAGACAAAACTCATTGTCAAAGCAGAGAAGTCCCACATAATGGGTCCCAATATTTGTAACCATTTAATTCCCAACACCATATCAAAACTGGCTAGAGGAATGACAAAAAATTCAGCATGAAAGAAAGTAGTGCCAATAGAAAATTTTACTTTCTTGCTGATCCTGTAGCCAGGAACCTTCTCCCCATTGGCCACTGAGACTGTAGTTGTCGGATGTGGAAGAATCTATAACTATAGGTGTTGAGCCCCAGTTAAGCTAAGAAAATTGTGGGTACTCCCCGAATCCACGAGTCCCACGAGTTCCCGATCCAAGACCTAAGCTTTGACTTGCATGGTTTTGGGCAATTTTTGTCCAGTAATGGCATGCAAGGATATTTCTTGTGGTTCTTCCTCTATCATCTCTTCCGTATCCTCTGGATTATCGACTTCATCGACTTCAATCCAAAAAAACTTTTACACTGATGACCTGCCCGAAACTGTTCATCACAGTTGTAACACAGATTTTTAGACCTCCTTTCCTTCATCTCAGCACTTGTCAATTTTTTTATGTACTGAGGTGGATGATTGCTACATCTCGTATTCCCTGTCAAAGTATTACTCGGAGGGTGTCTTGGAGGAGGTGCTACTGTTGAACCCCCTGTGGATACTTGCGCCTTCCTTGCCAGGTGGAGGAAGTGCTCCGTTCCCCTCGCCATGGTGGTTGTGCTGGACTTTCTGTCGAAGTTCTAAAGCACGAGCTATATTCATAGCGCTGGATAAGTTAACAGGTGCATAGAGCTCCACCTCTAGCCGTAACGACTCCGTAGGGCCTGCCATAAATAGCGCTACTTGCTGATCCCCCCGTACCATACTGTGTGCTCGTGCTAATTTTTCCTGGAACTGTGTTTGATATTGCTACACTGAGCCAGTTTGGCGTAACATAACCAAATCCCCCAAAGGGTTGCTGTAAGCCGGAGGACCAAAATGGAGAGAGCATAAATTCTTAAACACATCCCATTCGACCACCTCTCTATCAACCTCAACCTACTGAAACCAGAGTTGTGTTTCCCCAGTAAGTGGAAGGCAGCCAACTGTACTCTATCATAAGCTGCTATTCTTTGATGGTGAAATTTTTTTTCGCACCGATACAGCCAGATCAAAAAGCTCGTTCTATCGACGACTGTTCCAGCCTGTTCAAAAAGCTCGTTGCTATTTCCAGAAGTGTCTGCTGCTTTACTGGTGAACAACATAATTCAAAAATTTCCGTTTCCGTATTCAACATCTCTCTACTGGCTCATGGAGGACGAAGGCGTTGGCTAAATTGATCCCGCCGTGTTGTTGTTTCTAGATGGCGAACCAGCCACTCTGCTGTTCGGGAAAGAAGAAAGCAGTTGCCAAATTAATTTTTTTGTTTCCTAAGTTAGGAAACCAAATCTAGTGCATTACCATGGTGAAAATTATCCTTGCCGAGTTTTTTTTTGGACTGTTTCCGCGGACATTGTTAGGCGCCGAAGTGGGGAAGAAGACACTATTCATATATTTCATGTTTCCTAAGTTAGGAAACATGAAATAATCAGTCGGGCCTGTTTCTGTTATGTTGCCAACCCGGACTCACCCGAGTCAAGCCAGCACACCAACTAGACCGAGTCAACCCAGACCATCTCGGATCGAGTCAACTCGTGTCCGGGTCAACTCGTGCCCGGGTCAACTTGACTCGGGCCACTTATTTTCTGCCCTAGTAGGCGCTACTCGGTAAATTTGTTTTTCTCTGGCTGGATTCTTATTTTTGAAGAATTGATAGATTATTCCTTGGTCAACACATTATTTGGAAGAGCTATGTGCTTTGGATTATTTCATGGGTTATTTTACATGGATTATTTTGGGTCGTGTTAAATGGGCCCAAGCCAAGCCCATTTCAGCTACTGTTATTGTGTCTCTTTTGATGTGACATTATTATTGAAGAAGAAGTAGCCTCATACCATTATTAATTATCATCCTTGTAAAAACAAGAATCAAATTTATTTTTGGTTGGGATTCCATGACGGAGGAACTTCATCCTTGTAAAAAAAAGAATCAAATTTATTTTTGGTTGGGAGTCAATGACGGAGGAACTTCATCCCCGTAAAAAAAAAATCAATTTTTTTTTGGTTGAGAGTCCATGAGGAACTTCATCCCCTTTAAAAAAGAATCAAATTTATTTGTGGTTGGGAGTCCATGACGGAGGAACTTCATCCCTGTGAAAAAAAGAATCAAATTTATTTGTGGTTGGGAGTCCATGACGAAGGAACTTCATCCCTGTGAAAAAAAGAATCAAATTTATTTGTGGTTGGGAGTCCATGACAGAGGAACTTCACCCCCATAAAAAATATCAAAAATTTTATGGTTGGAAGTCCATGATGGAGGAACTTATTGTTATATTTATGTTACTACCCCCATTAATATCATATATTACTCTACCACTTGAGAGTCGTTGTCCTATGGAGGGACACAGTGGTGGAGGTGGACACTTCAGAGCAATGTCTTAGTGGCTAGGAGTGATTTACTCTCACTGATATTATACTAGCTGGGCCTCATGAACGAGAGCACCAACGTGAGGGGGAGTGTTGGAAGATGAAGGCATATTATACAAGAAAGATTTTATACATCATTTGCAACAAGTTGGGAGTTCATGCTGTTCTCTCACCCCCAGCTTGAGCGGGAGTGTTGGAAGATAGGGCCCATGCCCACACGACCAAGGAAGGCCCACATATCAAAGTGTATTAGAAGATAGGCCCAAGCCCATAAGACAAAGGAAGACCCATGCATCCAAGAGAGATTGAAGACAGGCTCAAGGCCCATAGATCAAGAAGAAGGCCCACATACACTGATGGTAGGATGGTAAATAAAGGGTCATCTCATAGAGATGGAATTGATGTAATTATATTAAAGTTCCAGGGTTAAAATCCTAAACCCTAAACCCTAAGTTCAGGGGTATTACTGAGCTAAATTCATGGAGTCCTAAAAATAAACAGAAACATTGGATAAGAGGTCTGCTATGATACCAACTGTAAGACTTAAATATATATGAATTTCTAACATCATGAATTCATCATATAAATGTAAATGGAAGCAATCTCCCTCCATACACTTCAAATTTTGTAAGTCTATGTTCTCTCTGTTTGGCGCTTCCAATCTCTGAACACTCTCGGCGATGGCGTAAACTAAAGGGTGATTGAGTGATAGGAGACCAAAAATGTATAAAAATACCTTAACTTTGCCAATCTTCCATCAAGGTATTAATGGCATCATGTTACCGAGGGAGTTGCAACTACAAAGTGGTAGCAGTTTGAGGCCACCCTTGTGAGAAACCGTTTCTCATGGTAAAATGGTTAACAGGGGCTACTGCTCCGACGTTGAGCCACTGGTGGTCCTTTGTTGTCCAGCCACCGAGCACGACCAGGGTGGATTTCTAGTTTCCTAGTAACTACAGGGAGGTAGCAGTCTGATCTGGTGGCCAACTTCCAGCGAGTCGCATCTCCCCTATTGACGAGCTACAATGATAAATAAAAATCTCATTTCATTAAGCAACAACATTAAGTTGTTGTTCAAACCTACCCAACGTCGACAAGCATACATGGGAAGTTTTAATTAGATCATCCAGCTACTGCTGCTGTCCAGACCAGTCCAGATCTGTGGACCCACTCCCTCACAGTTGCTATTGTTGACCAGACCAGTCCAGATCTATGGGCCCACTCCCTCACAGCACTGGATCTATCCGTCCCTCGCCGTGTTACATGATCCATGACTTGGGACCCTAACATCTTGGTATCAGAGCAGGGTAACATGGGGGACCCATCCCAAAGTTAAGTATTAAGAAACCTTGCCAGAGAATTGAGGATAGAAAATGAAGCTCGAATGGCAGAGATGATGGAATAGATCACAAGTAGAGTTTCAGAGATTGTGGCGGGATTAAACCAACCCCCAAACCATACACAAAGGATGGAAGAATACTCTTATAGCAGAGGGGGAGAACAACATTCTGGGCGCAATGGTGTACCGGCACAAAGCGGAGGATCAGTACCCAGGTATAGAAAAATTGATTTTCGCACCTACACCGGGTCAGTTGACCCCTTAATATGACTACACCGATGTGAAAAATGTTTTGCCCATCAAGGCACATCTAAAATGGACAAGGTAAGCTTAGCTGCCTTCCACTTGCTGGATGAATCTCAACTCTGGTTCCATCAAGTGGAATTGGACAACATGGTCGTGGATTGGGAAGAATTTAAAGAGCTATGCACAATACGATTTGGACCGCCAGTTTATAGAAATCCTCTGGGGGACTTGATCTTATTACGATAGACCGGATCAGTGGAAGCATACCAGACTCAATTTCAAGAAAAAATAGCTCAAGCTAGCCTCCTAGTTTGAAGAGACTAGTATGTCAATCTGTTCGCAGCAGGGCTTACTCATTCGTTGAAACTGGAAGTGAAACTCCATGCACCTACAGATTTTGGGTGAGCGATGAATTTGGCTCGGACAATGGAAGCCAGACAGTATATTTAGAATAAGAGGAGTGGCTGGCAAGGGGGGAGAACCAATGCACCTGGATGGCAAGGGGGGAGGAATTATTCGCCTCCGGTGAAGGGGCCACCATTGCCACCACCGAGATCTACACTAGGCCATACTGTGGCAGTAGGCCCTAGAAGCAGCAACTCCCCACCCCCATATATCATAAAATTAACAGGGATGGAAATGCCTGACCGATGAGCTAAGAACCTCTGCTATAATTGTGATGAACCGTACCGGGCGGGGCACCAATGTAAACGTTTGTTTTGGTTAGAATTGGAAGCGTGGATTGAGGAAGAAGAACCAACTGCAGATGCTCTAGAGGAGACTGAACCAGAAATTTCCTTACATGCCATTACCGGATAGAAGTCGGCCAAAACCATGCAAGTGCGAGCCAAAGTATTTGACCAGGAACTAGTGGGATTAGTGGACTCGGGTAGCACACATAACTTCCCCAGTGTGACAACGTCGAAACACCTCCGACTGGGAATCCAATATTACCCAATTGTCACAGTTTCAGTCGCAAATGGGGAGAAGGTTCCGATCAACGAGGTTAGCAAAGAGGTACATTTTTCCATTGGTAACACTCACTTTACCACTGCATTCTTTGTCATCCCTCTCGCTGATTTGATATGGTTCTCGGGGTTAAGTGGTTGCAAACATTAGGCCCCATTGTGTTGGACTTCTCGACATTAACGATGAGCTTTGTAGCATAAGGAAAATCAATGTTGTTACAGTCATACTACAGTCGGGTCCCATGTGCACCTGTTACACGAGCAGCAAAAACCGGCCAACAACATGGACCAGTTACTTGAGAAGTTCACTGACGTGTTTCGGGAGCCGTCTGGGCTCCCCCCATTGTGGCACTGTGACCACTGTATTTGTTTAAAAGCCAGGTCAGATGTAGTGGTGGTTAGACCATACAGATACCCACACCTTTAGAAAGATGAAATCGAATGGCAATGTCAAACCATGCTAGAACAGGGCCTTATTTGCAACACCCATTCCCCATTTTCTTTCTCGATTATCCTAGTTAAGAAACATGATGGTACATGGTGGTTCTGAGTGGACTACAGGGAGCTCAATGCCAAGACCATCAATGACAAGTTTTCCATTCCAGTGGTGGACGAGCTCTTGGATGAATTACATGGTTCAACCATTTTTACCAAGCTGGATTTGAGATCGGGATATCACCAAATCAGAATGCACCCACTAGATATCAAGAAAACCACATTTCATACTCACCATGGCCACTTCGAATTTGTGGTGATGCCTTTCAGGTTATCCAACGCACCGTCCACCTTTCAGGCTTTGATGAATGAGGTATTATGTGATTATCTCCGCAAATTTGTGTTGGTTTTCTTTGACGATATTCTCATTTACAGCAAATCAAGAGCACAACATTTTGAAGACTTACGTCGATATAGGCTTTAGGGTTTAGGGAATGATTTGTGGGATTATAGGCTCGATCACATGAGTGAGAAGGGAATGAAAGTGCTTCAGTCCAAAGGGAAGCTACCAGGGTTGAAAATTCTAAACATCAGTTTGTTTGAGGTTGTATTTTTGGCAAGCAGAAAAGGGTGACTTTTCTAAGGTTGGAAAGGAGCAAAAGACAACAAAATTTGAGTTGGTTTACACTGATTGTAAAGGCCTTCTATTGTTACCTCCCTTGGTGGTTTAAATTACTATGTGACATTTATTGATTATGCAAGAAAAAAAGGTATGGGTTTATTTCTTGAAAAATAATTTTGATGTCTTTGATACCTTCAAGAGATGGAGAGCAATAGTTGAGAATGAGACAGATTTGAAGGTGAAGTGTCTGCAGTCAGATAATGGGGGAGAATACATAGATGATGATTTCAATTGGTACTGTGGTAATAATGGAAACAAGATGAAGAAGATCATTCTTGGAAAACCTCAACATAATGGAGTTGCAATAGGATGAATAGGACTTTGAATGAGGGTGCCTGGAGTATGAGATTACATCCGGGATTGCCAAAGATGTTTTGGTCTAAGGCTATTAGCACCGCTACCTATTTGATCAACAGAGATCCCTCAACACCATTGGATTGCAAAATACATGAAGAGGTCTGGAGCGGCAAAGAGGTAAACCTTTCTTTCTTGAAAATTTTTGGTTGTGTTTCTTATATTCATATTGATTATGTTGTTATAAGTAAATTTGATGCTAAATGTAAGATATTTTTCTATATTGGCTATGGTGGTACCAAGTTTGGTTATCGCTTCAGGGATGACCAAAGTTGTAAGGTTATCAAGAGTAAGGACGTGATCTTCAATAAGGTGCTATGTATAAAGACATGTTGAGAACAGAGTCTGAGAGCACAAGTGATGAAGCCAAGAAGTCTGAAGAGTTTCGGTTGAGAGATCTTCTAGTTATTGAGAAGGAGAATATTGCTCAGGAAGATCAGGAAAAAAAACCCTAGAAGTAAATCAGAACATTCTTGTGACTAAACTAAGGAGATCTACCAGAATTAGGAAACCACCATAGAGGTACTCCCCAGAGCTTAATTATATTTTTTTGACTGATCAAGGTGAACCAGAGAGTTATGAGGAAGTCGTACAAGTTGATGAATCAACCTTGTGGGAGTTGACTATGAAGGAAGAGATGGATTCACTATTATCCAATCACACATGGCAATTGACCAAGCTACCAAAAGTGAATAGGGCCTTAAACAATAAATTGGTGTACCGAATAACAGATGAACACGATGGCAACAAGTGGTACAAGGCAAGACTGGCAGTAAAGGGCTTTAAAAAAAAAGGTATTGGGTACATTGAAATTTTCTCTCCTGTAGTGAAATTGTCTACTATTAGAACAATGCTTGGACTAGAGGCAAATGAAGACTTGCACTTAGAGCAGTTGGATGTAAAGAAAACATTTCATCATGGTGATTTGGAGGCAGAAATTTACAAGATGCAACCACAGGGTTTCAAAGCACAGGGAAAGGAAAAAATGGTGTTCAAACTTCAAAAGATTTTGTATTGTCTTAAACAGGCTCCTAAATAATGTTATAGGAAGTTTGACACCTTTATGAGTAGTAATAGTTTGTTGAGGTTTCAGGTGGATCATTATTGTTATGTGAAGAACTTTGATGATGCATACATCATCCTATTGTTATATGTGTGATGACATGTTGATAACACTTGCTTGCAAATAGGAAATCGATAATTTGAAAAAGGCAATTTTCTATGAAGTTTGCAATGAAGGATTTCAGTGTTGCAAAACAAATCCTTGGGATGAGGATTACTAGGGACATTGATGTCGTGAAACTGTCACAAGAAGAATATGTGAAGAAGGTGCTAAGTAGATTCAATATGAATGATGCAAAACCAGTGAGTACTCCTTTGGCAAGTCACTTTAGGCTATCTAAGGAGCAATCACCTTTTGTTGCCTTATGCTGATATTGGTAGTCTCATGTATGCCATGGTGTACACTAGACCAGACATAGCTCATGCAATGGGAATTGTCAGCAGATATATGAGTAATCCGGGAAAATAACATCGGGAAGCAATGAAGTAGATTCTCAGGTATTTGAGAGGCATTGAAGACTCAACCTTACGTTTCAGAAAGCCATACTAGGATTACAAGGTTATGTAGATGCTAACATGGCAGGAAGAGTACCGTTGGATATGTATACACATTGGGTGGTACAACAGTTAGTTGGGTCTTTAAGTTGTAGAAGATAGTTACTCTTTCCACTATTGAGGTAGAATATGTCGTTGTGACCGAAGCCAGTAAAGAGATGACATGGTTGCAGTCTTTTTGGGAAGAATTAGGTCCCAAGCATGGGAAGAATGTGTTGTATTGTGACAGTCAGAGTGTTATTCATTTAGCAAAGAATTTTTTTTATCATGCCATAACAAAGCACATACAAGTGCATTACCACTTCATGAGATCGGATCTTGAGGATGGAGCATTAGTACTTGAGAAGATTCAAGGGAGTTACAATTCGAGTGATATATTGACAAAGACTATTACGATTGAGAAACTGAAGTTGTGTGCAACTTCAGTTGAATTCTCACTAATGATTGACAAGTTGTTCCCACTGTAGAGGAGATATTGATGATGGATCAGTCTGCAAGTGGGAGATTGTTAACTTGATGAGCCTAATCAACGCTTTATGTTGAGTCAGTACGCGGAATTTCACTCTTGTAAAGCGATTATCCTAGTTTTCTCTTTGTTATGGGGGGGGGGGGGGGGGGGGGGGGAGGCTATTAGGATTTTAATCATCATCATGGAGAAAGACCTTCAGTTGCTGCCTGAGAGAGGCTAGAGAAAAACACATGTAAGTGTGTACTATTTCTATTTGTAAACTATTTGATCTTCATAGTGGATTAGAACAACGACAGAAGACAGGATGTAGTCTTACCTTGAGGCGAACCTATATAAATCTTGTTGTATTTTCATGTTTACTTTTTTTTCGTCTTCCATGATTATTATTATTGCTCTAGTTAGTTTGGAATTAGGGTGTCTAATTCCATATAGTATGAATGCAACAAATGCCCCAAAGCTCCATGTTTTGCATTGTACCTCATATCGAAGGAGTTTGGACATCGCTCTTTAACATGGACTGAGTTTTGACATATCTCAGTAAATATAAAACTTTTGTCTTAACATTGTCTTCATCTTCAAGGGTGCTTCTTCAAGAGTTGACTTTCCATGATGTTTGAGGTCCTAAGTAGGCTTGATTCATTTTGAAGTTGTGGACCTTGAAATGCATGTCTCTTGAAGGTAAAAAGTATCTCAAATACTTAATTTTCAATTTGTCACCTCGGTGTGTTGTCGCAAGCAACCAAAAATAAAACATATACTTCTAAAAATATATGTAGTAGTGCGAGTAAGAATCGATCCCAAGAAGAGTTATTAGTCTAATTTTATGCTCTATGAACAAGGATGGGGGGTTGAGTATAACGAAAACACTTTTAAGAAAAATAACTTAGAAAAAATTCAAATTAAAAGAATCTAAATCTATCAAAAGAACAAACCTTGGTTTCAGTCAACATCCACCATCGGAATTTCACAACTGATCATCGATGCAAGCATACATCAATTCACTTGAATATTCACCATTGGAACTATCTTCCTATCACTCCTTTCGTAGTTAATTAGAAAATAAGTGATCCAATTAACCCTAACTACTAAACGACCCAAGACAAGCGCTAAAGGTTTAATCTAGCAGCAACCTTAAGAACTAGAGAGATCGATGAAGCTAAACAACACTAGCACAAGCGGCTGCATTTAATTTAGTTCAGCGTTCTTCTCAAGATCTAATAATTCCTGACATAGAAAATCATCAAATCTCGATTGCTTCACAGGTTAGAAAGATCAAACAATTACGGATTTGACATCTAACCTAGCAATAGATTGCAATGAGTAATAAACTAGTATGCCTCCTAGTGGTTAAATAAGATAATAATGAAAGAAAATAATAGAATAACATTGGATACTCAAAACATAAATTGAACTATGAAAATAAATCAGATCTCAGTTGTATTGATACCGAGCCTTCAGTTTCCTTTGACCAAGTCTGAAAGTTTAGCCACGTAGGGCCATGAAGAAATTTGAAGGAAAAAAACTAGAGAAAAGAGAGTGGAAAAGGTGGAGAAGAGAAAATGAGGTAAGGGGCGCCGAACTCCTTTTCTCCTTGTTATTCCCCTTCTTTCTCCAGGTTTAGGGTTTTTCTTTGCCTGCATCTGGTCTAGGTCACGGTGCACATACCGTGACTTCAAGCCAGGTTTCTACCAGGATGCAACCCGTATTGCTCAAAATTCAAAACATAATAGTTGTAGAATATTTTCTTGGAATTCCATAGCATCTCCATCCGAGCTCGGATGAGAGAGTATATTACAAAGAAATAAACTGTCCAGGATCACCCAATTAACTTCGTTTTGCACTTAATGTTTAAAATCTAAATATAAGAATAATGAGTATATTAAGGCACCAAATAATTATAAATGCCTAAGCATTAAGCATAAAATATGACATTTTGCATTCTCATCACATCTCTATTAAGTTTTTTTTGTTAAGTTGTTGAGTCTAAATAACGCCTTACACTAAGTCGGTATGTGGATCGATATATTGACTATTGTTTCATTAAAAATAATTTGAGAATTTCACACTTGTAATTTGGTTGCCCTAATTTTCTCTTTATATTTAGGGGCGTCGTTGTTAGGGTTTTATCATCTGGTGTAAGATCATTAGTTGTGCCACTAAAGAGGTTAGATAACGTAACTATCTCATCTTCATAGTCGATTACTACAACGACAAAAAGCAGGACGTAGTCTCACCTTGAGGCTAACTTGTATAAATATTGTTGTATTCTTTCGTGCTTACTTTTTTTCTTCTTCTACGATTATTATTGTTGCTCTCTGTTGGAAGATGAACCCAAGCCCATACGACCAAGGAAGGCCCACATATCCAAGTGTGTTGGAAGATGGACCCAAGCCCATAAGATATGGACCCACCATGATCACACGAGCTGGTGGGACCCATCATGGTCACTTGAGGAGTCTTACACATTAAGAAATCTAACAGAGCCAAAATTATTATGGAAGTAAGTCTCACAGAAGAGTTTCAGTTTAAATGTGTTTTTTTCATGTTAGTCTTCTATTTATATTGGGTCATTTAATTATGCTAGGACTTATTTTTAAGTGTTAGAGTTTGGGTGTAATAGGGATAAAGGTAGTTTAATTGTAATTGGACTCTACTACCTTCCTCTATTATAATTAGAGGTTCATGTACTCTGATTACATTAAGTCAATGAAGAATTTCTCTTTTCCATAAATTCAACATGGTATTAGAGCAAGTTCTGTGAGTTGACTTAGTCAACCCACAAAGATAACGGGATATTTTTTTATCTATTATCTCTAGCAATTTATGTTCGCATTTTTTTTATGTCCCTATACCCATTATTTAATTTACATTTTCACCTCTATACTACTATTCTATTTCTGGGCCAACCTTTTATATGTTGCTTCGGTTGGTGTTTTAAGTCCATTGATACTTATATATATATATATCGCAGTCTTCTGAATGACAGGCATTACCCACTTATCACCCATTTCTACCTTTGAGTGTCGGTGCCTGGGTTGGGATACCGTGATGGAGGAGGTTAATACATCTATGTTATTTGGTTCAAGCTAAGATCACTGCCATTACCGCCCCCCCCCCCTCCCCCCCTCTTTGAATTGGAATTTATTACTCCTACCACTTGAGAGTCGTTGTCCTATGGAGGGACACGGTGATGGAGGAGTTTTACTACATTTCTGAGCACCGCGTATAGACCCACTACCTGTGAATGATAGAAGTATGCCCTACATCCAACATGAGTTATGACTGGAGTATGGAACGATGTCATACGACTTGGAGTGATTTTACTCTCACTTATCTTATGCTAGTTGGGCCTCATGGAAGAGAGCACCGGCATGAGGGGGAGTGTTGGAAGATATGGAGGATTGCCATTTTATACAAGAAGATCCTATACATCATTTGCAGTAAGCTGGAAGTTCATGATGTTCTCTCACTCCCATCTTGAGGGGGAGTATTGGAAGATGGGCCCAAGATCACACGACCAAGGAAGGCCCACATATCCAAGTGTGTTGGAAGATGGGCCCAAGCCCATAAGATATGGACCCACCATGATCACACGAGCTGGTGGGACCCATCATGATCACGTGAGGAATCTACCACAATAAGAAGTCTAACAAAGCCAAAATTATTATGGAAACAGGTCTCACATAAGAGTTTTTGTTTAAAGGTGTTTTAGTCATGTTAGTCTTCTATTTATATTGGGTTATTTAATTATGCTAGGACTTATCTTTAAGTGTTAGAGTTTGGGTATAATTGGGACAAAGGTAGTTTAATTGTAATTGGACTCTACTACCTTCCTCTATTATAAATAAAGGTTCATGTACTTAGATTACATTAAGTTAATGAAGTATTTCTATTTTCATAAATTCAACACTCTCGTTAGTTTTGAATTAGGGTGTCTAAGTCCTAACGTTGTTATCATCAAAAGCAAGAAGGAGTCAACCTATGGTCAACACTAATGAAGACTACTACACAAGAATGAAAAAGGGAAGGCACAAAAATTTCAAGAAAAATATGAGAAGAAAGATCCATTTATTGGGCTACTCGGAGAACCTTCCAGTAAATTCGACTACCTAGTCAAGTTTACAAACACCAAAAAATAATCTTTCTACTTTCAAAAAACTACAAGTGAAGATGTTCGAGTTCAGGCATTCAATGTCTAAAGAAAGACTTCCTATCGGAGTTAAAAAATCTCATGAAATCATCAAAGATTGATAATTCACTCTTGAGGCACAAGGTAAGGTAAATTTTCCTCCTGTAACAAAGATGATCTCTATTTGCTTCCCTGCCTTCAAACTCATCAAATCAGTTAAACAAATACAAGTCAATCTTCTATATGTGGACATGGCAAGCATCAATTTTTCTTCTATTTTTCACAAACAAAGAAATAAAAAAATGGGTGTTTTTTGTCTATAAAGTGGTGCATATTGGTCAAATTGATATCCATGTTGAACCCCTTATGAAATACGAGTTGACAGCCCTGTATTGAGTGACCCTCTTTGAAGTTCTCCATAACCACCTTGATGATAGTCTATGAGTATTTTAACCAAATTTTACCCTTTTTTAGACCCTCAAATTTAGCCTTTGTTTCAAGCGTTGAAGTCGAAATTATACTCGCTTCAAGCTTGACACTGGTATGCACTTGCCTTTGAATCTATCTGATTCCAATATTACTTGGTTCAAGCTTGACATTGGTATGCACTTTCCTTTGAATCTTAATTGCAATAATGAAGTAGTTGAGTCCTTGTTGTCTGTTAATACTTTCCAAAATTTTCAAGCCATTCAGTCTCTACTTAAAGAGTCCCTTATTAAATTGCAAGAAAAAAGAGTAAGACATTTTTCTTAGTTTTCAAATTTCTTGAAAAGGTTGCTTGTAGAAGTTCCTCTCTTCAGCAGTCCCCTTTACTAGTAAGCAAAAACACTTCTCCTCATCCAATGTAAACCTCTCCAAATAGAGATTCGTCTTATTTGCTCATCCTTATATGATGGCATCAAAAGGAATAGACAATATTGATGAGACTGGAGGGCCTCCCAAGATAGCATGCTTGCTTCCAAAACATCTGAAGGAAGGCTGAGAGCAAATGTCAACTATCTATTATATCATGACATCAAGTCTCTGATGAGGTATGTCAATTAATTTTTTTGATAAATTGGTCTAATTATGCTAAGAAGCACAATAAAAGTATTAAAGAGAAAATTCAAGAAGTCCAGACCAATTTAGAATATCTAGAGATTGAGAAGAACAAAATCATTGTCATGATCAAAACATCAAAGGAAAGATGATATTGAGGTTCATGAAGCTAACATAGCTTATGCCAAACAAGGTTTCGAAAAAAGCAAAAATGGAGATAGTGACAAAGGTCATTTAATTGTCACCATTTGTGCCAAAAAAGATTGATGATGATAAAGAATGGCCTTAGATCAAAATGTTCAGAGCCAGGCTACGGGAGTGGACCTTCCTTTCTTGAGTATTGATTATACTCATATTGAAAAAGTTAAGGAGATACCTCGAATTTGGGCATAAAAGGTTTATTTAGTGCAACAAGGGATGCAATGTACTAATCAAGAACTTTTTGAAGTAATGCCCATGTCATTAATAGGAAAAAATCAAATATTAGTGGCATAATCAGACAACGGCATAACAAGCATAAATTGTATAAAAGGAATAAGTGACTTTGCTTAGAGGGCATTAATGGAATTCTGGCCACAAAGAGAATACCAAATGGCAAATAAATTCTCTCATGCTCTCCATAAGGAAACTAACTTCCTTGGATAATTTTGTTGATTTTCAAGACTCCATAGATTTACCTCATGGAGAAAAAAAAAAGAGAAACCCATTGGGAGAAAAGAAGAGGAAGAAAAAGGGTTATGGACTTGAGTCCCAACCCCGCCCCCCGCCTCCCTCTCTCTCTCTCCCCTTAGGCTCAATTTATAGATAAATTAAGTTAAAATATTATAATAATACCCTTGAGAATTAACTAATTATATCAATGTCATCTCTATGAGATGACTCTTTATTTACCATCATGTCATTATTGTGTGGACCTTCTCCTCAAGCTGGGGGTGAGAGAACATCATGAACTTCCAACACTCCCCCTCAAGTTGGTGGGTCTCTTCCAAGAGAGCCAGCTGACATAATATAAGTGAGAGTAAAATCACTCCTAACCATAAGACAACGTTCCATTCTCCAGTCAAATTTTCATAGTCAAAAATATATTCAGCTCAATTTCACAGGCGAACAAGTAGCCCTACTGTGGGGCACAGAGTCTATCCACTTTCTTAGGTACCTAAAAAAACACCTCTTGGGTGAATAATAAACTTGATTCATATTGGATGTTGGGCACACTCCTATCTTCTATAGGTAGTGGGTCTTAGGCATCACAGTGTCCCTCCACAAGGCACCGACTCTCAAATAGTAGGTGTAAAAATGCCAAATAAGAGGGGAAGGGCGGGGGGGGGGGGGGGGGGGGGGGGTGGTGTAAAGGGTAATCACCGAAAGATAATATTCTAGGGCCACCATGTATTTTCTTCTTCATCAGAATAAACAATGCTAATAACAATCAACAACCGAGAAGTCCTTCAATAATAATGCCTCAATCAGAGAGACACAATAGCAACAACTAAAATGGGCCTGGGCCCAAATAACACATACCAAATAGGCAGTTATAGAGCAGCGGATAAACAGTAGGTAGTAAAAGTTCTTAAGAGCAATAAGGACACATAAGATATTCAACAGCAAGTCCATCCTTGAATAAGGAAGCTATGCACCAAGTAATAAGTTGAGGATAATCCAAGGTAATAATCCTGGGTAATAATCAAGTCAGAATCAAGCTTGTAGCAGATAGCAGATAGCATATAGTAAGCTTTGACATTCAGTGAGTGAGTAAAGCCTAGTAATAGACTACCAATAATAAGTTGAACCAAGTGTTTTTGATAATCAATAAATCAAACAATCTCCAATGTGTTCGTCCTTCATACATATCCTTTTATGCTCCCCCTCAAGCTAGGAGATAATGTCAATGATCCTAACTAGAAGTCAAAAAATATTTTGCAAGCTCAATTGCTAATCCACCTCTTGTATGATCAAGTAAAAGAAGGTTAGTATCAACAACTTCAGGAGTTCAAATATTGTAAACCAAGTAACTCAAGTCAAATCAAATATTTCAATCTTTTCTTGCCTTAATTTTTCAGGCAAAGATACAAAATCAATTTCTTTTTAACCTTTCAAAATATAAAAAAAAAATTGTGATTGGAAAGTTCTTCTAAATAAGGTAGTTTCCTCCTTCATTTGGTGCCAACTTAGGTATAAAAAAAGAGACCTTTACTTGCCTTTTTTTTCTTGAAATCTTTTGGCAAGGCAATCTTTGACAAACAAATCAAGAAATGCTTCTTAAAATAAGATGATCTTATAAACATTCTTTCCAGATATTTTTAGTTACCAAACAGAAACTTTCCAAGCATAGATCATGAGATATTTTCTTGATATTGTTGATCAATAACAACAACTCAAAATTTTAAGCAAAAAATTCGGATTAAATCTAGATCTTCGCATGCCTTTGATTCTTCCAATTAGAATATCTCCTTAAATATAGATCAGATTGACATGGAATTTTCTCCTTCTGAAACTAGACCTAAATACCTTTCAACCATGTAAAACTTCTCTTCATAAACTATATTTTTTTTGACAAATGGTATATAGGATCTTCAAGTATAAAATGGCAGTCCATCACATATTCCAACACATTTTTTGAAAATAATATGCAAGAGGGCCTACCTTTTTTGAAAACCACTAATATCCAATTTATAACAGTGATGCTTGAAGCTATTGGAAAATTGGTCCCAGAAGAAAGGTCAATCAAGAACATTTCAATTGAAGAATTATTGTTGGTAGATATTATCGAGATTGTGTGGCAAGAAATCAGAAAGTTGTGTTATAATATGCATTCCAAAGGGCTATGCTAAAGTGTGACAATATGTTTGTGCACAATTCTCTAGTGGAGAAAGTTTAATTTACCAAAGAATCTTCATTTATTTATTTCACTTAGAGAAGGAGTGAGGGAATGTACCTAGTATCCTATACAAAAATTTGTCTTATTTGATCATTTTTCTTGTCTAATCTTGATTCCTTATTTGTTCCTTAATCTCATGTGAGGCTCTCCAAATTCCTAAATAGAAGTTAGCAATGGAAGAGGAAAGGAAAGCCTTAAAGACTCAAGGGACTTGGACCCTATCTTTTCCCTCTCTGGATTCTACTGTAGTTCGATTTAAATGGGTATCTACTTTTAAATACAAACTGACGGGTCTATGGAATGATATAAGGTTTGTCTAGTAGCAAAAGGCTACAGTCAAACATATGAAATAGATTGTGGGGAAATATTTTCACCAATATCAAGGTTACACTCCACTCAAATTTTAATTTCTGTGACAATAATAAGCGCAAGATCTTATGGAAAAACCTCCTGATTTTGTTTCTTAGGGGGAATGTGGTATAGGGAGTAAGTTTCATAAGGATGTCAATAGTTTAAAGAAATGTCCATGTGAATGGTTTGATAAATTTAGCCAATTGGCCATGGAGTTTGGTTGTGCGGAGTAGTTTAAATCAATATGTTTTCATTCTAAAGAGAGTCATTGAGTATGTCATTGGTGTGCTGTCGCAGGCAACCAAAAATAAAACCTATACTCATAAAAATATATACATAGTAGTACGAGTAAGGATCAATCCAACGAAGAGTGATTAGTCTACTTTTATGCTCTGTGAACAAGGATTGGGGGGGGGGGGGGGGGGTGTTGAGTATAACAAAAACACTTTTAAGAAAAACAACTTAGAAACAATTCAAATTAAAATAATCGAGATCAATCAAAAGAACAAACCTTTGTCTAAGTCAACATCCACCATCGGAATTTCACAACTGATCATTGATGCAAGCATATATCTATTCATACTTGAATATTCACCATTGGAACTATCTTCCAATCTATCCCTTCGTAGTTAATTAAAAAACAAGCGATCCAATTACCCCTAACTACTAAACGACCCAAGACATGCGCTAAAGGTTTAATCTAGCAACAACTTTAAGAATTAGAGAGATCGATGAAGCTAAACAACACAAGAACAAGCGGCTGCATTTAATTTAGTACAATGTTCTTCTCTAGATCTAATAATTCCTGATGCATAAAATCATCAAATCTCGATTGCTTCAAGGGTTAGAGAGATCAAACAATTACGGATTTGACATCTAACCTAGCAATTGATTGCACGAGTACTAAACTAGTAGGCCTCCTAGTGATTAAACAAGACAATCATGAAAGAAAATTACAGAAGAACA
This sequence comes from Aristolochia californica, assembly GCF_029961685.1. Lineage (NCBI taxonomy): Eukaryota > Viridiplantae > Streptophyta > Magnoliopsida > Piperales > Aristolochiaceae > Aristolochia > Aristolochia californica. The sequence continues at coordinate 16,256,057 of NW_027181992.1, read as the reverse complement.
TCAGATACTCAAAACATAAATTGAACGATGAAAATAAACCAAATCTTAGTTTTATTGATATCGAGGCTTTAGTTTCCTTTTACCAAGTCTGAAAGTTTAGCCACACAGGGCCATGAAGAAATTTGAAGGAAAAAACTAGAGAAAAGAAAGAGGAAAATCTGGAGAAGAGAAAATGAGGTAAGGGGCACCAAACTCCTTTTCTCCTTTTTATTCTCTTTCTTTCTCTTGGTTTAGGGTTTTTCTTTTCCTGCATCCGGTCTGGGTCACGGTGCACATACTACGACTTCAAGCTAGGTTTAGACCAGGATGCAGCCCGTATTGCTCAAAATTCTTAACATAACAGTTGTAGAATATTTTATTTTAATTCCATATAATCTTGGATCATCTCCATTAGAGCTCAGATGAGAGAGTTATTCCCAGATTACGAATCAATGTTGAAACTGTCTAGAATCGCCCAATTAACTTCGTTTTACACTTAACACTTCCATTTGCATCCTAGATCAAAATATAAGAATAATGAATATATTTAGGCACCAAATAATTATAAAATCCTAAGCATTAATGGATAAAAATATGACATTTTTCATTCTCATTAGTATCTTATTTTTATATGTGGATGATATTATAATTTCAAGGGATGATACTAGTGGCATTGTACAGATAAAAATGCATCTCCAAAAGTAGTTTCATACCAAAGATATAAGACCTCTTAGGTATTTATTGGGGATTGAAGTGTCAGGAAATAAAATAGATTTTCTACTGTAGGTGGTGGACATTCTGAGTGAGACATGGTTACCAAGTACCAAGCTACTTGATGTACCTCTAGAAGTTAATGCAAACCTATTTGATTAGAACTCACTTGCCTTGAAGGATAAAACTCATTCAAGATACCTAGTGGGGAATTTGATATATGCAACTATTAGTTGGCCTGATATTGTGTGTGCAATGGGACTAGTGAGTAGATTTATGGTGGCTCCTTAATAGATACACTTGAAAGCTATTTATTGGTTCATTTGGTATCTTAAAATGGGACAGAGTAAGGGACTAGTATACAAATGCCATGGGCATATTGAGGTATATGGGTATACTGATACAAATTATACTAGTTTCGAGGATGAAAGGAAATACTAGTGAATTTTAAATATTTTTAGAAGGAAACCTGGTCACCTAGAGAAGCAAGAAACAAAACGTTGTTGCAAGATCCAATCGCCTAACCAATACAACCCAAAAGACTAGTCTGTTAGGTAGCGGAAAGCCAAGTACTTAACCCAGACCACAAACTCTAACACCCACCATTCCCGGGTTTTGTACCACTGCCCTCCGGGATTCGAACGCGGAACATGGTGTCTGGCTTTGATACCATGTCAAATGCCTAACCAATACAACCCAAAAGACCGGTCTGTTAGGTAGGGGAAAGCCAAGTACTTAACCCAAACCACAAACTCTAACACCAATGTCGAGGTTGAATATAGAGTTTTGGAACTCACTACCTATGAGCTTCTTTGGTACAATTTTTACTATTTGAGTTTGCACGACTGTCTCATTGCCAATGACCATATAGTGATAATCACGGTTCTATTTTTATTACAAACAACCCAATGTTTTTTAAGAGTACCAAGAATATATAAGTTGGTTGCCACTTCATTTGAAGTCAAATCTTAAGGGGGAGAATTGCTACTCCTCATGTACGTTTAAAAGGCCAATGATCTTACCTCTTTACCAAGCCACTATAAAGAGTTCCATTTCAAAAGTGGTGTTCCAAGCTAAGGTTGTTTGATGTCTACTTCCTAGCTTGAAGGAGAATGTTGAAGGTTAGTAGGAAATATTTTTACTTTTACTCAGCTTATATGATGTAATTCATGTATTAGCTCCTTGAGCTTTTAGCCTAAAGGACATTCTGGCTAGTAGGTTGTTATGCACACAATAATATTAAAAATTAATTTTTTTATTTAATTTAGTTTATTTATTTCAGTTTAGGCCAAAGGGGTATTTTTGGAATATTTTATTTATAGGGGTATTTTTGAAATATTTTATTTACATGGGTATTTTTGTAATATTTTATATTAAACCCTATTTTAAATAAAATATTCCAAAAATACCCCTTTGGCCTAAATTGGAATAAATAAACTAAATTAAAGAAAATAATTAATTTTTAATGTTATTGTGTGCATAACATAGGTTCACTAAAAATTATGTCCAAAGCTTTACATTGAATTGCCTCATCACTTAGGTATAGGAAGTCCTTTTTGAATTTTTGGATTAAGTGTGTCTTACTGTAGAAGATATAACCACAATTTAGTGATTGTAGGCAGTTAGATTTAGGATCCCATGATAGGTACTCGGCCAAGAGGGTGAGAGAGGAGAAAAATAAGAAGAAGAGAAGAAGAAAAGGAGAGGAAGAAGAATGAGAAGAGAGGGATGGCTAAGGAGATGGAGCTAAAGAGAGAGAGAGACAAAGGGTTTGAGAGAAAAGTGTAAGGAAGAATTTGAGAGAGAAGAGGGGAGACTTAATCATCTACCCCTTGCCTTGAGTCTATATTTATACTTTATGACTTTATGAGGGAAGGTTACAATGACTACATTACCCTTAGGGCTACATGCTCTTAAAAGGAAAAGACATAAGTAGACAAACATCATCTTTTCTATTTACACTCTTGTACCATCCTTATAAGAAGGACACTACTTTACACCCTTTGCCATCTCTTTGGCGTGGGGAAGGTATTTACCTTAATGCCTCTTTGAGATGTCTTCCAACACTCCCCCTCAAGATGGGGGAGATAAAACGTCGTAGATGTTACAATGTGGGACCCACCATGATGCTCGAGCTGGTGGGACCCACCTTGAGGATGTGGGACACCAAGAAGAGTCCTAGAGGACGTGGGACACCAAGAAGAGTCTTCACACAAGCAAGCACGAGTTAAGGAATCAAGAAGCACAAGCAGAATTGAGTTAGAAGACTTGAAGATCAAGTGGGACCCACAAATATCTCACGAGTTGTCAACGTTATCAAGATGAGCTGAAGGATCATGAGGGACCCACAAGGATAAGGCTACAAGCTGGCCTTCTCCCCTATAGTCATGTGAAGAAAGCAAGAGTTCTAGTTCAACTCATATTATGCTTTTAATAGTTTGGTTTAAATAGACTTATCTTAGAGAGTTAGAGTTGGAATGTAATTAGGATTGAAAGGATAATTGTATAAGGACTCTACCTCCTCCTCTACTATAAATAGAGGTGTTATAATTCAGAAATAATCAAGTTATACATCTCATTCTCGAGTTACTCTCTCTCTCTCTCTCCCTTTGCTTGGCGTAACCTCTCTTTGCTCTTTTATTTTTTCTTCTTTCTACCCGAGAGCTCTTCTTCCCTTTTATCTTTTTTTCTTTCTTCTTTCTCTTGTTCAGAATTATGGAAAAGGGATCCTAAATCCAACATGGTATCAGAACATTATATTTAGGATCCCTCGTCAAAGGAATGCTCTAGAGAAGTGAGGATCAACACCACTCAAAGAAGGCTCTTTTATGAAGGAAGAACACCACTCAAGATACCCAACTTGTTGAATATAGTGGTCTATATCTTGGATGTGACCTACTTCGTGAGTATGTCTACTTTTTGTCCTGGAGTTGAAACATGTTTGAGAGAAAAATGCCAGCCTGAAATTTTTCTCATATGAAGTGGCAATCTACCACAATATATTTTGGTCTCCAATGGAAAATCAGATTGGAAGTAATGTGGATGGCTACCTGGTAGTCACAATAGAGTTCCATAGGGGTCTTTTTTTGGAACCTTAATTCATTGAGGAAAGATTTGATCCATAGAAGTTCACTAACTGCATGGGTCATTGCTCTGTATTATGCTTCAACACTTAATCTAACAACCACATTTTGTTTTTTACTCCTCCATGTAACCAAGTTCTCTCCAACTAAGGTGAAATACCCACTGGTGGACTTCCTTTCATCAGGTGATTCAGCCCAATCAGCATCCTCAAATCCTTCAATATTTAGGTGACTGTGACATTTATATAGAAGTCCCTTGCCAGAAGCTCCTTTTAAGCATCAGAGAATTCTCTCTAGAGCTTTCCAGCAAAAAACTTGTGGTTTATGCATGTACTAACTAACCACACTTACGATAAATGCTAAATTTGATCTAGTTACTGTAAGATAGATGAGTTTCGTAACAAGTCTCTGATATTTTTCTACATCCACATTTTCATCGGAACTTGCACACAAATTGGTGTGAGCATCCATAGGAGTATCTGTCGATCAACATCCCATCATCCATGTGTCTTCTAGTAGATCAAGAAGATACTTCCTCTGAGATAAGATAATCTCATGTTTTGACAAGAAGACCTCAATACCAAAAAAATATTTCAGAAGTCCAAGGTCTTTTGTTTTGAAGTCCTTGCATATTTTCACTTTGACTTCTTGTATTCCTTTTGCATCTACATAAACTATTACTAATATACTTCTCTTCGAGGTGTTTTTGAAAAATACATAATGATCAATGGAGCATCTATGGAACCCAAACTGCAACATAAGTTGGCTAAATTTATCGAACCAAGCCCGAAGAGACTATTTTAAGCCGTATAGTGATTTCTTCAGTCTACATACCAACTCCCCCTCAACCACAAAACTAGGTGGTTGATTCATATAAATCTCCACCTTAGTATCACTCATTAAAAAATTATTTTTCACATCGAGTTGATATATCGACCAAGAAGAATTTGCAGCAAGTGAAAATAGGATTCGTACCGAATTTAACTTGGCCACCGAGGAGCAGGTTTCCTTATAATCAACTCCGTAGCACTAAATGAAGCTTTTGGTGGCAAGGTAGGTTTTAAGGTGAGCCACAGAACCATCAGGATTATACTTGATGATAAAAACCCCATTTACAGCCCACAAGTTTCTTCACGAAAGGAAGTTGAACAAAGGTCCTTGTCTGATTCTCTTATAAAGAATTTATTTCTTCTTCCATTGATGTCTTCCATCCTAGATGTCTCATAGCCTCCTGATATGACTGTGTGACAGATATAGAGGAGATGGATGCAAGAAACTAACAACAAGGAGAAGAAAATCAGTGGTGAGAAACAAAATTTGATATAGGAAGAGAAGTGGAGAGCCTAGTGCAAGTCCTAGGCTCATTTCATAGAGTTATGGGCCTTGTATCAAATTGTAGGCCAAAGATGATAGGTGAAGATGGGCTTACCTCGAAAGGATCCATAAACACCACAAGCATGGTATCGGCCGTTGCTTTAGGAGCTTGAAGAAGATTCGCATCAAGTGGCACAACAAGTCTCAGAGTTGTTTGAACCAATGAGAGTCCCAGAGGAGCATCTTTGGAAGGATAAAAAGATGTGTCCTCAAAAGAAGTAACATACCTAGAGATAATTACCTTCTGAAGAGAAGGATTATAGTAGACATAACCTTTTTGGGTATGAGAGTAACCCAAGAAGATACACTTCAGATCTTCCTTCAATCAGCCACTTTTTAAAACTAAAATAGGAATTCTTAGATGACACTTTAAGAAATCAATTTCAATCATTGAATTACCTTAATTATTTTAGGCAAGGGGATAATTAAGGGGAGGTATTCAGTAATCATACAAAGAAAAAAATCTTGGTTAACTTGGAGATCCTTTAAATAATGAACATTTCCATCTAGTTGTTTGGCGCCAACCACTAACCAAAAGATCTAGCATTTGTTGCCTTTTTCCTTAAAAAAAAATCATAAGGCTTTCTAATCCTGTATCACGTGGTATACACTCCAATGAGAAGATCAAGGTAAGTAAAATTGAACCAAAAAACAAGATATCTCAATCAATCTTGTGGATCTTCTAAAGAAGGATATTTCGTTTGATAAGTCATGTACTAACTAATCATGTAATTCCTGCCTTTTCTATCCCCTTTTTGTTTTTAAACTCCTAGGAAAGAGGATCAAGAGAAAATATTAATGACAGAATCCTAGAATTGTGAGAGAATAGCATGTATTTAAAAAATCATTTCACCAATGCAAGCACCTTCACGAATTCAAAAATAATAATTGAACTATGATATTGTTGAATTTAGGATCCCATGATTACAACCTCGAGCAAAGTAAGAGAGGGAGAGCAAAATCAAAGAAGAAGAGAAGAGGAGAGAAAGGGAGAGAGCGAACTTTTAGGCTAAGAGAGATCTTGGATGAATTATGAGAAGGGGAGAGAGCTTAAAATACTCTACTCCAAGCCAAGAGCCTCTATTTATAGTTTTTGAGTTACAATGTCCATAATGCCCTAAGGGTTACAAGCTTTACATAAGAAAAGACATAAGTAGACATGTTCTTCCTTGACTAATTATGTCATTGGGCCATTTTATGAGAAGTCTTCTTATTTACCATGAAGCCACCTCTCTTGCACTTGTGACCCTTCCTTGGTGTTGTGGGCTTGAGCCCATCTTCCATACACTTGGACATGTGGGCCTTCCTTGGTTGTGACGGCTTAGGCCCATCTTTCAACACCCCCCCTCAAGTTGGGGGTGAAAATATATCATAAACACCCAACTTGCAGCAAATGGTGTATATGATCTTCCCGTATAAAATGGCAGTTCATCATATCTTCCAACACTCCCCATCAAGTTGGTGGTCTCTTTGTTCTTTACCAAGAGACCCAACTGGCATAATATAAGAGAGAGTAAAATCACTCCTACCCGTAAGACAAAGCTCCATACTCTAATTAAATGGTTGAAAAATATTTTTTTCTCAATTTTCACAGGTAGAAGAGTAGCCTTACTGTGGGGCACATAATCTACCTTCTTTCTCATGGTAGCTCCAAAAACATCTTTTAGGTGAATAATAGACTTGACCCATGTTGGATGTTGAGCACACTCTTATCCTTTGTAGGTAGTGGGTCTATAGTCATTGCTCAGAAGTTTAGTAATATGCTCCTCTATCACGGTGTCCCAACATTGGGCACCGACTCTCAAATGATAGGAGAAAAACTGCTAAATAAGAGGGTAATGGGGAATCAGCTGAAGATAATATGTTGGGGGCACCATGTGTTTTCTTGTTCATCAGAATAACCAATGCTGACAACCATCAGAAACCGAGGAGTCCTTCCATAATAATGTCTCAATCAAAGAGACACAATAGCATCAACAGATATGGGCCAATGCCCAAATAACACAAACAAAATAATTAAATTCCTTAATAAGGACATATGAGACAATCTGTTTCGATTCCATCCCAGAATAAGGAAGTTGTCCACCACGTAATAAGTTGAGGTTAATCCAAGGTAATAATCCACAGTAATAATCATACTAGAGTCAAGCCGGAAGTAGATAGAAGATAGTATCTTTGACATTGACCGATTGAGTCAAGTCCAGTTAATTACCAATGATCCAGAGTCATAGACAACCAATGATAAGTTGAACCAAGTGCAGTTTGATAATCAATCTCCAACCAGCTTATAGCAAGATAAAAATCATCAATGTCCTCATCCTTCATATTTCTCCTATTCTCCCCCTCAAACTGGGAGGTAATAGCGATTATCCCAACTTGAAAAAAATAAATAATTTTAGTATGAAAGAGAAGTATGAAAGTAATCAAGTCCAAAAATACTTTGCAAGATCAACTACTAATTCACCTCTTGTATGATCAAGTAAAAGAGGCAAGTATCAACTACTGCACTCACCTAAGAATTAGCCCAAGAGAGAAAGAAGCAAACCAAGCCAATGAGTCTTTAAAAAAAAAAAATGAACCAACTTGGGTAATAGGAAGAACCAGCCCGAGTTGGATTTTTTCCTTTGGTCAATTAATCATCCACTAAATAAGATTATACATGTTGGCCAAAAAATCATGTGGTTCTTAATCAAGAAGGAGATAAAAATCAAATCAAATCAACTCAAGGAAGATCTTCCATTAAATCAGCCATTTTTCAAAAATTAATTAAGGAATTTTTTCCTTTGTGATATGGAGCCACTTTATTAGAGATATTTAAATCTTTTCTAGCCTTATTTCTTTAGGGAAGGATATCAAATTAGATTCTTATTACATTTCCAAATCAGCAACAAAATCTCATAAAATTATGAAGCTGGAAAAAAAAGGTTCATAATTCAAAATAGGAACACTTCTTCTCTTTGACAAATAAACCAAAGAAAGTTTCTGAAAAAAAGATGATCTTCTAAATATTCTTTTGAGAAATTGTTAGTTAAAAAATAAAAACTTTTCAAGGTAGATCATGAGATACATTCTTGATATTGTTTATCAATAACAACAACTCAAAAAGTGAAGCAAAAAATTTTGCTTCATTTCGGATCCTCACAAGCAATAGGATACCAGCATGACCTTTGATTCTTCCCATGCGAATATCTCCTTAAATATAGATCAGATTGACATGAACTTTCTCCTTTTCAAACTATACTTAAATAAATTTCATCCAAGTATAACTTATCTTTATAAAATATATTTATTTTGATAAAAATAATCTGATTGATTTTGGACTCTGTAATCTGGCAGAAGTGAGTAATCTTTCTCTCCTTTGGCTAGCATGACCATTGACTCTTCGAAGATCGACATATCCACTTAAAAAACTCATATTGAGAATTGGTTGAATAGGTAAGAAAATAGACTTACAGTTATTACTTTTGAAATATAATTCTCTATATAAATTCTCATTATTCATGGCATAAAATGGCTCAAAAGTTTAAGTTTTTTGCTCCTTACCTTTGCTGCTTCCATTGTCAATTTCTCTTTCTAGAAAAAATTGATCTCAAATATTCTTTTTTATTTGGAAAATACACTCAAATATATTTCCAAGGATATAGATTTTCTATATGAAACATACGGTAATAGATTTAAAAATCAAATGAAAAACTTGAATTGGTAAAGAAGACTAAAGGAAAAACGAGAAACTCCTCTTCTTTCTTTTTCTTCTTCTTCTTCTTCCTCTCCTTCTTCATCTTCTTCTCCTTTTCTATCTTAGATATTTCCCTATTCTGATACCATGCTGAATTTGGGATCCCATGATTAAAACCTCGAGCAAAGTAAGAAAGGGAGAACAGAAGAAAAGAAGAAGAGAAGATAAGAGAGAAAGGGAGAGAGAGAGAGAGACTTTACGCTAAGAGAGAACTTGGACGAATTAAGAGAAGAGGAGAGAGCTTAAAATACTCTACCCCAAGTCAAGGGCCTCTATTTATAGTTTTTGACAGGATGTTACAATGTCCATAATGCCCTTAGGGCTACAAGCTTTACATAAGAAAAGGCATAAGTACACATGTTCCTCATTAACTAATTACATCCTTGTGCCATCTTTATGAGAAATCTTCTTATTTACCATGATGCCACCTCTCTTGGACGTATGGACCTTCCTTGGCCTTGTGGGCTTGAGCCCATCTTTCACACACATGGACATGTGTGCCTTCCTTGGTTGTGTAGGCTTGGGGCCATCTTCCAACAGATATCAACCTTCAATCTTCTACATATGTAAATATAGCCTTTCAATCTTGAAACACCATGGAACCATCACTAGAATGGCAAGGCTTCATTCATCAAACAAAGAACCAGAAATTCACAAGAAGTATTAGTCTAAAAACTGATCTCCTTAACCGAAGATAGCATGGATTAAACACACCATGTGGAAGCTAATATATAAGATGTAGTAACTCAAACTTTTATGATCAAAACATGCTTAATAAATCTTTATCTTTCGGCGATATATAGCAGCATTCATCTCAATGAAAATAAGAGAAGGAAGAACTTATCTTTGTGAGCCAAAAGATGTTGAAAACCGAACCTTGATCAATACCTCAACTTCCACCAAGAGACTTGATAAAAAATTGATTAACCAGCATCATAATTTTGGAATCCCAAACCTAATGCTCTGATACCATTTTAGATTCAGGATCCCATGATAGCTACTCGATCAAGAGGATGGGAGATGATAGAAAGAAGAAGAAGAGAAAAAGAGAAGAAGAAAAGGAGAGGAATGAGGAAGAGAAAAAGGGACATCTAAGGAGATGGAGAGAGAGAGAGAGGGTTTGAGAGAAAAGTGAAGGACGAATTTGAGAGAGAAGAGGGGAGACTTAATTATCTAACCCTTGCCTTGAGTCTCTATTTATAGTTTATGAGGTTACAATGAATACATTGCCCCTAGAGCTACAAGCTCTCAAAAGGAAAAGACATAAGTAGACATACATCATCTTCTCTATTTACACTCTTCTGTCATCCTTATGAGAAGTAAACTAATTTACATTTGCCATCACTTTGGCGTTGGAAAGGTATTTACTTTAATGCCCTTTTGAGATGTCTTCCAACATAGGCGTAAATGTTAAGAATTAGACGTTCTAATTCTAAACTAATGAGAGCAATAATAATAAATGCAGAAGAAGGAAAAAACAAGCACGAAAAAATACAAAAAGATTTATAGAGGTTCGCCTCAAGGTTAGACTACGTCCTATCTTCCAACGCTGCAGTAATCCTCTATGAAGATGAAATAGTTTACAAGAGAGATTAGACACACTTACTGGTGTTGTTTTTCTCTAACCTCTCTCAGCCGCAACTGATGCTCCTCGGATGATCAAACCCTAATAGCGGTATCCCAAATATAAAGAGGAAACTAGGGCAATCGTGATATAAGAGTAAAATTCCTAAACTATCCTTTATTAAAAAACACTTAATATATTGTGGACCTGGAAAGGTCTCTACCCCCACACCCCCTAGAGGGGGGCTCCATGTCCCTCTTCAAACCCACACGGTGACCTTACCACAAAGGTCGATCCGCATACCGACTCAGCGTAGGGCATTGATTATGCTCCACAACTTAACAATAAATTTACCATTTGATGTAAATATGCCTAACCAATAATGAGGGAAAGATATCAATTTTTATGTCCAATTCCAAGAAAATTGAACGTCAATAACTTTATCTGGAAGATTATTCTTAGGAATGATTGACTTATTTTTAAGGAAATCTATTTGTTGGCTTCTCATTGGTCCTCCATCAGTTTTCATAGAATTAGTTTGGAAGTTTCTTTATATTCATAGGCTTTAATGAACAATTAGTGTTTGAGCTGTTGGGTTTCAATCATGAGAACCTATTCAAAAGCATTTTGATAGTCCCAATAGTTATAAACTTAGGGTTGGAAAATAGTTTCATTAAGGATTTGGGTTTGTTGTTTTGATTAAATTCTTCTATAGTTAAGATTTGACTAATGGAGAGCTTGGAATATGCATACTCTATAGAACTTTTTTTTTATGTAATAGTGTGTTGTTTGAGCATGGAAGGTTTCTTCATGGATTATTTTGTAAAATATGATAGATTTACCATCTGATGAGGTTCGCAATGGTAGCCTTGAGGAAAATATTTAAATGCAAGATTTTATGGTGACTGGTTAAGATCATTATTTTGAGTGGATATCATTTGAACCATTGGTCGTAATTCAAGCAGAGCGGTTCCTCAACTTTACTAGATGATGTTAAAGGAAATAACGGCAATATCTGTAATTAAGTGAGAGAGAGCCATAGTAGTGTAATTATGTGTAAAATTTATGGTTTTTCTTTTACTTCATGTATTAGGGGTTACACCCTCACATATATAAATAAGGAGCAAGGGGGAGGGCTCATCAAGTCATGCCCTATTCTCTCCCATTTCTCATCCCTCTTTGAGTCTCACACGCTCTCTCTTCTCTCTGGCCCTCTTTCTCTCCTTTCTTCGTCTTCTTCCACTCACTTCTCTCAAACCCTAAACCTTCTAAGCATACAACCCTAGAATCTAACATGGTTTCAGAGCATAAATCCTAGGGTTGTCAATCAAAATCTGCTCAAAAGTGTTTGCAGTGTATAAAGGAGATGATTTTCAACTAATGGAAGAGACAAAGTACTATTTTTTCGAGGAAAGGTGTTGTTTTCTAATTTCAGCAAGGTTTAAATCCCAGATAGTGTGCTATGATCATTCATGTTCTAATTCATCCAAAATCACCTTTATTTTTTCTAAAATTCGTTTTGAATCCCATATTATCTCCCTTGAAAAATCAAGTTCTTCATGGCTTATGCATGGCTGAAAATGAATTTTTTTATTTAGTTGTGTATTGCTGCTATGTTTGGCCATAAACTTTATGCAAAAAAAATCATATTACTGATTTCCACAAGTCTGTAGAAGTCCCTTAAAAAATCTACTCTTGATGAGAAGTGGGTTAGCCTTTCATCTCATTAAAACCCAAAGTTAGGGTTTGTATGCTATGTTTGGAAGATTCTTGTTTCATATGTGCTTACTGATTCAAGATTGTTGGAATATGGGCTCCAGCCCACACGACCAAGGAAAGCCCACATATCTAAGAGTATTATAAGATGGGCCATATGACCAAGGAAGGCCCATAAGCCCAAGCACATATGAAGTAGGACCCACCATGATTACCACAAGCTGGTATCCTTATCACATAGGTTGGAAGATCAAGAAGGACTCACAAAGTTAACCACGAGCTGGCATCTTTATCTTATGGTCACATCATAAAAGAGTTCTAGTTTGAGTTATGTAAACTTGTCTTCTATTTATATTGAGTTATTTAATTATGCTAAGGCTTATCCTTAAGTGTTAGAGTTTGGGTGTAATTGGGACAAAGGTAGTTTTATTATAATTGGACTCTACTACCTTCCTCTATTATAGTAGAGGTTCATGTACTCTTGATTATAATAAGTTAATGAAGTCAATGAAGTATTTCTCTTTTCCATAAATTCAAAATGGTTTCATAGCAAGTTCTGTGAGTTGACGTGGTCAACCTACAGAGGTAATGTGATTCTTTTATGATCTATCATCACTAGCAGTTAGGGTTCATAATTTTTTTTTCGGTCCCTACACCCATAGTTTGCTTTATGTTTTTCACCTCTATAATTAAATTTTAAAATTTCAAATTATATATTGAGGAAAATATATTTGAGTCTACTTTCAAAGGAAAAACTATTTTTTCCAATTGGAGTTATCTATAAAGATAAATATATATTTGAATGAGTGAAGGTCATATTGTAGAAGAGGTTCGAGGAGTAGCAGAAAGCTTCAACTTCTGAGATATTTTATGCTATCAGGAATGAGACATTATATAAAGATCTATATATTAAAATAAATATTGTAAGTCTATTTTCTTAAATATTCAACCAATTTTATCTACAAAGAGAAGTAGATATTTGAAGCAGTGAAGATCAGATTGAAAAAAAGTTTGAGTAGCAGTAGAAAGCTTCAACTTCTGAGGTATTTTATGCTATCAAGAACGAGGCTTTATATGGAGAATTATATATCAAACGAAATATCTTTAAGCATATTTTCTTATTATTCAACCAATTCTTGATCTGAGTTTATTATAAGAAGATACTGATTTTGAAAGAGTCAATGGCCATGCAGGAAACAAATGAGAAACAATACTTAGTTCGGCCAGATGAGAGAGACAAAAATCTATCAGATTATTTATCTTATGATAATTATATTTTATGAAGAAAGGTTATACTTGGATGAAAGTTAGTTTTCGAAGGAAAATTTTCATATAAATCTGATCTATATTTTAAGATATATTCGCATTGGAAGAATCAAAGGTCATGCTGATATTTTGTTGCATTGAAAAATCCGAATTTAAGCCGATTATTTTGTGTCATTGTTTGAGTTGATATATTAGGAAAATATCTCACTTCTCCTTGGTTTGAGGGTTTATTTATGCATCTCGGTTATTTGGGCTTATTGTTACATCTATGATATTTGATTCAAGCTGAGATCACTACCATTACCTCCCAGCTTGAGGGGGAGAAGTACAAGAAATACAAGAAATAGGTACTTTATTCCATATGTTGTGGATAAGTTTATGTGACCAAAATATTCAAGAAAGGGGGAGCACAAAACATGAAGCTCTTCTTCTTCGAAAAAATATTTATATCGGATTATGATTATTTCATGGGTCCTTCTATAAGGTTTATTATTTTGGTTCGTGTTATATGTGTTGGAAGATGGTCGTGTTATATTTAGCTACAGCTATTATGTCTCTTTGGGGATATTATTATTGAAGAAGAGGTGGCATCGGTATCCTTTCTCATATCATCATTTATTTGACCATGTCAAAAAATTTCATAGTTGGGAAACCATGACGGGCCCTATCATTGTTTTGGGAAACCATGACGGAGTAACTTAATACCCTATAAAAAATATCACGGTTGGGAAACCATAACGGAAGATACCCTGTCAAAAAAATATCACAGTTGGCAAACCATGACGGAGGAACTTAAGACCTTGTCAAAAAAATATCACGGTTGGGAAACCATGATGGAGGAACTTAATAGCTTGTCAAAAAATATCATGGTTGGTAAACCATGACAGAGGATACCCTATCAAAAAATATCACGGTTGGGAAACCATGAAGGAGGAACTTATTATTACATCTATATTATACCCCCCTTAATTGACTAGCTGGGTGTCATCAAAGAGAACACTAGCGTGAGGGGGAGTGTTGGAAGATGGGAGGACTGCCATTTTACACAAAAAGATTTTATACATCATTTGCAGCAAGCTGGGAGTTCATGATGTTCTCTCACCCCTAGCTGAAGGGGGATTGTTGGAAGATGGGCTCCAGCCCACACGACCAAGGAAGGCCCACAAGCCCAAGAACATAAGAAGTAGGATCTACCATGATTACCGTGACCTGGTATCCTTATCACATAAGTTGGAAGATCAAGAAGGACTCACAAAGATAACCACAAGCTGGTTGGAAGATCAAGAAGGGCTTACAAAGATAACCACGAGTTGGCATCTTTATCTTATAGTCACGTCATAGAAGAGTTCTAGTTTGATTTATGTTTGTCTTCTATTTATATTGAGTTATTTAATTATACTAAGCTTTATCCTTAAGTGTTAGAGGTTGGGTGTAATTGGGACAAATATAGTTTTATTGTAATTGGACTCTACTACCTTCCTCTATTATAAATAGAGGTTCATGTACTCTTGGTTATAATAAGTTAATGAAGTCAATGAAGTATTTCTCTTTTCCATACATTCAACAAAGATTTAATCTACAGTGTGATCATGGTCCAAATCTCTTTTTTTTTCCACCATTAAGTATGTGTTTTAATTTCTGGAATTGAAGGTTACATAATCCAAATATTTTGGTTGTCATATGTTTGTTTACTCATGCACGTCCATGAATGGTTATGTCTCCTCTTGCCTAGCTATTGTTTAAGTCACCAATTTGAAGTCTTTCATACTTAAATAATCTCCTTTATCTCAGAAACTTATATTTTTTATTTCTGGAATATCTGGTTAGAAAAAATATTGAGTTAAGTATTGAGAAGCCCTCCTCTTCATATGTGTTTTTTCAATACTCATATGTTCAGCTATTAATTAACTCACTGTACATAATTATTTTTAAACAGTTTTCTAAGGACTATTAGTTGGTAATTAGCACTTTGTGTAAGCCCTAAATTCAAGTGTTGAATTTTGGTCTAAACATGGCTGAGTTATCAAGTAATTCATCTTCTTCTTCTTCATCATATGCTGATTTTAGCAAACATGATACCTTGAGAATTACTATAATTCCTCTCAAGGGTTTGAGCAATTATGTGTCTTGGTCAAAATCCGTCAAAAGATTTTTAATCACTAGGGACATTGCTGGCCATTTAGATCAGCCACCTATGCATGAAGATGAGGTCTCCTATCACAAGTGGTTGAAGGAAGATACAATAATAATAAGTTGATTGATCAATAGTATGGAAGAGGTTGTTGCAAACAACTTTATTCACCTAAACACAGTCAAAGATGTTTGGGACACTTGTCTCAACTATACTCCACTCCTGATAGTCTTCAAACTTTTATGACATATTTCAAGACATGTGCAACTCAAAACATGGGAGAAATCTCCATGAATATTTTTCAAGATTCTAAGGCTTGCTTCAAGAATAGATAGTAACTCAACCATACTCATTCAATTTTTCCAATGGAGAAAAACAAATAGAAGACTTTGTATCAGCCATTTGCCTTGCCAATTTACAACCTCACTTGGATGTGACAAAAACTCAAGTGTTAAGTTCCTCTGCTAGACCATACTTTAAGGATGTGTGTTAAGTTCCTAAGATACTAGACAAGATACCCTCTACCATGTATTCCCAAGGAAGGGGAAGCAACATCAAGGAAGAGGTGAAAAATCCTATGAAAGAGGTAGAAGAAGGAGTGGTAATGACTCAACTCCTATCCTTTCCAGGTCTAGGCAAAATAGGAGGTGTACTTTCTGTGGCTGCAATAATCATCTAGTTGATAAGTGCTAGAAGCTACATGGCAAGATTATTTCAAGGCTCATCAAACCTCCACCTCTACTACACAAGTAAACCATGAAGTGCCCAATGACTCACAAAAAGGCAAGACATTATATAAAGAAGCTTATACTTTTTTTTTTCATAAATTCAAAAATCTAATGATAGGTCGTCAAAATACAACTACAACTACTATTGGTAATACAAGTATGTTTTCCTTTGTTTCACATTCTATCCTTTCATCATGGATTATTGATTCAGGTGCCTCTGAACACCTCATTGGTCATATAAATACCTCAAAAATTTTGTCACCATGTCCTTCGAACCGATATGTATCCATTGTAGATAGATCCCAAACAAAAATTTATGGCACTGATAGATCAAACTTATCTCCTCTCTCACTAAATAATGTTTTATTTGTGCCTCAATTTCCACTTAATCTTATGTCTGTCAATCAGTTAACCAAACATCTTAACTGCATTGTTACCTTTTTTTCCCATCTTATTGTGTTTTTCAGGACGTCAAGATGAAATAGTTACTTGGTGGAGGTAATGAGAGAGGGGTCTTTACTTTATGGATCTCACCATTTTAACCACTGTAGCAGCTACAGACAGAGAAGCACAACACTAGCATAACCGGTTGGGACATACTTCCTTGCAAAATTTGAAGTTATTGGTTCCATCTCTTAGTTTTCTTTCTCAATTATCGTGTAAATTTTGTGACCTTAGGAAATATCATAGATCTACATTTCAACCCAACCAAAACAATATGTCTTCTAATCCATTTTCTTTTGTTCATTCGAATGTGTACGAACCAATTAATGTACCCTATAACTCTCAAGCCAAGTATTTTGTGATTTTTGACGATGAATATACTAGATTCACATGGTTATATTTAATGAAAGATAGATCTGAAGTTTTTTCTATTTTTAGTACTTTTTGTACCAGTGGAGACTCAATTTCAAACAAAAATTTAGATACTGCGATCTGATAATGCGAGGAGTACATCCTCTCAATTTTAGACACTATGTCAAGAAAAATGTATTACATATTAGTGTTCATGTGTTTATACCCCATAGCATAACTTTTATGGTCCTGGGTCAAGTATTTATGTCTTTCGCTCCTGACAGACCGATCTTTTTTGGTAGTATTGGCTAGGTGCTTAACATTTGGTATCAAATCTAGCGCTACGTCGCGGGTTCGATTCCCTTGTGCTGCAAGCGGCGTGTGAAGGTGTGTAGCCCTAGGTGAAGGGGGCGACCTAGTGGAAGGGGCGACCAGAGTGTGTTCCCACACCATGGGCCATCACTATAAGCGGAAAGGGTGACTTGAGTGTGTTCCTGCACCTTAGGGCCGTCGCTAGAGTGGGTCGTCTCTAGTGTAGCCATCGTGGGCGTCAGCCTCACGACGGTGGGTGTGATGTTATGATCTTGGGTTAAGTACCTATATCTTTTATTACTAACAGACCGATCTTTTGGATAGTATTGGTTAGGTGCTTAACATTTAATGTTATGGGCTGGGTCTAATGTAATTTGGAGTTATGAGTGTGGGCCTCATCAGGATTTGGGAAGTGTAAAAGTCATAGCCTGGGAAGCGTATGGTTTAGGAAAAGTAAACGTCACGGTGGGAAATGTATGGCTTGGGAAAGAGAATGGCTTGGAAAGTGTAACGTTACGGGCTCTTCTTGTTATAAGAAGGATGGTAGTCAGAATGTAATCAAGCATTAATCAAAAATAGTTTTAGTGAGAATGGATTATCTCTCCCTCCCTCACTAGGTCTAGGGTTGAGCTCCAGTTATTCTCAAATCTTCCGATCCAGAACCAGGAGGAGATCGTCTAATGGTTGATCTATGGAAATAGGGTTTAACAACATGTATCAGAGCGGACCACAGTTGGCGATTCTTCTTCTCCAATCCAGAACCAGGAGGAGATCGTCTAATGGTTGATCTATGGAAATGGGGTTTAACAACATGTATCAGAGCGGACCACAGTTGGCGATTCTTCTTCGCCAAATGATTTGCCCAATATTATAGAGGAAGTTCGGATTGAATTTCAGACTCAATTCGCCACCATTTGAACTGATGTTATGGAGCTACGGGAAGCTATGCACCGATTCACTCTTTGTATGGATGAGTTCATGGCGAGGACTACTGCACTTCCGAGCAGTTCCAATCGGCATTCCGACCACCACCCCCACCCCCTCCATCTACTCTACCTCCTCTGCGCCCAGCACAACCTTTGTCGGCAAAAATGAAAAGCGGTTCGCCATCAAACCCTTTTTCACTGGATACCATAGTCCTCCCGAACCACTGTCACCTGAAATCCGAGCGCTCTCTGTCTCGGAAACGCTCCCTGAATTTCTGAAATCAGACGGCGGAGACCCCAATTTGTGGAAATCGGAGGGGTATTCCATAACCCCTGTCTCACGGGAAGCCATACCTCTTCCACCAGAGACGCAAAAAAGGGCACTGGATGATTTGGCAACTTATGGGGCAAAAATCCCGTCGGAACGGTCCGACGAGCGCCATCCCTATTCGACACTTCATCCCCAATTTACCATTGTTCGCCATCAGACACAGGCAGATGATAGAACAGATCGCACATTGGGCAAGTGGAAACGGCGACCACCGTGGGGCCTTCGACTCGACAAATCATTTTCGGCGGGTCCAAGCTACCTCCACCTCAGCGAATCCGTTCGACCGTCCAGCAGAGGGTCGACCTAAACCCTCCAAGCGTCGAATGCTAGAGCCGACACCCAGCGTCGTGAAATCTGAAGTCGGGGAGACTGAAAATTCCCGAGCAGAGTACCTCCATGACAGATTCCGGCCACATCCTTCTCCTATTCGCCCTCAAAGAAATCTTCCTCAGGTTAATCTTCTTTGCGACGATGAGGCTGGTAATAGGAAAGCACAACAAATCAAAGCAATTGATTTCCCCGTGGAGAGTGTGTCCTTGACGGAAGCAGACACTGCTGGATCATTGATTCTCGGTCAGCCATGGGCAAAATAGGACGAGGACCCTGATGGTGGTGTGGGTGAAATCGTTCGAAGTGCCCAGGCGATGAATTCAATGTCGCAGACGAGTACGATTCATGTTCGTTAATCGCAGTAGATTTCCAGTTGAAAGGTTTAATGTGCATGTTCCCTTATCCATCACAAGAGGTAAGGACTGTTCGTTTTCTTACAAAAATGCCCAACCTCTACCAGAAATTGGAATCGGCTTTACCTTTCCTTTTCAATTGTTGTCACTGATTCCATTGTCTGCTGGAAATCTTATTGGAATTGCTGGGATGCATTGGAACGATTGGAATGAGGTTGATATTCGGATCAAAGCAGTTTTGACTATTCTATTTGTGGAATGCATAGTCTTGCTTCCTTTTGCTTATTATTTGGCCCAGGTTGCTTCATTCAGCAGTGGAAGTAGAACACGTCCTATAATTTGGCTACAAAATTTCGGGAAGATATGGAAAATGGACGAGACTTTGCAGCTAATCGATGAATCGCCTGAGAAAAATGTTGTGTCCTGGAATGCAATGATTCGGGGACACTGTATTCATGGGTGTGCAGAGGGTCTCAATTTAGTTACAGACATGGTGGGACATGGTTCCAGCACCAAACCAAGTGCCAAGACAACTTCAACAACTAAAAGGTTGACGGCTGAAAGTTTAGCCCAATCTGAAAAGCCTGTTTCTGTGGAATGGTCAGACGATCTGCAAGAACTGATAGGGAATACTAGGACTGCTGCACGGGCTACAGCAAAATATTATTGCTTTGTAAGGCTTATCGGACGTGAAGCCTTTCATATCACACTAGAGTGTGCCTTGCAAACACATCCTAATATCACTATTATTGGAGACGAGGTGGCTCCTGAGAAGACGCAAAATCTATCAAATGTGACTGAATGCATTTCAGATATTAATTGCAAATAACCTGATCTTGGCTATAATTTTAGTGTGATATTTATCTCAAAAGACTTCATTGGTTTCATTCCAGAGGTGCCACACCTTATTGCAGTGCTAAATGCGATCCTCGCGCGTGATGTTTTTGTGGAAGGTGGATTGTGGCAACAGAAACTAAGACCTACTGTTTTTTGAAATTTTACCACAAGCAATTCATGAGCAGCTAATGACCTCAATCACATCTGTTTTTAGCAATTTTACCACAAGAAATTCATGAGCAGCTAATGCTTGAAAGAGCTCCTCATGGAAATGTGCAGACTGCCAAATCAGACCTCAACCATATGGGGTTGCGGATGAAGAACATATTGGTTCAGCAACTTGGAATTGCTAAAGGGGTACCCTATCCTTGGAGTCCACAACCATTACTGCTGAGGCTGCTTGTGGGTTTCACCAGGATCTACAAATGGGTGCTACTCAGGCCATTGTTCCATATGGACATCAACCTCATCCTAAGGGGGAGATCTCAATTGTTACACCAGCTCCTCACCAAGCCGAAGCTCCCCATTTTACTGCAAAACCACATTCTGACGCTGATTGGGAGAACATACTTAGGAACCTCTCTTCTGTTAGGTGGGTGCAGCACAGTCCAGAACTTCGTCTAAGGAAGCAGCCTTATGCACTACGGTATCCGATAGCCAACATTCCTACCGAAGCGCTTCATATGTTAACTGAGGGTACACTGGCCAAACTTGGGCAGACAACAGTAATTATCAATCACTCCAATCCTGTTTGGATTCCAAAATTCAGAGTGGTGTTTCAAATGGAACCTGTCCAACCACTGATATGTAGGGGGTCTGCTATTGCTACCCAATTTCATGACATGCGTGTCAAAGTCCTTAGGGTGAATGTGCCAGATTTTATGGGTAAAGGTACTTGTGTTCTGTGAGAGATAATAACTCCACATGGTACAAGTTTATCCCTCGTCTTCCTGTGAGCAATTTGGTGTATGATGGTGTTCAGTACATGGGAACACTTACAGTCCATTCTGACACGACAGTTGCCTCAAGGAAGGTTGTAGACGTGAAGATGCAGCTTTTGACAGCAATGGCGAATCCTCGAACTGTTGTGCAAAGGATGATGAGCACAGCAACAGATATGCTGCTTGGGGATATGTAGCGACATTCAACATGCATCCCTACAAAAAAAAAAAAAAAAAAAAATCTTGAGGGAATGCTCGATGGTCATGTGTTGTCAACTCCACCTTTTGTTTTGCAGGGTCCATGTGTATACAGTTCGTGCCAGATTTTAGTCCAGTGGGCGGTATCCATCCCTGTTGAAGCCCCATGGGAACCGTTAAAAGCTTTCCTTGCTGTCTATCCCAACTTTGAGCTTGAGGATAAGTTTTTTCTCCAGGAGGAGAGTAATATTATGGGCTGGGTCTAATGTAATTTGGAGTTATGAGTGTGAGCCTCGTCAGGGTTTGGGAAGTGTAAAAGTCATGGCTTGGGAAGTATATAGTTTAGGAAGAGTAAACGTCATGGTGGAAAATGTATGGCTTGGGAAAGAGAAAGGCTTGGAAAGTGTAACGTCATGGGCCCTTCTTGTTATAAGAAGGATGGTAGTCAAAATTTAATAAAGCATTAATCAAAATAGTTTTAGTGAGATCGGATTCTCTCTCTCCCTCACGAGGTCCAAGGTTGATCTCCCTTTGTAAGCTCAGTTATTCTCAAGTCTTCTGATCCAGAACCGGGAGGAGATCGTCTAGTGGCTGATCCATAGAAATGGGGTTTAACAATAACAGGGTGACAAAAAGGAAACCAGACATCTAGTTGAAGTTAGTTGAACAATCATGCTTTCTATGTGTTAGAAGATGGGCCTAAACTCATAAGACCAAGGAAGACCTATGCAACCAAGAGATATAGAAGACGGTCTCAAGGCCCACAAATCAAAGAGAAGGTTCATAGGCCTACATACAATGATGATAGGATAGTAAATAAAGGGACATTTCATAGAGATGACATTAATGTAATTAAGTTAAAGTTCAAGGGTTAAAACCCTAAATGCTAAGTTCAAGGGTATTATTATAATTATTGGAAGACAATGCCCAAGCCCACACGACCAAGGAAGACCCACATATCAAAGTGTATAAGAAGATGAGCCCAAGCCCATAAGACCAAGAAAGACCCATGGATCCAAGAGAAATAGAAGACGGGCTCAAGGCCCATAGATCAAGATGAAGGCCCATATGCCCACATACATTGATGGCAGGATGGTAAATAAAGGGTCATCTCATAGAAATGGCATTGATGTAATTATGTTAAAGTTCCAGGATTAAAACCTTAAACCCTAAGTTTAGGGGTATTATAGTAATATAGTAGTTTCATAAATCTATAAATAGAACTTCAGGGGAAGGGTTAGGATAATCAAGTCCATAACCCTTCTTCCTCTAGTTTTCTCCCAATGGGTTTCTCTCATTTTTTATCCATGAGTAAAATCCACGGAGTCCTGAAAATCAATACTATGCATGTCCCTCAATCTTATTGGCCATATATGGTTCTTATCGCTTATTTTTTAACTAATCGAAAGTCCTCCAGTGATTTCCATTGCAAGACACTTTTTCTATGTTATTTTCATATTCATCTCCATTTCTATTAGAAGATGGGCCCAAGCCAACACGACCTAGGAAGGCTCATATGTCCAAGTGTGTTAAAAGATGGGCTCAAGCACACAAGACCAAGGAAGGCTCGCACATCCAAGAGAGGTGGAAGATGGGCTCCATGCCCACAAACCATGGAGAAGACCCACATGCCCACAGAGTGATGGCATGATGGTAAATAAAGAGTCATCTCATAAAGATGACAGTGATGTAATTTAAGTTTTATGGTTATTATTGTAATATTATAATCTTATTAATATATAAATTTAGCTTCAGGGGGAGGGTTAGGACA
Source organism: Aristolochia californica (assembly GCF_029961685.1). NCBI lineage: Eukaryota > Viridiplantae > Streptophyta > Magnoliopsida > Piperales > Aristolochiaceae > Aristolochia > Aristolochia californica. The sequence continues at coordinate 16,232,975 of NW_027181992.1, read as the reverse complement.
CAAGTCCATAACCTATTTCTTCCTCCTGCTTTCTCCCAATGACTCCCTCTCTCTTTTTCTGGGCTCACAGTTATGATTTTTAGGATTCCAAATACCCTTTTTGTTTCTTTCGCATATTGATGGTTCATTTTTTTTAGTTACTAGAACTTCGTTTTTTATATTACTGCTCATTTTCTTCTTCTGCCAGCCCAATCTAAGTTGACCAGTAGAACCAGCCTATCTCATTCTACACCAAGTTGTCATGAACAAAAGCCACCACTTACCTTACCGTCGTGTCATTAATAGAACTCTCTCGTTTTGCAAACCCTAAGCCCAACACCAGTTTTACAAGTGGAGGTTGATCTTGGACATCAACCATGAAGTTCAATATCTCTAATCCGATGACTAGTTGCAAGAAGAAGCTTGAAATCGACGACGAGTAGAAGCTGCCAAATTTTTATGACAAAAGAATATGGCAGGAAGTTAGTGGTGATGCTCTTGGTGAGGAATTCAAGGGATATGTTTTTAAGATCATGGGTGGTTGTGACAAGCAGGGTTTTCCAATGAAATAGGGAGTGTTGACCCTTGGCCATGTCCGTTTTCTATTGCACAAAGGCACTCCATGTTTCCATGGTTATGGAAGGTGCAATGGAGAGTAGCGCCAAAAATCTGTCAGGGGTTGTATGGTTAACCCTGGCCTCTGAGTCCTGAATTTGGTTATTGTCAAGAAGGGTGATAGAAATCTTCCTGATCTAACAGACATTGAGAAGCCAAGAGAGGGGACCAAAGTGGGCCTCCAAAATCTGCAAGCTTTTAAACCTCTTTTAAGGAGGAGGATGTGCAGAAATATGTCAACACATACAGGCGTACATTAACTACCAAATTTGGGAAGACATGCAGCAAGGTTCCTATGATTCAGAGGCTTGGAACCCCCTTGACATTGCAGAGGAAGCGTGCTAGAATTACTGAGAAGAAGATGAGGATTGCCAAGGCCAAGGCCGAAGCTGTAGAGTACCAAAAGTTGTTGGCCACCAGATTGAAGGAGCAACAGGATTGATGGTAATCCGAGAAGATTTACTACTACCAGGATTTCAACGCTGTCTCTCCACTGGTACTCTGAGACTCCGAGTCAATTACGTTGTTTGCCTGTAAATTGCTTACTAAGTTGTTGTTTTTTGGAAGTTTTGCTCGTCTCCTTCGCTGGCTTGATCGTTGGACTATTTTTCTCTGTCGCAGAAACCGCTGGTTGATAATCTATCAACTCTTGATTGATCTTCTGCTTACGAAAATACATTTGAACCTCCCCCATTCAGAAATTCCTCTTAGGATTTATCTCTGTTCGGAAAGCTTGTGGCAGTCTCCTTCACTAGCGTGAGATAATTTTGCTGGATCTTTTAGCTGATTTTTTTCGAAAACTCCTCTGCCATTCCGGAGATGAAGGACCCGGCTGATTGTTGTCCCACGCTGTTTGGAGGAAGATGACACTATTTTGAAATTCAAATCCACCAAGGTAGGTAGCCGGATTTTAATTCAATGCCTGCCGAGACTTAGGCCGGATTCAGCCAAGTCAACCCAGCAAACGAGCAACTTCCCTCAGTTACCCTCCGAATTAATCTATCAACTCGAGTTATTGACTGAGTCAACTCAATGGGTCAATTCCACTGGAACAATCTAACTCAGCCCACTTTCTTATTGCCTCAGTTATAAAGAGTCTAGGTCCCAAGTTATATACCTATTTCTCCCACGACTCAGCTATATTGGTCTGATAGCTGACTCAGCTTGACTTGGCTCCTTGTCTCTGAATGAATTATTATTTTGATGTATTGGCAGCTTATTACTTGGTTCAAGCATATTATTTGGTGCAACTACCTTATTTAGTGATGGACTATCTGCGGATTATTTTATGGGTCATTTTTAAGGATTTTCATTATTTGGTACGTGTTATTTGGACCCAAACCCGTTTCAGCTGCTGCTATTATGTCTCTTTGATTGAGACAATATTATTGAAGATGGACTTCTCAATTGTTGATTATTGTCAGCATTAGTTATTTTAATGAAAAAGAAAGCACATGGTGGCCCTAGAATATTATCTTTTGGTGAATACCTTTTAATCACCTTACTTGGTATTTTTACTCCTACCATTTGAAAGTCAGTGCCCGGTGTTTGGACACCGTGATGGAGGAGTTTATTACTACACTTCTAAGCAATGCCTATAGATCCACTCCCTACAGAGAATAGGGGTGTACCCAGCATCCAGCGTGAGTCAAGTCTATTATTCACCCAAGAGATGATTTTTTTAGCTACCCTGAGAAAGTGTGGACTTTGTGCCCCACAGTAGGGCTACTTTTTCACCTATGAAATTGAGCAGATATTATTTTTGACTATGACCATTTGACTAGAGTATGGAGCGACGTCTTATGGCTAGGAGTATTTTTACTCTCTCTTATATTATGCAAAAGAACATAGAGACCACCAGCCTGAGGGGGAGTGTTGGAAGATATGATGAACTACCGTTTTATATGGGAAGATCCTATACATCATTTATGGCAAACTAGGCAATCATGATGTTCTCACACCCCCAGCTTGAGGGGGAGTGTTGGAAAATGGGCTCAAGCCCACATGACCAAGGAAGGTGTTACAGTCCCGGATCTAACACATCGATTCGTAGTGAAGAAGAAGAGAAGCGAAGAGAAGAAAATCCAGTCGAAGGGAAGCTAGAAAACCCTAGGTTCGTTAAGGAGAACATACACCCTCGAGCTCATTTAGGAGAACTCAAGACCCTTTGTTTAACCTAAATTCAGACTTCTTTTCTTTCATTCCATTTCCCCTCTAAATAGGGTTCATGTCCACAGGGTTCAAGAGAAAATTACAAATTTGCCCCTCTATGGCATTTAAAGTAAATAAACTTAATGACTAAGTAATTGACTTAACTTACTGACTAAGTAACTTAACAACTAAGAAACTTAATGATTAAGTAACTGACTCAGCCAAAGTAATTGACTGAGCCACAACATCGTTGCATGACTCGGCCTGCTATTGGGTTCATAACAAAAGGCCCACATGTCCAAGTGTGTTAGACGAAGGGCTCAAGCCCACAGACCAAAGAAGGCCCACACATCCAAGAGAGGTGGAAGATGGCCTAAAGACCCACAGACCAAGGAGAAGGCCTACACGGTGATGGCATGAGGGTAAATAAAGAGTCATCTCATAAAGATTGCATTGATATAATTAGATTAAATTTTAGGGGTATTTTTGTAGTATTGTAAATTTATTAATCTATAAATTGAGCTTCAGGAGAGGGTTAGGACACAAGTCTATTACCTCTTTCTTGTTTCCCTCTCTCTTTTTCTCCAGGAGCTAAATCCACGGAGTCCTAAAAATAAAAAAATTTCATTACCACCACATGTGTTTGGTTTTGCATCCTTTGTTCATCATTTAGGCCCTCCACAAAACAAGTTCTCTCCCATAGCGGTTAAATGTAATTTTTTGGGGGAATTCTAAAAATAAAAAAGGACGTGTGTTACTCCCCCAACCCTCTAGAAAACTTTTATTTCCACTTATTTTACATTCTTTGAACATCAATCATACTTCTTACCATATTCTCCTATTGATTTTACACACTCTACAAGAATGCCCAAGCCAAATGTTATGTTGATCACTAGTTTCAGCATGATGAGCAACGTTATGCATAAGGTAAGTTCTCCTTCCTTTTCTCCAGTTATGTTTTGTCCACAAACTCTAACAAGAGTGGACGGAACCACTCTGACAGGATGATGAGATCCAAGCCATGCATAACAACTCTACATGGGACTTGACTACTCATCCAACCGCTAAGAAAGCCATTGGTTGTAAATGGGTGTTTATGCTGAAGTATAATCTAGATGGCAACATCGCCAAATATAAAGCGTGGTTATTTGCTAAGGGATATTGAATTGCCAAATCCAGATGGTATTGACTTTTATGAGACCTTTTCTCCAGTGGACAAAATGAATTCAATTCGAGTTCTTTTATCTTTTGTTGCTAATTTCAATTGATTTTATATCGGTTGGATGTTAAAAATGCCTTCTTAAATGGTGACTTAATAGAAGAGGCCTATATGATGCAACCACTTGGTTATGTGGTTAACTGGGACAAACTCTACGAGTTAAAAAAAAAGCTAGGTTGATAAGTTTATCAAAGTTGTTACTCATCTTGAATTTAAAATGTGTAAAAGTGATCACTCAGTATTCACTAAAAATACCAATGGAGGGAAGATACTCATGAGTTTGATAAGTTTATCACAGTTTTTACTCATCTTGGATTCAAAATGTGTGAAAGTGATAACTCAGTATTCACTAAAAACACCAACCGAGGGAAGATACTCATGTCAGTTTATGTTCATGATATCATTACCACTGGTAGTGATCATATTGGCATTCAACAAGTCAAGGAAGATTTAAACAAAGAGTTCCAAATAAAAGATGTGGGCCTTCTCAAATATTTCTTGGGAATAGAAGTACTCTAGTCCAACCATGGCATTGTTATATCACAAAGAAAATGTGTTCTTGATCAATTGCAAGAAACAGGAATGCTTAGATGTAAGCTAGCTGATGCACTGATGAAGCTGAATGTTAAGCTTTGTACTTGTTGGATTTAGGATCCCATGATAAGGTCCTCGATAAGAGGTGAGAGAGAGAGGAGAGGAAGAAGAAGAGGAGAAGAAAAGACAGGAAGAAGGTGAGAAAGTGATGCAGCAATTAAAATGCTTGATTAACTGGTTGAAAGATAACGAGTTTAAAGGAAATTGAGGGACAAATAAGACATCGGTATGTGGAAGAGATGGTTTAACAAGAGAGGATCCCTTCACAAGAACTTTGGTTTGGGATCCGTCGGTAATGGTAATAAACTTACTTGGTAGACATGGAGATATAGAATGTAACAGATTCTTTTTACATGTAAGATGCTCGGAGGCCCTTGAGTCGATAATCCACGATGAAGAGGAGGAAGTGGCCGAAAGCATACCTAAAGTAATAGTGGTAGTAGAGTAGTGGAAGGTGTTGGAGAAGATGGAGGAGATACCATCAGAGTTTTCATCCTTTGTAAGAGGTCATAATCATCATCAATTAGAGTCTGCTTTCCTTGTTGTGACTCAGATTGGGCAGTATGCTTCTCATTCATAACCGAGGCTTGGTTGGCAGTGACCTAGTCTGGTTTGCCATGAAGCTTTCAATAGGTCTTCACTAGATGGTTCAGTCCACCATGGTGAGTGCATAACTGGTTGTCTGATCTTGAAGGACTAGAACCATTTCTACCTCCTCTTGCTCGGCCTTTATAATTTCTAACGCATCTTCGAGAGGCAGAAGATGTACCCCTATTTCCTGAGTACATAGCCGATGATACCTCAGTATGAGAGGTAAATGAAGAATATGGTATTCATAGTAGAGTTGTACTGCTGTCATCGAATGATGGAATTGCAAAGGTACTAAGTAGCTGAATTTTGGCCACTTCAAGATATGGCTTAATAGTGAACAATAAGATAGCAGCAACTAAGGCCTCCCTTTTTTTTTCTTGAATAGATATATCGGTTGATAGGGGTTGAGAAATTTTCCATTCCTAAATTAACCCTATGAATCTAGCCAAGAACTCATATAGGTTATCTCCTTGTTTTGTAGTAAACATATTCAGAAATACATCATATAATTTTTTTAAATTTTTGGTGGTTGAATACAACTTGAAGCAAGTGTCCCATATTTGCATTGTTGTCTCAAGGTGGACAACATTGTTAGCCAGATGTTTCTCCATGCTGTTAATGAACGAACTTATGAAAAGTGTGTCATTCTTAAGCCTTTCGACATAGGAACTACCAACTTCATCTATGGGTGGAGATGGTTTAGACAAATTTCCTACGAGATATCTAACGATAAGGACTCTCTTAACCAATTAAGCCCAACTCAAGTAATTTGACCACCCTCTCAAGGGTATTGTGATAATTTTTAACAAATTACTTTAAAAAATTCACATAATCTTCTCCCATTACTAGAAAATATTCAAAACACTTGGTTTATCAATTTGAACCAAAACAATTGACGCAACGGAGAAGAGAAAAAGAACCAAGCCAAAAAACTGAGCCAAGCACAAATTTCAAACCAAACCAAGCAAGTAATATCTGATCTTTTCAAATTCTCATGCTCATTCAACTCTTGTAAAATTCATTCACAATCTTTCTTAACTAAGAAGGAATTATACCAGCAAGAGAAATCTCGAGAGATGTTTGACAACTTAGAAGATTTTCTTAAAGAAGGAAACTTGCCTTCTAGGCACTTGTGCCAACTAGCAAGATAATATCACAATCTTTGACTTGCCTTTTGTTTTCCTAACTGATTTAGGACGAAATTCCAGAGAATAAATGAATAGAGGAAGCCTTAACATAGATCAATCACAATAAGATATGATCACAGTCTTCAAGGGCGCCGGCTTTAAGGAGGAAGGAAACTTTCATTCTATGCAAGTGTGCCAGATTTGTGATTGAAATCACAACCAAATCTTACTCTTTTCTCCTTGATTTTTTTAGGTAAGATACTCCAGAGGATAGCACCACCAATAGAAGATATCAAGGATCAATAAAATCCTGCAAGAAGATGCTAGAACCTTTTTCAAAAACTACTTCTCTCGATATCCAAAAAATCAACCTCTACTGAGCTCTTTAGAGAGTAAAACATGCAAACAGCAATATAAACTGGTCTTGAATGAATTTAATCATAATTTGATCATAATAATACTCAAATAAATTAAGAGGACAAGAAAAACTTCTTCCAACATATGTTTCTCTAAGAGAGAAATTTGAACTTATGATAATCCAACATAAGCTCAAACTGAGCATTCTTTTGCATGAAAACTAAACCAAGCTCAAGACATTTTCATGCATGAGATGAACCATGAATATTTTATCCAAAGAAGTAAATATCAGGAAACCTCTTGATAAGATCAATATATTATTAAAAACATCTCATGAAGGAGAAAAAAATCACTTATCATTTAAGCCTTTGCTTCACCAACACATGAAGCTTGATAAAAACATCCTAATCACCACCTTAATGTTGAGATCCTAAACCCAATGCTCTGATACCATGTTGGATTTAGGATCGCATGATAAGGTCCTCAAGAAGAGGGTGAGAGAGAGGAGAGGAATAAGAAGAAGAGAAGAAAAGAGAGGACAAAGGAAGAGAAGAGGGAAGAAGAGAGAAGTCTAAAAGGGAGATGGAGCTCGAGAGAGCTTGGGAGAAAAGAGAAAGGCTAGGGACGACTTTGAAAGAAGAGGGTGGGTGTTGAATTTAGGACCCCTTTACTGATATTTTGAGCAAGGTGAGAAATGGAAAAAGAAAATTAAAGGGAGAGAGAGCTCTCGAGTAGAGAAGATATAAGAGAAAAAAAATAAGAGAGAGTTTAGGCAAGGGAAGAACTCTTCGCGAGAGAGAAGTGGATAACTAATTCACTTTGATGATTTATTTCCAAGTAAAATCACATCTATTTATAGTAGACGAAAGTAGTAGAGTCCAAGTACAATTAAACTACCTTCTCCTAATTACATTCAAAATATAACTCTTAAAGATAAGTCTATCATAATAAAATAACTCAACATAATTAGAAGACTAACATAACTCAAACTAAAACTCTTCTATGAGTACGTGACCATAGGATAAAGATGTCAGCTCATGGTCATCTTTGTGGGTCCCACTTGATCTTCCAACTCATGTGATAAGGATACGAACTTGTGGTCTCTTGTGGGTCTCACTTGATCTTCAAATCTTCCAACTCATGTTGTAAGGATTCCAACTTGTGGTCTCTTTGTGGGTCTCACTTGATCTTCAAATCTTCCAACTCATGCCAGCTCGTGTGATGACTCTTTTTGGCATCTCATGACCTCATGGTAGGTCCCACCAACTCGTGCAACCATGGTGGGTCCCATATTGTAATATTCCCCCTCAAGCTAGGTGAGAAAACATCGCCCAGCTTGCTGCAAATGGTGGACAAGATCTTATGAGTGACTAGTTTGGTGAGAATGTTTGTAAGTTGGCTCTGTGAATATATATGTTTGAGAGATAATGTGCCGGTTTGAAATTTTTCTCATATGAAGTGGCAGTCTACTTTAATGTGATTTGTTCTCTCATGAAGACCAAATTTGATGTGATATGTATTGTTATCTAATTATCACAATATAGATCCATAGGAGCTTCTTTATAAAATCCTAGTTTAGTGAGAAGGGATCTGATCCACAGAAGCTCACTAACTGTGTGTGCCATGGCTCTATACTGTGCTTCTGCACTAGATCGTGTAACTACATTTTGTTTCTTGCTTCTCCATGTAACCAAGTTCCCTCCAATCATTGTATAATATCCCGAAGTAGATTTTCTATTATCCGGGGCTCCAGCCCAATCTGCATCTGAGAATCCTTCTATGTTGAAGTGACAGTGGTTCTTATAGAGAAGCCCTCTTCCAGGAGTTCCTTTCAATTCTTTCTAGGGCTTGCTAGTGACTGAGTTGTAGTTTGTGCATGTATTGACTTACCACACTTACTGAATATGATATATCTGGTCTTGTTACACAGAGATAAATAAGTTTTCCTAAAAGTCAATTATATTTTCCAATATCCTTATCTTCTCCAGTACCTGCACATAATTTTGTATTTGACTCCATAGGGGTTTTTGTTGGTCTACACTCCATCATTTTTGTCTCCTCCAGTAACTCAAGGACATACTTCCTTTGGGATAGTACAATCCCATGTCTAGACTATAGTACTTCAATACCCAAAAAATATTTAAGTAGTCCAAGATCTTTTGTTCTGAATTCTGCACATATTTTTTCCTTGGTTTCTAGGATGCCCTCGGGATCACTACCTATTAAAATAATATCATCAACTTATACTGCCAAATTTACCTTGCCTTTAGGTGTATTTTTAATAAATATGGAGTGATCTATTGAATATCAATGAAATCCAATCCGTATGAGGGCTTGGCTAAAATTTTCAAACCATGCTAGAGGAGACTGTTACAAACCATAAAGGGATTTCTTCGATCGATATACCGACTCCCCCTCAACCACATAACCATGTGGTTGATGCATATAAATTTTTTCCTTGATATCCCCATTAAGAAAAGTATTTTTCAAATCAACCTTATATACCTTTCAGGAAGAATTAACAGCCAGAGATAATAAAATATGTACCAAGTTTGTTTTGGCAATGAAGCTAGCCTTAAGATGAGCAGCGGACCCATCCGAATTATTTTTCACTGTAAAACCCCACTTGCAATCGATAGGTTTCTTATTTGATGGAAGAGGAACTAGAGCCCATGTCTGATTTTCATATAGTGCCTGCATTTCTTCGTCTATTGCCACCTTTCACCTTGGATTTTTTAGAGCCTCCTGATAGGATTGTGGGACTAATATGGAGGAGATCAATGAAATAAATTGACAACATAAAGGGGGTAAACGATGGTGGGATACAAAATTGGATATGGGGTGAGAAGTAGAGGGCCTAGTGGAAGTTCTGGGTTCTTTTCGCAAGTTAATGGGATGAGTATCATATTGTGGGCCAAAAACAAAAGGAGAATGTTACAATGTGGGACCCACCATGGTGTACAAGCTGGTGGGACCCACCATGAGGATGTGGGATGCCAAGAAGAGTCCTCACCCAATCTAGCATGAGTAAAGAAGATAAGAAGCGCAAACTGAAATGAGTTAGAAGACTTGAAGATCAAGTGGCATCCACAAAGATACCACGAGCTGGAAGATCACATGGGACCCACTAGGAGAAGGCCATGAACTGTCCTCCTCCCTTGTGTCCACGTTCTTGAAGAAGAGTTATAGTTCAACTAATATTAGAACTTTATTAGGTTGTGGTATCCTTTCATGATAGACTTATCTTAGAGAGTTAGAGTTGGAATATAATTAGGAGATTGAAAGGTTAATTGTATAAGGACTCTATCACTTCCTCTACTATAAATAGTGGTATTTTAATTCAGAATTAATCAAGTTCTATAATTCTCTCTTAAGTAAATCTCTCTCTCTTACATGGCGCATACCTTGTTCCTCTTCTCATCTTCTCTCTACCCGAGAGCCTTTTTCCCCTTTTCTCCTTTTTCTTTCTCTCTTCCCTTGCTCGGAATATTGGAAAAGGGATCATAAATTCAACATGGTATTAGAGCATTAAATTTAGATCCCTACATCAAAAGGAATGCTCTAAGAAGATATGATCAATTCCACTCATACAAGGCTCCCTGTGAAGGAAGATAAAAAAGCGTGAGATAAGTTTCTTCATTATTTTTTTATTACTTCATGTTACTGGTTTCCAGATTTATAAGATGATTTAAAGATGAGTATGTGAATGCTTTTCATCTTATGAGATTGTGGATATGAATGTCTCTTGATCTAGAAGAAGCTATCAAAGTAATTTTGTCAGTTTGAAATTTCTATCAACCGATTCTAGTCCATGATCAGATTGTTGAAAAATTATTATTTTTTTTCGTGGGAAAAAGATTCCCCTCATATAGAGGATTGATATTAAGTCTATTATGAGTGGTTATTTACTCAGAAAAAAAATCAGAGTAATGATTATTTGGCGTCAATGCTAAATTTCTCCATGCACCAAGTTGTTTGAAGAATACTACTTGGATATTTTGATTAGAATTTTTTGGATAATTATTTTCATTGAAGTGCCTATTATGGCTAAATAAAATGTGAGTAGCAAAGGTAATATACTCATAATTACCATAATACTCTTACAAAGGCTATCAAATTTTATGAGTTGGTCCACATCGGTTCAGAGGTTTCTTATAACAAAGGACCTACTTGGACATCTCACCAACCGTGGACCACCTTTTGATCAAGAAGATATTTTTTCTAACAAATGGTTAAGAAATGGTACCATTGTGATTAGTTGCCTAATCAAAAGCATGGAAAAATTGCGGAAAGAATGCACTCATTGTAGGAGATATGGCCACACTATCGATACATGTTATTGCAAGAAAAGGAGTTACTATGGAAAAAATGGTCACTATAGAGAAATATGTTATAATGCCAACAACAACTCAACTTGACAAAGGCTAATCAAGCCTTGGTAAGTGATACAAAGGAGGATCAGCCCACAAAATCAACTGAAAACAAAAAAATCACTGATGAATAATATGAGTTGTTTCATAAAATGATGGGTTCTTCTCCAAGTTCCTCATTAAATGTTGCTGCCACTATTACTTCAGGTATGCTTTCTGCTTATCTTCATCCTGGATAATTGACACAGGAGCCTTTGGGCATCTTACAAGTAATAGACATTTATTACATTTTGTACCTCCGTGTCTTTCACACAAGTTTGTTACCATAGCTAACGGTTCTCAAACCAAGGTTCAAGGGAAAGGATCCACTTTCGTTGACTGATATTCTATTTGTTCCTACCTTCCCTTTGAACCTGTTATCAGTTAGTTAGTTGACAAAGTATTTTAATTTCTCTATCATCTTCTCACCCACTTCGTGTGTATTTCAAAATCTTATAACAAAGCAGGTGATTGGTAGAGGTCGTTAACAAGGAGAGCTATACTACTTGGATGTGCCAAAAATAGATATTTTTTCCACTAGTGAAAATGAGACAAGGCTATCGCACAACTGGTTGGGGCATCCATCTTCACAATCTCTTCATTATATGTTTCCTACTCTTAAAGTCAGGTCTGAGTTTAATTGTGAAGTTTGTCAACTGAGTAAACATCGAAAGAGTACATACTCACCTCATCTTGAAGTCAAAAGTATTACTCTATTTTCATTATTTCATACTGATGTATGGGGACCCTTGAGCATCTCAAATATTTATCAAGTCAAGTATTTTATTACATTTATTGATGAATTCATTCATACCACTTGGTTGTTTCTATTTAAGGAACGTTCTTAAATACCATTGATTTTTAAGTCTTTTCATGCTATGGTACTCACTCCGTTTGGTCAGAACATAAAAATACTTCGATCTGATAATGCCAAGGAATACATTTCCAAAGAACTTGACTCTTTTTGTCAAGAAAATGGCATTATCCATCAAACATCATGACCTTACACTCCTCACCAAAATAGTGTAGCCAAATGGAAAAATAGTCATATTCTTGAAGTAGCTTGAGGTTTATTATATGCCATGAAAGTTCCATACTTTTATTGGTCTCATGCAGTCCTTATGCTTTCTTATAAATTGTCTACCATCTTCTATTTTTGGTAATAAATCTCCTTACTCTATATTGTTACCAAATGATGATTCGTTTTCACTGCCCTTGAAAATCTTCGGGTGTCAATATTTTGTCCATATTTCCTCCCCAATACACAGTAAACTTGATCCTAAATCTATCAAGTGTATCTTTCTAGGATACTCTCGTACACAAAAGGGTTATGTTTGTTATAATCTCACTCTTCAGTGTTTACTTGTGTCAAGGGATGTCACATTTTTTTAAGACTCTCCATACTATTCTGACAATGTTCCTCCAGGTTTATCTTCAGTACCAGGTTCTCCTCAACCAGTTGTGCCACGTGCTACAGAAACTTCTCAGCCCCCAGCACCGGCTGACACCACACCTGTTGAGTTTATGGATCCCACCGGGGTAAGTCCATCTTCTCCATTTGTTTTTGGCCCACAATATGATACTCGTCCTATCTCACAAAGAAAAGAACCCAGATCATGCAGCATACCCTCTATGTCTCATCCCATATCAAATTTTGTGTCTCATCATCGTCTGTCCCCTGCATGTTATCAATTTCTCTCTGCTATTTCTTCCATATCTATACCACAGTCCTATCAAGAAGCTCTCAAACATCTAGGGTGGAAGGCAACAATGAATGAAGAAATGCAAGCACTTTATGAAAATCAGACATTGGCTCTAGTCCCACTTCCATTAGATAAGAAACCCAACGGTTGCAAATAGGTGTTTACTCTGAAACACAATCCGGATTGATCTTTAGTTCGGTTGAAGGCTTGCCTCATGGCTAATGTCTATACACAATGTTATGGAATTGATTATGAGGAAACCTTCTCTTCAGTGGCAAAAATGAACACAGTACGTGTGTTATTATCTCTGGCAGCTAACTCTTCCTGGAAAGTATACCAACTTGATGTGAAAAATGCCTTTCTAAATGGGGATATCAAAGAAGAAATTTATATGCAACAACCACCTGGGTATGTGGTTGGGGGGAAGTCGGTATGTCGACTAAAAAATCTCTTTACAGTCTAAAATAGTCCCCTCGTGCATGGTTTGAGAAATTTATCCAAGCCCTCATATTGACAGGATTTTACAGATGCTCAGGAGATCACTGAGTTTTTAATAATAACACACCTAGAGGCAAGGTAATTCTGGCAGTATATGATGATGATATCATTTTAACTTGTAGTGATTTTAGGGCATCCAGGAAAAAAAATAAAAAATGTTGAATTTAACTGGAAGTAAATTTTCTATCATCTGGGGATCCAGCCCAGTCTGCATCAGTGAATCCCTCAATGTTGAAGTGACCATGTCTTTTATAGAGGAGCCCCCTTCCAATAGCCCATTTCATATAATGTAGTATCCTCTCAAGTGCTTGCCAATGAATAAGTTGTGGCTTGTGTATATACTGATTTACCACACTTACTGCATATGAAATGTTTGGCCTCGTTACACATAGGTAAATTAGTCGTCCCACTAACCTTTGATATTAGCCAATATCGACATCTTCTCTAGTGCCTCCATATAATTTTGTATTTGCATCCATAGGAGTGTCTGCCAATTTGCATCCCATCATACCTATTTCTTCTAGTATATCAAAGTCATATTTTCTTTGTGATAGAATAATCCCATGTCTGGATTGTAAGACCTCAATACCCAAAAAGTATTTCAGTAATCCAAGATCCTTTGTCTTGAATTCAGCACATATTCTCTCTTTTATTGTCTGAAAGCCCTCAGAATCACTCCCAGTTAAAATAATAACATCAACATAAACAGCTAGAATCACCTTACCTCTTGTTGAGTTCTCAATAAATACAGAGTGGTCTACAAAGCATCTGTAAAAACCTGCCCATACGATGGCTTGACTAAATTTCTCTAACCACGCCCGTGGGGATTGCTTCAGTCAATATAGAGATTTTTTAAGACGACATACAGACTCCCCCTCAACCACACATCCAGATGGTTGTTGCATATAAATATCTTCTTTGATATCACCATTGAGAAATGCATTTTATACATCCAGTTGATATATTGGCCATGATAAATTAGCTACCAAAGATAATAATATACATACCGAGGTCATTTTTGCCATTGGAGAGAATATCTCATCTTAATCAATGCCATAGCATTGAGTGTATCCTTTCGCAACCAGTCGAGCCTTAAGTCAAGCAATAGTCCCATCTAGATTATGTTTTACTGTATAAACCCACTTGCAACCAAATGGGTTTTTTATCTGTAGGTAGACGAACCAGTGACCATGTATGATTATCATTGAGTGCCTTCATTTCTTCATCCATTGCTGCCTTCCACCTTGGATGTTGGAGAGCCTCCTGATATGATTGTGGAACAGATATGGAGGAAATAGAAAAAACAAACTGACAACATAAAGGTGAGAGGCGATGATGAGACACAAAATTTGAGATAGGATGAGAAATAGAAGGTTGAGTACATGAACGAGGTTCTTTTCTTATAGCACTAGGACGAGTATCAAATTCAGGACCAAAAATGACTAGTGATGAAGGACTTACGTCTGGTGGATCCGACAACTTGGTAGGTGTGGTATCGGCCAGTGTCTCAAGGCACTGAACAATCTCTATATCACGAGGCACAACCGGTCAAGGAGAACTTGGTATTGAGGACATACCAGGTGGACCGCTATCAGAATAATATGAGGAGTCTTCAAAGAATGTTATATCCCTTGACACAAATAAATGTTGCAAAGAGGGACTATAACAAACATAACCCTTTTGTGTGTGAGAGTATCCCAAAAAGATACACTTTATAGATTTAGGGTCAAGTTTGATTTTTTTAGGTAAAGTATTATGAACAAAACATCGACAACCAAAGACTTTCAATGGTATTGCAAACGGTTCATCATGTGGTAATAGTTTAGAGTAGGGGGGTTTATTTCCAAGAACAGTAGACGGTAGACGATTTATAAGAAAACACGATGTAAGGATAGCATGGGGACAATAAAAATATGAAACTTTCATGGCATATAATAGACCTCGAGCTACCTCAAGAATATGACAATTTTTTCTTTCGGCTACACCATTTTGTTGGGGAGTATAGGCACATGATGTCTGATGGATAATGTCATTTTCTTGACAAAAGGAGTCAAGGTCTTTTGAAATATACTCTTTGACATTATTAGACCGGAGGATTTTTATCTTTTGACCAAATTGTGTGAGTACCATCGCATAAAAAGATTTAAAAATAGATGGTATCTCAGAACGCTCTTTAAAAATAAAAAATCAAGTTGTGCGAGTGAAATCATCAATAAAAGTGATAAAATATTTGTCTTGAGAAATATTAGAGACACTCTAAGGCCCCCAAACATCAGTGTGAATCAATGAAAAAGGAGAGTATGTACTCCTTTGATGTTTACTTAACTGACACAGCTCTCAACTGAATTCTGACCTTATCTTAAGAGATGATGAAGAGATTGTATAGAAGGATGTCCCAACCGATTATGCCATATTTGTGTCTCATTCTCAGTAGTAGACACCATATTGACCTTTGGCACGTCCAAGTAGTAGAGCCCCCCTTGTTCATGGCCTCCACCAATCACCTGCTTCGTTATAAGATCCTAAAAAACACATGAAGTAGGTGAGAAGGTAACCGAGCAATTAAAATATTTTGTAAGTTGACTCACAGAGAGCAAGTTTAAAGGAAAGGAAGGAACAAAAAGAATATCATTGAGCGGAAATGATGGGGTGACAGAAGTGGAACCTTTCCTTGGACTTTGGTTTGATAACCGTCAAATATGGTAACAAACTTGTGTGAAAGACTCAGAGAAAAAGAATATAATAAAGTTTTGTTACCTGTAAGATACTCGGAGGCTCCTGAATTAATTATCCAGGATGAAGAGGAGGCAGATAGTATACCTGAAGTAGTAGTGGCAGCAGTAGTGGCAGAGGTGTATGGAGAAGACCCTAGCATGGTCTTCATTTTCTGAAATAATTCATACTCTTCATCAGTAATAATTTTCTATCTAGCTGGTGTTGGGGGATGGTCTGCTTGCGCATCACTTATGAGGGCTTGATTAGCTCATGTTGATTCTAACTTGTCATTAGCCTTATAGCATATTTCTTTATAGTGGCTATATCTACCACAGTAAGTGCATACCCTATAATGGCACTGGTCTATAGTGTGGCCCGGAAATTTACAATGAGTGCATTTAATATCATTTGATCGGCCAACACTATAGGGTCTATGCAGTTTATCAAGGCATGAATATAGTTTAGTACATGTCTCCCAAATATGTTTAGCAGTGTCAAGATGAATAACCTTACTAGAGACATGTCATTCCATGCTATTTATCAACCAATCAATTTCCAAAGTATCATTCTTCAGCCATTTTATATAAAAAATATCATCTTCATCAATAGGTGGTCCTCGGGTAGTGAGGTGACCAAGTAGGTCCTTGGTTATGAGAAACCTCCTAACCGAGGTGGACGAACTCATAAAATTTGATACCCCATGTAAGGGTATGGTGGTGATTTTCAGTATATCACCTTTGATATTCATATTCTCATCAGCCATGATAGGCTCTTCAAAAAAAAACTTCAAATAATATCACCAAGTAGCACTTCTTCAATCAACTCGGTATATGTAAATATAGCATCAATGCTAAATAATTTTTTTTTTCAGAAAAACTCTCATAAGAGGCTCAATAGAAATCTTCTACTATCAGGGAAATCTTAACCCATGAATTTGTTTTTCAATAATCTGAGTATGGACTGGACTCGGTAAACAGAATTTCCAAACCGATAAAACTGTTTTGATAGCTCCTTCTAGATAGAGGGGCATGCATATTCATAACATAATAAGATGAAAGAATTCACATATTCATCCTTGAATCATCATCTAAAAAAGAGAACCAGTAGCATAAAAAAATATTTTTAAACACTTATCTCTCGGCTAGTGTTCTTCCTTCATACAAGAGCCTTCTTTGAGTGGTGTTTATCATCACTTCTCTAGAGAATTCCTTTGTCGAGGGATCCTACATATGTTGCTCTGATACCATGTTGAATTTAGGATCCCTTTTCCATGATCATGAACAAGAGAAAGAAGAAAGAAAACCGAGAAAAGGGGAGGAAAGCTGTCAGTAGAGAGGAGACAAAAATAAAAGGAAAGGAGTGGGCTGCGCTAAGTAAGGGAGGGAGAGAGAGAACCAAATCGGAATTGAATGTATGACTTGATTAATTTCGACTTACAAGACCTCTCTTGATATTATAGGAGGAGGTAGAGTCCTTATACAACTTATCATTCAATCCTAATTACATTCCAACTCTAACTCTTTAATATAAGTAAATCTATTTAAACTACACAACTAGAACACCAACTTGAGTAGAACTAGGAGTCCTTTATTATTCACGTGAGGGGAATGGATAAGCCAGCTCATAGCCTTATCCTTGTGGGCCCCTCATGATCTCCCAGCGCACCTTGATAAGAGTGCAAGCTCGTGAGATCTTTGTGGGTCCCACTTGATCTTCAAGTCTTCTAAATCAATTCAGCTTGTGCTTCTTGCTTCCTTAACTAGTGCTTACTTTGGGAGAGGACTCTTCTTGGTGTCCCACATCCTCTAGGACTCCTCTTGGTGACCTACATCCTTGTGGTGGGTCCCACCAGCTCGAGCACCATGGTGGGTCCCACATTATAATAGAAATTAGCCAATTGACTTGCACAAGAACATCCTCAACTACACCCCTAGGATAGGCGTTAGATCTATCAGCCAATTGAATCACAACACCAGTTTTATTCAAAGGTCCAAGTTTCAAAGAACCATATAAAAAATGGCATGACATTAATCGAAGCTCCTAAATCTTTCATGGCATGCTCAAATCTGGTGGTACCTATTGTACAAGGGATAGTAAACATACCTGGATCTCTACACTTCTCAGGGAGTTTTCTTTGAATAACTACAAAAACATTTTTCCCTACTCTCACCTTCTCACATCCTTTAACTTTTTGTTTCCTCTTAATTGTGCACAGTTCTTTTAGGAATTTAGCATAGAGAAGCACTTGTTTAATAGCATCTAAAAGTGGAATATTTACCTCACATCTACGGAAAGTCTCATACAAATCTTTATTTTGCTCATCTTTTCTAGAATCTGCCCAAGCCTGAGGAAAGGGAGGAACATGTTTATAATCAGAAAGAGGTGGAAACTTATGCTTAGGTACGTCATCATCATTGGGAAATTTCATGTCAGCAATGACATTTTTCTCCTTTTCTTGCTTTGACGATACAAGGGCAGCCTTTACTGGAATCTCAACTTCTTTACCACTTCTCAAAACAATTGCACTTGCATTTTTTCTTGGATTTACTACCATTAGTGAGGGTAATTTCCCCGAACTTTGAGCCTCTAGCCGACTAATTGTGGTTGCCATCTAGCCCATATGTTTGTCCAAACTTTGAATATTGGCCCTTGCCTCTTGTTGAAATTGTTTCGTCTCCTGTTGAAATTGCAAATTATTAGTAGCAAAAGACTTAATAATGTCATCTAAAGACATACCGGTATTGGAAGTTTGGCCCGGTTGTTGTCTAGGGGGATATGACTGCTTTTATTGGTAGTAACTTGGGTTATTTTGAGTTGTGGGCTGATTAACTTATGGATTCCCATAGCTAAGGTTTGGATGATCCCTCCATCCCATGTTTTACATGTTTGAATAGGGATCATACTGTTATGGTCCTGGGGTTAAGTACCTATGCCTTTCGCTCCTAATAGGCCGGTCTTTTGGGTAGTATTGGCTAGGTGCTTAACATTTGGTATTAGAGCAGGCGATAAGTCCCGAGTTCAATTACTGTGTGGGGTGTTTGTGTGTGTTAATCCCGGACGCCCTGATAGCTGTGTGTGTTAATCCTGACTAGCGGTTGTGTGTGTTAATCCCGGCCGCCGTGGTCATCGGCTCGTAAGGGTGGGTGTACTGTTATGGTCCTGGGGTTGAGTACCTATGCCTTCCACTCCTAACAGGTTGGTCTTTTAGGTAGTATTGGCTAGGTGCTTAACACATACATCCTTTGCAGTTGTCCAGGAAAACCAGCCGCCGCATTCACTTGCTCAGTGGGCTCCTCTTGAAGAGTTGGACACATATCGATTGGATGCCCTACTACTGAATAAATCCCACAAGCCTTCACCATTTGCATATTACCTATGGCCATTTGACAAACAAGAGATGTTAGACTCACAATTTGTTGTTCAAGGGAGGAAATATTTACCTCATTAGCATTCTTAGATGGAAGGTCAAGCCTAGTGCCAAATTGTTGAGAATTGGCCGCCATATTTGCAATCAAGTTTCTCGCGAAGTTTTATCCACCAAAGCTCCTCCACTAGTAGCATCAATCATGCTCCTATTAGTGGGTAGAAGGCCGTCATAGAAATACTGGTTAAGAAGTTGCTCACTAATCTGATGATGGGGCCAGCTTGTACATAATTTCTTGAAACATTCCCAGTATTCGTGTAGGGACTCTCCGTTACACTGCCTTACACCGCAAATTTCTTTCTGAAGCTGGTCGCCCTTCAAGCTGGGAAATATTTCTCCAAAAACAATCTCTTAATCTCGGCCCATGCGGTAATACTCCGGAGGCTAGATAATAGAGCCAATCCTTAGCCGAATCCTTCAAAGAAAATGGAAAGGCTCGTAATTTAATTTGCATGATAAATAGTGTTGTTTGCTAAATGAATAACACTCTGACTGTCACAATATAACACATTCTTCTCATGCTTGAGACTTAATTCTTCTCATGCTTGAGACCTAATTCTTCCCAGAAAGATTATAGCCATACCATCTCCTTGTTGGCTTCAGTCATGGTGACATATTATGCCTTAGTAGTGGAAAGAGCAACTATCTTCTGCAACTTAGAGACCTAGCTAACTGTTGTACCACCCAATGTGTATACATATCCAGTGGTACTTTTCCAGCTATCAATGTCTCCAGCCACGTCAGCATCTACATAACTCTGTAATCCCAAGTCTAACTGTCTAAAACATAAAGTTGAGTCTACAGTGCCTCTCAACTACCTGAGAATCCACTTGATTGCTTCCCAATGTTGATTACCTGGATTACTCATATATTTGCTCACAACTCCTGCTACATGAGCTATATATGGTCTAGCGCACACCATGGCATACATGAGACTATCAATAGCAAAAACATAAGGCACATTGGCCATGGGGGCTCGCTCTTGCCCTGTTGAAGGTGACTACTCCTTAGATAGACTAAAGTGACTAGCCAAAGGAGTACTCACTGGTTTTGCATCATTCATGTTGAATCTGATCAGCACCTTCTTCACATATTCTTCTTGCAACAGTTTCAAGACATCAATATCTCTAGTAATCCTCATCCCAAGGATCTTTTTTGCAACACCCAAATTCTTCATTAAAAACTTCTTGGACAACTCCCTTTTCAACATATATATTTTCTGTTTGCAAACACCTACTATCAATATATAGCAGTAGAATGATGTAGGAGTAATCAAACTTCTTCGCATAACAGCAATTATCTACTTAGCACCTCAAGAAACCATTATTACTCATAAAGGTGTCAAAATTCTTATACCATTGTCTTGGAGCCTGTTTAAGACCATACAAGTTATTTTGAAGTTTTCACACCATTTTCTCCTTTCTCTATGCTTTGAAATTGTTGAATTTAGGACCCCATGAATAAGACCTCGTGTAAGGAGAGAGAGAAAAAAAGGAAAAAGAGAAGAGCTCTTGGGTATAGAGAGAAGAGAAGGAAAATCAAGGAGAGTAGAGAGAGAGCACTTCCGACGAGAGAGAAAAAAATTACTTTTAAAAAAAACTTGTAAGAAAAACAACTAAGAAAAAATTCAAATTAAAGGATCGAAATCAATCAAAAGAAGAAACCTTGGTCTAAGTCAACATCTACCAACGGAATCTCACAACTGATCATCGATGCAAGCATATACAAATTCTCACTTGAATATTCACCTGTTGGAGCTATCTTCCTATCTCTCTTTTCATAGTTAATTAGAAAACAAGCGATCCAATTAACCCTAAGTACTAAACAACCCAAGATAAGTGTAAAGGTTTAATCTAGCAGTAGCCTTAAGAATTATAGAGATCGATGAACCTAAACAACACAAGCATAAGCGGTTGTATTTAATTTAGTCCAGTGTTCTTCTTATGATCTAATCATTCTTGATGCAGCAAATCATCAAATCTCAATTGCTTCACAAGTTAAAGAGGTCAAACAATTACGGTTTTGACATCTAACTTAGCAATAGAATGCACTGAGTAATAAACTAGTAGGCCTCCTAGAGATTAAATGAGACAATCATGAAAAAAAATTACAGAAGAACATCTAATACTCAAAACATAAATTGAACGATGAAAATAAATCAGATCTCACAGTTGTATTATTGATTCCTAGGCTTCAGTTTCCTTTGACCAAGTCTGAAAGTTTAGCCACGCAGGGCCATGAAGAAAACGGAAGAAAAAACTAGAGAAAAGAGGAGAAAATTTTGGAGAAGAGCCAAAGAGGGGCCGTTTTTTCGAACTCTCCTTTTGCCTTGGTTTAGGGTTTTTCCATTCCTTTTATTCCTCTCTGGATGCACGTGCCTTTTCGTTCCAGGACATCACAGTGCAAGTGCCACGACTTCAAACCATATTTTGACCTGGATTCAGCCATTATCTCTCAAATTTTAAAACATAAAAGTTGTATAAAATTTTCATGGCGTTCCATATCATCTTGAATCATCTCAATCAGATCTCGTATGAGAGAGTTATGCCCATATTACGAAGTAAAATTGAAATTGTCCAGAATTGCCCAGTTAACTTTGTTTTCCAGTTAACGCCTCCATTTGCATCCTAAATCAAAATATAAGAATAATGAGTATATTTAGGTACCAAATATTTATAAAATCCTAAGCATTAAGGGATAAAAATATGACAATTTGCATTCTCATCGGGAGGTGTTAGGAATTAGACGCCCTAATTCCAAACTACTGAGAGCAATACTAATAAACGTTGAAGAAGGAAAAAATGCAAAGAAAAATACAAGATATATATAGGTTTGCTTCAAAGTGAGACTACATCCTATCTTCCACTACTACAATAATCCACTGTGAAGATGAAAAATTATAAAAAGAGAAATCGCACACACTTACAGGTGTTTATCTCTAACCTCTCTTAGATCCACATACCGACTCAACGTAAGACATTAATTAGGTTGCACAACTTAAAAACTCCCACTTGGAGACTAATCCATCATCAATTTCTCCTCTACAATAGCAACAACTTCTCAATCCCTAGAGAGAAGTTCAACTAAAGTTGCACACAACTTTAGTTTCTCAATCGCAACAGTCTATGTCAACATATGGGCCAAATTCTGACTCCTTTGAATCTTCTCAAGTGCTAATACTCCATCCTCAAGTGATGATCTAATGAAGTGATAATGCACCTCAATGTGCTTTGTTTTGGCATGATAAATAGTATTGTTTGCTAAATGAATAGCACTCTGACTGTCACAATATAACGCATTCTTCCCATGCTTGAGACCTAATTCTTCCCAGAAAGATTGTAGCCATACCATCTCTTTGTTGGCTTCAGTCATGGTGACATATTATGCCTTAGTAGTGGAAAGAGAAAATATCTTCTACAACTTAGAGACCTATCTAACTGTTGTACCACACAATGTGTATACATATCCACTGGTACTCTTCCTGCCATCAATGTCTCTATCCACGTCAGCATCTACATAACCTTGTAGTCCCAAGTCTAACTTTCTAAAACATAAAGTTGAGTCTACAGTGCCTCTCAAATACCTAAGAATCCACTTGACTGCTTCCCAATGTTGATTACCCGGATTACTCATATATCTGCTCACAACTCCTGCTACATGAGCTATGTATGGTCTAGTGCACACCATGGCATACATGAGACTATCAATAGTACAAACATAAGGCTCATTGGCCATGGGGACTCGCTCTTGCACTGTTGAAGGTGACTGCTCCTTAGATAGACTAAAGTAACTAGCCAAAAGAGTACTCACTGGTTTTGCATCATTTATGTTGAATCTGATCAACACCTTCTTCACATATTCTTCTTATGACAGTTTCAAGACATTAGTATTCTACTAATCCTCATCCCAAGGATTTTTTTTGCCACACCCAAATTCTTCATTGAAAACTTCTTGGACTACTCCTTTTTCAACTTATATATTTCCTGATTACAAACACCTGCTATCAACATATAGCAGTAGAATGATGTAGGAGTAATCAAACTTCTTCGCATAACAGCAATGATCTACCTGGCACCTCAAGAAACCATTACTACTAATAAAGGTGTCAAAATTCTTATACCATTGTCTTAGAGCCTGTTTAAGACCATACAAGTTCTTTTGAATTTTTCACACCATTTTCTCCTTTCTTTGTGCTTTGAAATTGTTGAATTTAGGACCCCATGAATAACACCTCGAGCAAGGAGAGAGAGAGAGAAAAAAAAAAGGAAAAAGAGAAGAGCTCTCGGGTATAGAGAGAAGAGAAGGAAAATCAAGGAGAGTAGAGAGAGAGCACTTCACACGAGAGAGAAAAAAAAAATAAGAAACCTGCTTAATATTTTTGAGTTATAATCACCCCTATTTATAGTTAAGGAGGTGATAGAGTCTATGTACAACTAACCTTAGGACTCCCAATTACATTCCAACTAGAACTCTCTAATATAAGCCTATTATGATAAGATTACATTATCTAATTAAGAGACTAATTTAACTCAACTACAAACACCTTCTTTAAGGACATGAATCAAGCTAGAGAGTTAGCTCTTGGTCTTATCTTGTGGGTCCCACATGATCTTCCAGCTCATGTAGATAGAGATACCAACTCGTGGTATCTTTGTGGGTCCCACTTGATCTTCAAATCTTCTATTTAATTCCAGCACATGCTCCTTATTTCTTAGCTAGAGCCACTTTGTATTGACACCTCTCGAGCTCATAGTGGGTCCCACTAGCTTGTGGGGCCATGGTGGGTCCCACATTGTAACACTCCTCCTCAAGTTGGGGGTGAGAAAACATCGTAGATGCCCAGCTTGCTGCAAATGTTGGACAAAATTTTGTGAGTAACTTGTTTTGTGAGAATGTTTGCAACCTGGTTCTGTGAAGATACATGCTGGAGAGATAAGATGTCCGCAGTGAATTTTTCTCATATGAAGTAGCAGTCTATTTCTATATGTTTTGTTCTCTCATGGAAGACCGGATTTGATGTGATGTGAATTGCAACCTGATTATCGCAATATAGATTCATAGGAGCATCTTTTTAAAAACTCAGTTCAGTTAGGAGAGATCTGATCCATAGGAGTTTACTGACTGTGTGTGCCATAGCTTTGTACTTTGCTTCTACACTAGACCTTGCAACTACATTTTGTTTCTTGCTCCACCATGTAACCAAGTTTCCTCCAACCATCGTACAATATCCCGAAGTAATTTTTTTTTTTAATCTGAGGATCTGGCACACTCTGCATCTGAGAACCCTTGGATGTTGAAGAGTCCTTGATTTTTATAGAGGAGCACTCTTCCTGGTGCTCCTTTCAGATATTGTAATATCCTTTCTAGTGCTTGCCAATGACTAAGTTGTGGTTTGTGCATATATTGACTTACCACACTAATTGCATATGAAATATCTAACCTCGTTATACAGAGATAAATAAGTTTTCTTACCAATCTTTGATATTTTTCGACATCTACTTCTTCTACAGTACCTGCACATAATTTTGTATTCGAGTCCATAGGAGTTTCTACTGGTCTACATCCCATCATTCTCGTCTCCTTCAGTAGGTCAAGGACATACTTACTTTGAGATAATATAATTCCATGTCTGGATTGTAGTACTTCTATTCCCATAAAATATTTGAGCAATCCAAGATCCTTTGTCTTGAATTCAGTACATATCCTTTCTTTTGTCTTTTGGATGCCCTCGGGATCACTGCCAGTTATAATAATGTCATCAACATATATGGCTAGAATTACCTTGCCCTTCAGTGTGTCTTTAATAAAGACAGAGTGATCTCCAGAGCATCTGTGAAATCCGGGCACCTTTGAAATCCGGCCCATATGAATGCTTGCCTAAAATTTTCAAACCATGCACAAGGTGATTGTTTGAGACCATAAATAGATTTTTGTAGTCAACATACAAACTCCCCCTCAACCACATACCCAAGTGGTTGCTACATATAAATGTCCTCCTTTATATCCCCATTCAGAAAAACATTTTTTACATCAAGTTGATAGACCTACCAGGAGTTAGCTGCCAGAAATAATAAAAAATGTATCAACTTTAATTTAGCCACTGGAGAGAAGGTTTCTTCATAATCAATACCAAAACATTGTGTAAAGCCTTTAGAAACAAGGCGACCTTTCAACCGAGCCACGGACCCATCCGGATTGTGTTTCACCGTAAATACCCATTTACAACTGACGGGTTTCTTATGTAAAGGAAGTGGGACTAGAGCCCATGTCTGATTTTCATAAAGGTCCTACATTTCTTCATCCATTGCCGTCTTCCACCTTGGATGTTTGAGAGTCTCTTGATAGGACTGTGGTATAGGTACGGAGGAAATAGCCGATAGAACTTGACAAAAAATAGAGGATAGACAATGATGAGACACAAAGTTTCTTATGGGATGAGAAATAGAAGGCATGGTGCATGATTTGGGGTCTTTCCTCGGTAGATGATGGACTTACCTCGGTAGGATCCGACAACTCAGCAGGTGTGGTGTCAACCAGTGTTTCTGGGGGCTGAGTAGTTTTTTCAGCACGGGGCACAACCGGTCGAGGAGAACCTGGTACTGAAGATAAACCTAGAGGAGCATTATCATAATACTATGGAGAGTCTTCAAAAAATGTGACATCCCTAGACACAAGTAAACGCTGAAGAGAGGGATTATAGCAAACATAACCCTTTTGTGTGTGAGAGTATCCTAAGAAGTTACACTTCACAGATTTGGGATCAAGTTTTTTGTGTTTTGGAGAGGAAATATGGACAAAACATTGATAGCCAAAGACTCTCAAGGGTAGTTAAAAATAATCATCATCAGGTAATAGTAGAGAGTAGGGATATTTTTACTGAGAACGAAAGAGGGTAATCGGTTTAAAAGAAAATATGCGGTAAGAACTGCATGTTGCCAATAAAAGTATAGATCTTGCATGGCATATAGTAAACTGTGAGCTACCTCAAGAATATGACGGTTCTTCCATTCGGCTACACAATTTTGTTGAGGAGTGTAGGCACATGATGTCTGATGAATAATGTCATTTTCCTGACAAAATGAGTCAAGAGTTTTGGATGTGTATTCTTTGGCATTATCCGACCGAAGAACTTTAATTTTCTGCCCAAACTGAGTGAGTACCATTGCATGAAAAGATTTAAATATCAATGGTATTTCAGAACACTCTTTAAACAAAAATAACCAAGTGGTATGAGTGAAGTCATCAATGAATGTAATAAAATATTTCACTTGAGAAATGTTGGAGACACTCAAGGGCCCCCATACATCAGTATGAATTAATGAAAAAGGAGAGACACTTTTCATTTCTGGACGAGGTGAGTATGTAGTAGACCTCTAATGTTTACTCATTTTACATGCTTTACAATGAAGGTCCGACCTTGCTTTCGGAAAAATATGATGAAGAGATTGGACAAACGGATGTCCCAACAGGTTGTGCCATTACCTGGTTTCAATGTCACAGGTGGATGCAGCATTTATTTGTGGCACATCCAGGTAGTAGAGTCCCCCTTGTTCACGGCCTCCACCAATCACCCACTTCATTGTAAGATCTTGAAACACACATGAAGTGGGTGACAAAGTGATAGATCAATTAAAATGTTTGGCGAACTGACTAACCGATAAAAGATTCAAAGGCAAAGTAGGAACAAAAAGGATATCAATGAGCGAAAGTGATGGTTTAACAGAAGTGGATCCTTTCCCCTGAACTTTAGTTTGTGAACCATCAGCAATGATAACAAATTTATGTGAAAGACATGGAGAAACTGAGTATAGTAGAAGTTTGTTACCTGTAAGATGCTAGAAGGCTCCTGAGTCAATAATCTAGGATGAAGAGGAGGCAGAAAACATACCTGAAGCGGTGGTGGCAGTGGTGGGTTAAGAAGTACTTCGGGAGGACCCCATCATGATCTTCATTTTCTGGAATAGTTCATAGTCTTCATCCGTAAAAGTATGCTTTGGAGTTGTTGTGGTAGACTACTCTACCTTTGTATCACTCACTAAGGCTTGGTTAGCCTTATTCTCATTAGCTTTATAACATCTTTCGCGAGAGTGGCCCAATCTATCACATATAGAGCATTCTTTCAGGTGAAAGCATGTGTCTCTAGTGTGGCCATATCCCTTACAATGGGTGCATTCCTTCCCATCTGTTCGGTCAAAACCTACCTCGGCCTCAGCTTGGTCAAATGGTGTTCCCCTATTCTAGAGTACATAGCGGATGGTATTTTAGTAGTAGAGGGAGAAGTATCTACAATACGAAGAAGTGTAGCATAGACATCATCAAAAGTGGATACCGCTGAAGAGCTAAGAAGGTGAGTCTTAACAACTTCAAGATGCGGTTAATGTTAGCAAGGCATATGGCAGTAATCAATGCCTCTTTTTGTTTATGTTGGAAAGAGATATCTGTAGAGGTTGGTTGGGCATGTTTCCATTCTTGAAGAAAGCCTCGAAAGTGGGCCACATATTCATGTATATTGTCTCCTTGTTTGGTGGTAAGCATCCATTGTAAAATATCATATGGCCTTTGAAAGTTGTCAGAGCTTCAATACAACTTGGATCATGTCTCCCAAATTTGTTTAACCATCTCTAGATGAATGACATTATTGGTGACATGTTCCTCCATACTATTGATAAGCCAACTAATAACCAATGTATCCTCCTTTAACAATTTAGTATAGAATATATCATCTTCATCAATATGTGGTCCACGGTTGGTGAGATGACCAACTAGGTCCTTTGTGATAAGAAACCGACGAACCGATGTGGACCAGTTCAAAATATTTGGTACCCCCCATAAGGGTACAATGGTGATTCTAAGTTTGTCACTCTCATGATTCATGTTATCTTCAGCCATAGTAGGCAAATCAAGTAAAATAGTTTTCCAATCAACTAATCAAAATATGACCAAGTGGAAGGCTTTAATCAACTTGGTTAATGAAGATGCTTAGCATAAATACTAAGTAATTTTAATGGATAATGACTCATAAAAGGCTTAAAATCATCCTTCTTTATCTGGGAATATTTTTCCCACAGATTTATTAAAAAAAAAAACAATATGCACTGGTCTCGGTCAAAGTATTGTGTAAACCAACAAAAACTGCCTTGATAATCTCTTCTCATCAAAGATAATCTAAGATGCATATATTCTCATAATTTCATAAGATCAAAACATACATAATGACATTTCTCAACCACGTCTTAAGACCGAAAACTAGTAGCATAAAATTAATAATATTATAAATAAATACTTATCTCTTGAGCTTCAATCTTGCTTCATAAAGAGACTTCTATGAGCAACATTTAATCATATCTTCATAGAGCATAATAGGGATCCTAAATTGGTAGCTCTCATACCATGTTGAATTTAGGACCCATGAATAATACCTCGAGCTAGGAGAGAGAGAAAGAAAAAAAGGAAAAAGAGAAGAGCTCTTAGGAGTAGAAAGAAGAGAAGGAAAATAAAGGAGAGTAGAGAGAGAGCACTTCACACGAGAGAGAAGAAAAAAATATAAAATTTAATTGATATTTTCAAGTTACAATGACCCCTATTTATAGTTGAGAAGGTGATAGAGTCCATGTACAACTAACCTCAAGACTCCTAATTACATTACAACTAGAACTCTCTAAGATAAGCCTATTATGATAAGATTACATTATCTATTTGAGAGACTAATTTAACTCAACTATAAACACTTCTTTAAGGACGTGAATCAAGCTAGAGAGCCAGCTCTTGGTCTTATCTTGTGGGTCCCATTTGATCTTTAAATCTTCTATTTAATTCCAGCACATGCTCCTTATCTCATAGCTAGAACCACTTTGTATGAGGACTATTGTTAACACCTCTCGAGCTCATGGTGGGTCCCACCAGCTTGTGGGGCTATGGTGAGTCCCACATTGTAACAAAAACCCTGTGGTTGTATCATGTAAATTTCCTCCTTCAAATCACCATGAAGAAAAGTTGTCTTTATATCCAACTGCTCTAAGTGCAAGTTTTCATTTCCACTAGTCCAAGCATTGTTCTAATAGTAGTCAATTTCACTACTGGAGAGAAAATCTCAGTGTAGTCAAATGCCTTCTTTTTGTTGAAAGCCATTTACCACCAAACTTGCCTTGTACCACTTGTTACCATCGTGTCGTCTTTTATTCGATACACCCAATTATTTTGTAAGGCTTTCTTTCTTTTTGGTAGCTCGATCAACTGCCATATCTGATTGGATAACAATGAATCCATCTCATCCCTCATGGTCAACTCCCACTTGGTTCATTCATCAACTTGCACGGCTTCCTCACAACTGTCTAGTTCACCTTTATCAGTCAACATAATATAATTCAGCGCTGGGGGGGGGGGGGGGGGGGGGGGGGGGGGGGGTACCTCTGTGGTGGTCTACTAGTTCTGGTAGATTTCCTAAATTCAGTTATAGGAATGTTCTAATTTACTTCTGAGGGTATGTTTTCCTGGTCTTCGTGAGCAATATTCTCCATCTCAATAACTAGAAGATATCTCAACTGAATCACTTCAAACTTCTTGGCTTTATTACTTATGCTCTCAGACTTTGTTCTCAACTTGTCTTTATACAAGACACCTTCATTGAAGATCGCGTCCTTGCTCCTAATAACCTTATGACTTTGGTCATCCCAGAAGCAATAACCAAACTCGGTACCACCATAGCCAATAAAGAAACATATCTTAGATTTAGCATCAAGTTTGCTTCTAACAGTAGAATCAATGTGAATATAAGAAACACAACCAAAAACTTTCAAGAAAGAAAGGATTACCTCTTTGCCTCTCCAGACCTCTTATGGTATTTTGAAATCCAATGATATTGATGGACCACAATTGATCAAATAGGTAGCAGTGCTAATAGCCTCAAACCAGAATATCTTTGGAAATACCACATGTAATCCCATGCTCTTAGCACGGTCATTCAAAGTTCTGTTCATCCTCTCAACCACACCATTCTATTGGGGTTTTCCAGGAATGGTCTTCTCCATCTTGA
The DNA here is from genome assembly GCF_029961685.1 of Aristolochia californica. NCBI lineage: Eukaryota > Viridiplantae > Streptophyta > Magnoliopsida > Piperales > Aristolochiaceae > Aristolochia > Aristolochia californica. The sequence goes on along the minus strand of NW_027181992.1, from coordinate 16,202,561 downwards.
TTCTATTATCAACACAGTATTGTTTAAAATCATTTATGTATCCTCCCTCGTTATTTGATTGCAAGCACTTCACCTTCACATTTGTCTCATTCTCAACCATTGGTCTCCATCTCTTGAAGGTATCAAAGACATCAGAATTTTTTTTCAGGAAATAAACTCATACCTTTATGCTTACATCATCAATAAATATCACATAGTAATTTGAACCACCAATAGATGTAACACTTGAAGGTCCCCACACATCAGTGTGAACCAACTCTAATTTTTCTATCTTATGCTCCTTTCAAGCCTTAGAAAAGCTAACCCTTTTCTGCTTGCCAAAAATACAGCCTTCACACAAATTATTGTTTATAGTTTTGAACCCTAGTAACTTCCCTTTGGACTGAAGCACTTTCATTCCCTTCTCACCCATGTGAAGCACTTTCATTCCCTTCTCACCCATGTGACCAAGCCTATAATACCACAAATTAGAATCAGTAACACCATTAGCAACTACAATCGTGTCTCTGAAATTGAAAGTGATGTACAAATTTCTTGTTTTAACTCCTCGTGCAACAACCATTGCTCCCTTTGTGATTTTCCAGGCAGCACCATTAAAAGTCACATTATGACCTTCATCATCAAGCTGCCCTACTGAGATCAAATTATGCATCAATTTTGGCACATATCTCACCTTGTGAATTTTCCACATTGTCCCGTTTGACATCCTCAAACAGACATTACCAATACCTAAAATATCCAAACGTTTTCCATCAGTAAGGTACACCTTCCCATGATCTCTAGCAACATAATCCTCCATGATCTCATGATGGGTAGTAGTGTGAAAAGAAGCTCCTGATTCTAACACCCTAGAGTCAATAGGGCTATCAACCGACAAGAGTAAAATATCTTGTACTTCTTCAATCACCGCATTTGTAATTAATGCATAAAGCCCAACAATCTCATTGGGTGGCCTTGGAGAAAATTCTTAGGTACTTTAAGAAAAACCCTGGTGAAGGGTTATTATTTAAAAGCAATGGACACACTGAAATAGAAGGTTTTGTACATGCAAACTAGGCAGGTTCTCTAGATGATAGAATATCCACCTCTAGTTATTGTACAACAATTGGTGGCAAGCTTGTCGCATGGAAAAACAAGAAACAAGAAACAAAATATGGTGGCAAGTTCAAATATAGAATCAGAATACAAGTCTATGGCACATGCAGTAAGTGAGCTATTATAGCTTAAAACCTTTATGATTGAACTTGGGTTCTAAGTAACTAAACCTATGCAGCTACATGTAATAATCAAGTAGTCATCCACATTGCAACCAACCCAATGTTTCACGAAAGAACAAAACACATCGAGATAGATTATCACTTTATTCGAGAAAATTCCAAGCCGGTGTGATAATCATATAGCATATCATGTCTAAGAATCAACTAGCGGACATTTTTATAAAAGCCGTTGGTACAAAGCCTCTCTCAATAACATGTTCCAAGTTGGGGATCTTCGATGCTTTCTCACCAGCTTGAGGGGGAGTGTTGAAGGAAATAATGGAAATATATGTAATTAAGTGAGAGAGTGGCATAGTGGTGTAATTATGTGTAAAATTTATGGTGCTTCTTTTCCTTCATGTATTAAGGTTTACACCCTCACAACTATAAATAAGGCGGAAGGGGAGGGCTCATCAAGTCGGGCCCTATTCTCTTGCTTTTTCAGTCCTCTTTTAGTCTCACATGCTCTCTCTTTTCTCTTGCTCCCTTTCTCTCCTTCTTCTTCTTCTTCTACTCACTTCTATCAAAACCTAAACCTTCTAAGCATGCAATCCTAGAATCTAACAAATGAGTATTAGCTCATTAAACTCATTTTCTTCATCCTCTCTTTTTTTCAAATTAGAGGAGAGGTGAACCTAGAGTTCTAGTAGCTGAATTCTTCGATTAATCGTGATAATTTATAATCTTAAGTTCTCCTACTCCTTTTTAAGTTAATCAACACTAGTTGGATTTGGCTTGGAGATAAACTCATTGAATGAGTAGTACTCTTCTCTAGCTTTTACTAATGCAAGAACCTTATCTTTTGTTGATTCGTTTGATAGCTTTATAAGGTTTTGTAAATGTTTATTCTTTTCTTTAGAAGAGCAAAAGAATACTCAATGGGGATATGAGACTTAGAGAATCATCATAGTTCAATTGATATTGATATTGTGAGGGGAGTGGGATCCTCTGCGAGTCTGAATGAATTCTGATCGATCAAAATATTGGCCTACTTGTCACCCAAAGAGTAGGAAAAGAGGAGAAGAAGTGGAGTTATCGATGGAGGTAGAGATAGCCATGTCGCAGAGGGAAGAAGATACTTGTGAGAAGGATAAGAGGATAATTCAAAGTTGAATGCTGATTAATATCTTCTCTAACTGAGTTGGCGAGTTGGAAATCATTTCTTGTATGCAGAGTTGATTGGTGATTTGGACCTTGTGCATGATTTGCTTCACTTGTATAACTTCTCTTAGAGATATTAACTATTAGATTCTTAAGACCAAAAGAAAAGAAAAAAGTATTAAGGGTGGAAGTGTTGCACCTGCACGTAGACATTCACTTTGCAATCATAAAGAACATACATTATCATAATAGTTATAAAGAACATGATCAACTGGTTTTAATCCTTGAGTTATATCTGAATAATGGGTGGTTGAACTTCATTCAAATGTCAGCCCCAGTTTCATTGGACAGGTCACGTTATTAACAGAGAGTAGAAAAATCAAGAACCTGGCGATATAGAAATATTTAATTTGTATACACTATATTAATTGAACTTTTTCGTAAATTGTCACCATTTCTCTAGATTCCAATGTTTATTCAAAGAGTATGAAATTAAAGACTAATTTTCATCTTAGACCATACAGTTAGCGGAAAAGAGAATATCGGCGGTACCTTTGGAACCTTCAATATGAAATTTCGATGATTTTGGGTTCATGAGCGTAGGTGCCAAGCGTTGTTTAACCAATATGATTGCTGAATCTCTACCTAAAGTTATGTAGAAGACTTTTGTCTAAATGGTAGATGGTAATTATTGATTATGGGGAAAAAATAGAATCAAGCATGTCTAACAGAATATGATACGTGCAAGGAACGGAAGAAAAATAAGCAAAGAGGACGATGATGTATTTCTTCTGTCCTCTACTGTTGTTACGTGTTTACAATCCTACATGAGATCAAATCCAGTCATTGATCCGATAATTGGTCAACAAGAACATCATGAAGCCCCTACTTGGTTTTTGTCGAATTCGACTTTGTTTATACTTTTGGCCGCGTTTTTTATTATTTATTTGACCACCTTAAAGTCCACAATTCCGCCGGACGATTCAATCCTCAAACCACATCAGAACGTGCCGGCAGACCGCTCATAAGAGGTTAATAAATACATTAAAAGAAGCTCAGCTTGATGGCAAACCTGACTTGCGCACATCCAAAGCTTATACAAATTTTGTTGCTTAGCATGTATATGCCACAAATGGAAAACGGCCCATTATGGATAGTTAATGTAAGGTAACGCTTTTCCGAGCTTGCCAATCCCTTTTTGGCTGATCAAATATCATCTTCACCAAATCGAGCAGTCACATCGCACTTGCAAATATCGTTCAATGTAACAGCAGATGCAGGCCACATTTGAGTGGGTTTTTTACTCTCAAAATATAAAACAAATACCAATCACAATTAAAATGATTACAATAGTAACGTTAAGTCGAAGCTTTGATGACAAGAAAAAAAAGAAAATGGAATCCTCCGAGCACGGAGAAAGGACGCATGACAGCAACACCATGATGCAGCTGTTAATCCATAAAACTGCACCATGCATATGTTAACCCTTGTGATTCTCTCTCTCTATTGAAGAAATGGGCGGCTTCGATGGCAATAGTTACTCACTTGGCTAAGATTTAAAAAATGTACAAGAATAGACGAGGACCGTTCACAGGGTCATCAACTCAAAGCTCAGGCTATCTTTTTCATTATGGCACTACAACGCTCCCAACATTTCTCCTATACATGTCTGCCATGCTACATATATCTCCCATGTCAACATGGCGATGGGCTGGTTTTGGCAGACCCATCATGCCAAGTACCTGAACACATTGGGATTATCCTTGTCCCTCTCTAGATAATCCCTGGTGATCAAATCCTCAATGCGTTTCTTGATGGCCTTAAAATCAGGCTGTAAAGCACACAACAGTAAGCTTGTGTGAGTAGTTAACAATCACATTCTTGGTGGAATGGGTTTATACAGAATCGCAATGGAGTCACATACATTTCAAAAAAAAAAAAAAAAAGAGTCACATACCTTGAACATACGACCAAGCTGCTCCACACATTCCATCACCAACTGCTGATGACCCAAAACCTTCCTACTCTTCATTATCCGTACAATAGAAGCATCGATAGCATACCGACGGTCCTTGTCAACATCTTCAATGACCTTTTTCTTTTCATCTACCGGAGGGAGTGGTATCTGAATTTTTTAAGTACAAGTACGTGACCAACATTAGCATCTTAGAAATAATATAACTTAATATTAAGTGTAGGGAAGAAAATTTGATTGTGAAGAGGTGTGCACGTGGACACGTTTCCTTTTCTTTTCTGTTTTGCTTGTATTTGATAGACAACTCGTACCTTAATCCTCCTCATCTTGTCAGTGAACTTTGAGTTGAACTCAAAAATATCAGTTGGGGAAATGTTCTTCGTGTTTGGCTCTTTGTTCAGAATCTTGTACTTCGCACATGAAAGAGAATGTAGTAATCTGACTACATCATCATCCGTTAAGTTCAGTTGTACCATAATTTCTGAGTAACTCAGCCTATCTGAAGCATTGAACAGAAGTAATACACAGGCCTGCACACAAATACAACAGTTCATGAAGCTCAAAGAGAACTCCCCCAAAAAACTCACATATCCTTTTTCCTATGACAGAGAAAGTAGAAGGTTGTTATGTCCACGTTACCTGATAAGTAGTTACTATCAGCTCTATGGTTTTTGCTTCAAATTTGCCATTGACATTACATGTACCTAATGAGTATATCCAAGTGAGCTTTCTGTGTTTAGTTTTTGTTTGGTAGAATTCCTTGAAAACCTCAACACATTTGACCTGCAGTAGGAACAGTTGTTGAATAACAGAGGAGATTCCCCACCCATTTTTGAAAATTAACATGTAAATATATACCATCTCAGCTGGAAGGTTCAAATCATGGGATTTGTAACTTGGCCAGAACCCAGTTGTTAATACAGTCACTGTCAAGTCCATCCCAGGATTTCCGTTGGGATTGTTGTTGAGATAATCCTCAAAGGAGGTCTGATTCTCCCTGGCTAATGTCAAATCCGTCACCTTAATCAAACCACAGGACAAAAACAGATAGTCAGTATCCAACTAAGTACAGAGAAAAGAGATTTTGAAGCATAAAAAACTAGGAATTAAATCTATCAAAAACAGACCATTCCTTCCATCTTTGAGGTAAACTGTCCACCACATTGCTGCTTCAACTTGGTCAGAATGCTCCTCTCATGGTCATCATTAGCACTTCTATCAAACAGAAGTCGGCGAGCAAGCTTCTTCCTGCAAAGGAATAGCAGAACCAAACTAAAAATACGTCTTACAGCAAACACTAGAAACTGGAACAAGCACCATTGAAGAGAAATATACCTATAGAATTCCCCAAAAAGGTCTTTATCACTGATATATGCAAGCAATTTGACTACCTACACATCAAAAAAGAAACCACAGAGATAAGAAGAAAAAAATCCAAAAGAAAAAATATCAGTGGGTCTGGACAGCGCACACTTCAGAAATAATTATTTTTTTTTAAATGAACTTCAGAAATAAATATTATAAACACATTTCTATATGTAAATAGCCCTTCATTCATTATGAACTACATAGCTACTTAAATACATTAGTGTTGTACCAGCATTCTTACAACAGAAGTCCTCATTAAGAAAAATTCTAATTCAGAAGAACCTAAAAATCCTTTCTAGATCAATGGTAATATTTCCCACATAGGAACATGCAACAACCCTTCTCTTGTCCCTCCTGGCTCCTCTTTTACTCGTCACTGATAATAACAAAATGAGTTGGCCCTTTTATTCACAAGAAACATGATTTTGATGTATATTGTAGCACTTACTACTCCAGAATAAAAAAGGGAAATGATTCACAAGATCACAGACAAGTGACAGCCAACTTGCAAGATTTTTTTTTTTCCTTTGACAATTCTAACTGGCAAAAACATTAATAAAAGATAAAATATAATTAATGGGCAAAACAAGGGAAAAAATAACAACCTTCTCGAGTGTCTCTTCTATGGCTTCATCACTTAGCTTCTCACTGCCACCCTTCTTCAGAATATTATCACAAAATGTAGCCAGAAGTTCTGCACTAGAACTACCAGAAACCCCCTTATTGCAGAAGACCTCGAAAGCTTCTTTTAGGGCCTGGAAAAGATTAAAGCAGAAATTTCAGATTTGAAATTGAAAGTGAAGGAAAAAACTTCACAATGAATTTAAATAGCAAAGACCTTATGAAAAAGTGAGTGGTTCATGAAGCAGTCATTCACATACGCCAAGTATTTGTCATGTAGCTCAATAACTTTTCTAACAAAAACCTGCATAAGTCGACAACCATGACTTAGCTTCTCCACAATTATCAGCCAATAAATCAAACATTACAGTCAGCACATATGATGGTCTACCTGTTCTTGCAAACCAACAATATCTCTTTTCTCAACCTGAAAGAAAAAAAAAAGATCAACATATGCAGTGTCAGACAGGCTTTGCACAATTTCTGCGCTCTTTACCCACAGTCACAAAGGGTAAAATTGTAGAATTTTAATCAGGCCATTTTCAAGAACAAATTCTCACCCTATCACAATACAAAGATGATTATCTTGGCCAGGTCAAATTTCACTTGGGAAAAAAAAGAAACACATTTAATGCAAGATCTCTATAAAGGAGCCTCAACATATAAAAAACAGTGGACAAGCAGGGGTAAAAAGAACATTAGCAAATATCTGCAATGTCATATGCCTTAAAAGAGAATAAGGAGATTGACCAGATTACCAAATCCATGATATCTTGCAGAATTACAAATTTTGAACAAATTCAATGTCCAAAAAATATGTTCATCTGGACAGAAATTTATTTAGAAGTACAGGTCAGATTGGAGTTTGGAAGAAGAGCAAAAAATATGGGATTGCATCTTGTCATTATTTCCAATAGACCCCTAAAGAAGTACATTATGTATTCCAAACAGAGTGACCAGGACTTCTGTGAAAGCCTCCTCTGAACTTTTATCTAATGAAGCCTATCCTAGTTCTAAAAGAGCATCCTGAGGTTCTAGAAACTGTAATCCATCTAAACGGAAATAGGAAAATATAAAACCATAAATGTAACTATAAAAACGCAATTAGAACTTGGTATAAATACCAATGTGGACAGCAACTGAATGGTTTAAACAGGGAACCTCACTCCATGATACCACTAGGATGCATGATAGGGGGAGAAGTATGACAGAATGAAGAAGAGTCAAGTTTTCACACAGTACAATTTAGGGATTTAATTTCCATTTATCCAATAAATTTGTAATAAATAAATAGGAGTTAGAGTGGCTTTTAAGGAGGGATAAGTCACAACTTTTAAGAAAGAAATCCATGACCCACTATGAAGAATATAAAATCTCACTATAACCATAAGCTTTTCTCGTCCTTGATCATCAGAAGCTATAAGCACTTACATCATCCAACACCAATTAGCTATTTCATCACTTCCTCGTGGCATAGGATCCATCAACACAACTAACATGTGAGCTTAATCATCTCCTCAAGGATTATTAACATCATAAACCAAGACTTATCACTCAAAACTACATACCCCTGTTCCCAGCATCCGAGTAATTAGTTTTTCCTGCTTATTCTTTCCGACATGCCACAAGAGGGTTAAAGGCTAAGGTTTTGACAATTTACTAACAAACATTGATCTTTATGATTGAGCTTTCAATGTTTGTTGTTTACTTTAAATCTACATCTTCCATTTGGTTGGGCATTTCAGACATTTGAAACACAGTGGGTTGTCAAAAACCCAATACGTCTTTGCAGTTACATGTTATGTAACATCTGAGAAGCCCCTAACCTTCAGGTTATTTAATTATGGGACGTTACAGAGTTTAAAAAAAGTTACGGAAAGAGGGAACTTTACAGGGGAGGCTTCTCAGATTTTTCATACAAAAAAACTCTTAAGGCAAGAAAGCAGCTAAAGCATATGACTAATACTTCTAATGTTCTGAAGAATTTAGTATCAGGAAACTCTGCAACATGCATCGGCTAAACACTATCTAAAAAAATGTTTCTAAAAAACCAACTTTGTAAGAAAAAAGGCACAAACATGAAGTGAGTCCACCTCTCCAATGACTCACATCTAACTAATTCCTGATGTAAAAACTTTCCCTCAGTAAGATGCACAAGAAACAAGATGCACACAAGGCTTTCAAATGCAATTACAAATAGGTAAATGTAGACAGGGTTAACTCCTTTAATTCATAATAGTTGAAATGAACTAGCCTTAAGTTCTACAAAAATACAAACTCATTTTTTATACCATCAAGTGCTGGACCTATCACAGCAGTGTTTCCAATTATGAAATTTAGAGACATAAAATGCTACACAGATGTAAGAAAAATCACATGAACCATATGACTTGAATGAGAGTAAGACCTATCACTGCAGTGCTTCCAATTATGAAACTTACGAGACATAAAATGCAATACAGATGTAAGAATAATCTCATCAACCAAATGATATGAACTAGCATATAAAGATCTGACCAGATACAAATATCAAAATAAATCACCTTTTTGTTACTGGCCGCATCTTCTGCTTGTTTGACCAAGGCTGTACCTTCATCAGTTACATGCTGCAACAGACAACTTACTCATAAACTGCTAATAATAAACAACATCAGAGAGGAAGAGAGATTTAGGATGAAAATGTGCTCACCTGCTTGAATATCTGAGCAACAGGATCTAAGCCCCGAGGTATTTTAGAGAAAAGTCTGTACATCCTTGAAAGATCCTCCACCTAATAATCCACATCAAATATTGCATCAGCTGGAAACAGAAGAGCAGAATCCTTTGGAAGGCACTACAAAAAATTAAACAGCATCGTTAACACCTTGTCATCTCTAAGCAAGGCATGGCATCCAGAATGCTCCTTCTCAAGCAATTGGCTTGCATATACAAACAGCAATTCATGTTGCACTTTCTGAAAAGGTGAAGTAACAACATTTTACATTTATTGGGGAAAATGCATGTTACATGATTGAACTTCAATGCAGAAGTGCTGCAATCATGTACAAAGAATGAAGTGTGTCAAGCACAAACAGACCTCCAGTAACTTTTGCTCACTGCTTGAATGCAAGTAATGAGAAACCCTATCTTTTTCCCTTTTCAAACATTCCTCAGCCTAATAGTTCATCAGGAAATGGTCAGATATTACTGGTAATCAGTAAGCAAATAATACATAAAAGACAGCAATTGTTTTTCTTTTTTTGAATGTTGAAAAGAAACCAACTTATAGCAGAAACTAATGACCTTCAGCATATAATCTGGACAGGAATCCTCCAAAATCCAGTTGGATGCCTTGCGAGAATAATAAGCAGCAGTATCTTTAAGCATGGCCGCTTCAAAATCATTTTCATAGCGGTCCATTCCTCCCATCCCTATTTCCACGAAAATATCAAGGACATTTTTTAAAAGTGCCCTATCAATCTGCTCTCCTTCACGCTCTTGGTCAATCTGGTTCAAGCACAGTGTCAGTCAAAATAAAAATGAAACAAAGTTACACATGTGAATACTTCTATACATACCAATGAGATTACAGCATCTCTGACTTTCGCATTTATCTCCTCATAGACCTTAGATCATTGCAGGAGAGAAGCAGTGAAAAATGCATCAACACATAAGCAACTCAAAGTAATGTAAAGAAGCAAAATTTGTCAATCCAAGTCAAGAAGAAAACACAATGAACTAATAAGAAAACATAAGATAAAGAAAGAACATAAGTTGTTCGCATACCAGTTCACGAAAACGTGTCAAGCCCACATCATTTAATGGGGGCAGTGACCTCCGAGCAATGAAGTAACGATCAAGATAATGAAAGAAACGGGAAAGCCATCTAACCATCACTTTATGGTTCGCCCATCTCTTCACAAGCTCTCTGAGCATAAACTCATCATGCTTCTCTCTCAGAGAGGGTAGCACCTATATAAATAGAAACAAAATTACATCAGAGTCAATAATAATAGCCTACAGTTAACAATGAAAACTTTCTTTATGCTACAACCTTACAGGGTAAGACCTGCGTAGGAAGAAAGAGAATGAAATAGGACTGAAAGTAGATGGCACTAGCAACAAATAAGATCCTAGCCACGTTTCCTATATTTTAAATTAAACATGAAAAATAATATACACATCGAATAGATTTAACTAGAACCATCACAATGGGGAAAAGGATTAAAAATTTTAAATAGAGAAAATACTACATAAACAAAAGGATTTCCAACCTCTATCACACCTGACATACGCACGCATAGAAAGTCCAAAGAGTAACCATGCAATTTTCTTTTTTATTTTCAAATAGTCATTGCAACTGTTCTATCGCTCAGCTAAGATCTCATGAGCACCCCATAAAGCTGATGGACTAAGAGATTGTCTCTCACCGTAGAAGTAATATATTCATCGAAAGACTCCCGATATTTGTCATAGAGCTGCTGCGAGTAATCGTGAGGAGGTTTTTGAGTGCACATGTTGTATATAGTCCTGTTCTTAGAGTAAAGGGAACAAAAAACTCACAAGACTAAAGAAATTCACCACAATCAAACGGAACCATACAACACTCACACACACACACACCACAGAAAAAAATTGGAAAGGATACGTATAAAGCATCATGTAATCCTCCGAGCTGAATTGAGTCTCCGGAAGACCTTCCAAGATGTTCTTCAACTTTAAGATACCTTTCTGCATAAATTTCCATCCTTCGTCAAGATCTATCACCTTCCTATCGTTGTTGTTCATAGTCATCACCAGAGTAAATCCTGATCAACAATAAAATAACAGAAAACGACTGTGTGAAAAGTATAACTCGCATACATCAACATAAAAGCTTAAACTACAGAATCACCACCGCCAGCATTGGAAAATGCAAAAACCTAACCCTAAGTTCAATTTCGAGGAAAACTTTTTTGCAGAACAAATAAACTAGCAATTCCAACAATCACATTATCAAAAACCCTAATTTTAGGCGAGAAAGATCAAGGGAGTTCAAGCTAAGTAAGCGAGAAGAGGCGAGAAGAGACACATAAAAAAGAGAAACATCGGAGAGTACCAGCTGGAAATCAAAATTCGATTCAACGCCCCTTGTTAAGGGCCGCCAGGAGAAAGCCCCAACTCTACAAAGCCCTAAACAAGATCAAAAGAAGAGTGGGGATGACAGACCGAGATATAGAGTAGGGAGGAGCTGGCACAAGACCCCGACAAGGGGAAGATTATTGATTGAAGGAGAGCCCGGAGAGGCAAGAGGAGAGGAACATACAGAGTCTCGCCCTGAATTTGGGCTCTCTTCACCGTTGCAGTATTACTTTCATTTATCTAATTCTGTTATGAATCTAGTAATTCATAAAAATCTTTAGTGGACCTTTAAGAGATCACAATGGACGGTCACTACGAGCTGCAGTCAGAGGGCAGCTCCGATCTAGGGCTAATATTCGCTACTGACTTTGTACGGTCGGCGTAGACCGAAGGTTTTTCCGTAGAAATTGCTTTGAAGGGTGAAACTGTGAAAGGATACACATAAAATTTGGAATTAACTTTTTGAAGATGAAGATCGATTTAGGTTTATATTCTGGCACAGGTGTTCAAGATTCTGGATGAAGTACCGGACTACCAAATTTATGTGCTAGAAACAAATGGCATTGGGCAAAATTTTCCATGAAGCAGATAAAGCAGATTGACAACGAAGCTTTAAAAAAGTTACACATCAATTTTATAAGAAAGAAGGAAGAAGAAGGAAAGAGAGGAAGAAGAGAGTAAAAGAGTACAAAGAGAGAGATGGCTAAGTGAGAGAGGTCGAGATGAGACGAGATGATTAGGGACGGGAGTTTGGATACCCTAATTCTCCCTCTTAAGTTTTATTTGTATATGTTAAATATATAACAATTACAAACATACCTTTCACCCTAGTGGGTATAAATAAAAGGCAAAAGATCGTAGGCTTATTACATCAATGACACTCAAGTTATATCATATCTTCTAACACCATGCCCCCCTCCCCGTCAACTTAGGTGCATACAATAGAGAAACCTTTGAGTTAAGTGGTTTTGTAAGTATATTAGCAAGTTACCTTTGAGACAAGACATGTTTGAGACATATAATGCATGCTTGCAGCTTTTCTCTAACAAAGTGACAACCAACTTCAATATGTTTTGTTCTCTTATGAAATACCGGGTTGGAGGAAATGTAGATTGTATCACAGAATTCCATCAAGCTACCTTTGTTTAATCTCAACTCTGCTAGGAGGGATTTAATCCATAGAAGCTCACTTACCGCATGTGTCATTGCTCTATATTTCTCTTTGGTATTGGATCTTGCAACTACATTTTTTTACTCTTCCAAGTAACCAGGTTTCCTCCAACTAAAGTATAGTACCCCGAGGTAGATTTTCTATCATTTGGAGATCTAGCCCAATCTACAACGTCAACTTTCAATATTGAGATAACCATGACACTTATATAAAAGCCCTTGTCTTTGAGACTTTTTTAAGTATTTGAGGATTCTCTCCAATGCCTACCAATGAGATATTTGAGTTTATGCATGTATAGACCAAAAACGCTAATTGCAAAGGAGATATCTACTATGGCCATAGTAAGATAAATCGACTTCCCGACCAGCCTTTGGTACTTGCCCACATCAACATCTTCTCCAAAACCAACACATAATTTTACATCTGTATCCATAGGGGTGTCAACAGGATGACATCCCATCATTCATGCGTCTTTAAGCAAGTCAAATACATATTTCCTTTATGATAGAATAATGTCATGTTTGGATTGAGGGACTTCAATACCAAGAAAGTACTTGAAGAGTCCAAAGTCCTTTGTCTTGAATTCACTGCATATCTGTTTTTTACATGACTAATATTATCAGTATTATGGCCTATCAAAATTATATCATCTACATACACAACAAGTAGCACCACACCCTTATTAGTATGCTTAAAAAATACATAATGATCCACAAAACACCTTGTGCACCCAAACCAAATCATAACTTGACTAAATTTGTTAAACCAAGCTCGAGGAGATTGCTTCAAACCATATAAAGTTTTTTTTAAGTTGCATACCAATCCCCATCAACCACATATCTAAGTGGTTGCCTCATATAAATTTTCTCTTTAATATCGCCATTGAAAAAGGTATTTTTCACATCAAGCTGAAAAATGGAGCGACGAAAGTTAGCAGCAAGAGATAATAAAAGACATCCCAAGTTTAGCTTGGCTAGAGGTGAGAACATCTCCTCATAGTCAACACCATAGCACTGAGTATAGCCTTTGGCCATGAGTTGGGCTTTAAAGTGAACCACGAAACCATCTGGATTATGCTTAACAGTGAATACCCACTTATTGCCCGTCAACTGTTTATTGGATGGAAGGGGAACAAGTTGCCAAGTATGATTCTCATATAGGACTACCATCTCTTCGTCCATAACTGTTTTCCATTCTGGATATTGGAGGGCCTCTTTTTATGACTGAGGAATAGAAGCAAATAAGCGAGAGTAAGATGGAGACAACCAATGAGTAGATAAAAAATTGGAGATGGGGTGAGAGGTAGATGGTCGTGTGCCAAACCAAGGCGTTTTTCAAATAGCAATCGATCGAATATCAAATGGAGGACCAAAAACACTTGGAGGAGAAGGAGAACGTACCTCAAAAGGATTTGTACATTCCACAGGTGTAGTATCAGCTAATGCTTCAAAGGGTTAAAAAGATAAAGCATCATTGCCATGAAATGTTGAGTCTTCGATAGGCACAATAGGCTTAGGAAACTCATTAGCAAAAGAAAAACCAAGCGAGGCACTTGTAAACGAATAAAAAGGTTGCTCTTAAAAAAAATCACATCTCTAGATACAAAATGTTTTTGAGAGAAGGATTATAACACACAGATCCTTTTTTAGTACGAGAGTAGCTGAAAAAGATATTTATTTAATAGTCCTTGGGTGCAATTTAGTACTATGCGAAGAAGTGACATGAACAAAGCAAGTACACCCAAGGGCGGGAGTATGGTGACTTATCATTAAGAATTGAGGAAGGCAACCTGTTGATGAGAAAATAACCTGTAAGAATAGCAATTGGCCAGTAGAAATCGGGCACATGCATATGTTGAAGAAGGGCCCAAGCAACCTCAAGAAGATGTCTATTCTTTCTCTCAGCCACACAATTATGTTGTGGTGTGTAAACACGGGAAGTTTGATGAATGATTCCATTATCCCTACAAAATGGATGAAAGTCTCCTGACATATATATTCATTTGCATTATCTACCCGAATAACCTTTAAGTTGGTATTGAACTGAGAAGAGATCATAACGCAAAAAGATTTTAAAGTAGGTAAAACTTCTTATTTGTCTTTAAGTAAAAACAACAATATAACCTGAGAAAAATCATTAATAAAAGTAATAAAGTACTTGAAATAAGAAATATTAGAAATATTTAAGGGTCCCCACACATCACTATGAACTAAAAAAAAAAAAGTAACACCTTCAGTTTCGCCTCAAGGGGAGTAAGTACTAATTTGGTGTTTACTTAGTTGACAAACTTGACAATTCAAACTGTAAATGGAATGTAAAGAAAGAAACATATTCTTAAGAGATTGTAAAGGTGGATGACCTAATCTATTGTGCCATTGAAGAGCCTTGTGCTAAGAACTGGATGTGGCTGTGTCTGCCAGCAAATTGAGATAGTAAAGTCCCCCTTGTTCACGACCTCCACCAATCACATGTTTCATCTACAATTCCTGAAAATACAAGAAGTAGGAGAAAAGGTAATGGAACAATTAATTTTTTTTGTTAAATGACTAACTAACAAAAGATATAAAGGAAACTGGAGAACAAAAAGAACATCTTGTAAGTGAAGAGTAGGTGTAGCAAATGTAAACCCTACCCCATGTACCTTGGTTTGAGATCCATCTGCTATAGAAACATACTTATCAGTTGAATAAGAAAAGATAGAAAATTGATTACCCATCAGGTGCTTGAAGGCTCTAGAATCAATAATCTGGGATGATGAAGGTGAAGTAGTAGAGATCATACCTGTGATAGTAGTAGTTACAGTACTGAGAGAGGTCTTGTCGGGGGTAGGTACCAACATATTTTTCAATATTTGAAGTAAGCCAAAGTCTTCTTCAGATACAATCTTCTTGCCTTTGGAAGTCTAAGGTTTGGCTTCAATGTTGTATCCATTGTTTGTAGAGATCTGATTTGTAACCCAATTTGGTTTACCATGAATTTTCCAACAAGTATCTATTAAGTGATTTGCCTCCACAATAGGTACAAGTTCTATTTTCAGGTCTCGAAGAGTTTTGGCCAACCCTACCACCTCTTTCTCGGCCACCTTTAGTATTTCTCCCTCATCCCCTCTTACTTGAATTTCTGCCCCTATTATTTGAATACATAGCAGATGAGACATCAATTTGTGAGGTGGTAGATGGATCTAGAATACGCATCAATGTAGCACTTATATCATCAAAAGAAGGAAGAGAACAACCAACCTAAGAGTTTAAGTTCTGGCCACTTCAATATATAGTTTAATACTATCAAGACAAATAATGACTGATAATGCTTCCCCTTGTTTTTCTTGAACCGAAATATCAGTGGAATAAGGTTGAGCAAGTTTCCATTATTAAATGAGACCTCTAAATCGGGAAAGGTAATCATACACATTCTCCCTCTATTTGGTATTGTACATTGCTTGAAAAAACATCATATATCTTTTGCAAGCTATCAACATTAGAAAATAGCTTTCCATAGGTGTCCCACACCTGTTTAGCAATCTCAAGATATACAAGATTATTCACAATATTTTCTCTCATGCTTTAATTAAGCAATTAATAACAACTGTATCCACTTTAAGCCACTTTGTATTTACATTATCTTCCACATTCACGAGAGGATGTGGCTTATTCAAGTGGCTCAATAAATCACGAGTGATGAGAAAACATTTAATAGATTGATACCAACTTAAGTTGTTTGATAATCCTTTAAGAGGGATTGTAATGATTTTGAGTAAATCACTCTTATCAGTCATATTAAAACAAATGTCTTCAGCCATAAAATATTAGTCAAGGAATCAAAATAACTAACACCCTAGTTTAAATTTTTTGAATTTTTGGAAAAGAGAAAAACTTCATTGACTCCATTAACTTATTATAATCAGCTCTTCCTTCTTGATCTTCCAACTTATGTGATAAGGATGTCAACTCGTGGTAATCATGGTGGGTCCTACTTCTTATGTGCTTGGGCCCATCTTGTGGGCCTTCCTTGGTCGTGTGGCCCATCTTATAATAATCTTAGATATGTGGGCTTTCCTTGGTTGTGTGGGTTTGGGCCTATCTTCCAACACTCCCCCTCAAGTTGAGGGTGAGAGAACAACATGAACTCCCAGCTTTCTACAAATGATGTATAAAATCTTTTTGTATAAAATGGTACATCTTCCAATATGCCTTCATCTTCCAACACTCCCCCTTATGTTGTTGCATCCTTCCATGAGGCCTTGCTGGCATAATATAAATGAGAGTAAAAATCACTCCTAGCCGGTAAGACATTGCTCCATACTCCAGTCCTAATGTTGGATGTAGAACACACTCCGTCTTCTGTAGGTAGTGTATCTATCGACATTGCTCTGAAGTGTCCACCACAGTGTCCCTCCACAGGACAACGACTCTCAAGTGGTAGGAGTAATAAAAGCCATTACATGGGGGGTATTGGGTTTATTTATAATGGTATCCCAATTTGGACACCGACTCTCATGGTATTCCAATCATGATATTTTTTTAGAGTTAAATTTATCATGGTATCCCAATCCAGGCACCGACTCTCATGGTGTCCCAACTGTGATATTTTTTACAGTCAAATAAATTATGGTATGAGAAAAGGTATTGAGGCCAGCTCTTCTTTAATAATAATGTCTCTTCCAAAGAGACATAATAGCAGCAGCTGTAATGTAACACGACCATCTTCCAACACATATAACACGAACCAAAATAATAAACCTTGTAGAAGGACCCATGACTTAATCATAATCTGACATAAATATGTTTTATTAGATGTAGAAGCTTCATCTTTTGTGCTCCCGCTTTCTTGAATATTTTGGTCACATAAACTTATCCACAACATATGGAATAAAATACTTTTTTTTGTACTTCTTCTACTTCTCCCCCTCAAGTTAGGAGGTAATGGCAGTGATCCCAACTTGAACCAAATATCATAGATGCCTCAATAAGCCCAAATAAAATAAATATAGTAATAAGCCCTTAAACCAGGGAGAAGTGAGATATTTTCCTGATATAGCAACTCAAATAGTGATGCAAAACAATGGGCTTAAATTTAGATAAATATCTCCTTATAAAAAAATCATACCAAGAATGTTTTGAATAATTAAGAAAAAAGACTTATATATCTTTCTTTTTATATATAATTCTCCATATAAAGTCTCTTTCTTGATAGCGTAAAATAGCTCGGAATTTCAAGCTTTCTGCTGTTGCTCGAACCTCAATTGCAATCTGACCTTTGCTGCTTCAAATATTGATTTCTATTTGTAGATAACTCAGATAAAAATTGGTTGAATAGGTAAAATAATAGACTTACATATGCTTCTTTTAATATATATTTCTCCATATAAATTCTAGTTCTTGATAGCATAAAATATCTCGGCAATGAAGTTTTCTGGTGTTGCTCGAACCTTTTTGCAATCTGACCTTCACTCATTAAAATATCAATATCTCTCTGTAGATAACTCCGTTTGGAAACAAATCATTTTTCTTTGGAAAGTAGACTCAAATATATTTTCATCAATACATAATTTGCAATATGAAAAAATCAGTATATAAGTGAAAACGCAAATAAAACTACATGTGTAGGGACTGAAAAAAAATAACTAGGAACCTAGACTTAGGGTTTAGAGAAAACGATCTCATTATCTCTGTGGGTTGACCAAGTTAACTCACAGAACCTGCTCTGACACCATGTTGACTTTATGAAAAAGAGAAAAAATTTATTAACTTATTATAATCAGAGTACATGAACCTCTTTTTTATAATAGAGGAAGGTGGTAGAGTCCAATTACAATAAAACTACCTTTGTCCCAATTACACCCAAACTCTAACACTTAAAGATAAGTCCTAGCATAATTAAATAACTCAATATATATAAAAGACAAACATAACTCAAACTAGAACTCTTCTAGGACGTAACTATAAAATAAAGATGCCTTTGTGAGTCCTTCCTGATCTTCCAACTTATGTGATAAGGATGTCTACTCGTGGTAATCATGGTGAGTCCTACTTCTTATGTGTTTGGGCCCATCTTATGGGTCTTCCTTGGTCGTGTGACCCATCTTATAATAATCTTAGGTATGTGGGCCTTCTTTGGTTGTGTGGGCTTGGGCTTATCTTCCAACATATCACACAAGCAACCAAACATTGTATGAGCTGATATTTTAATTCACATGAGTGGAAAGTCAAGCTTGGGCACTAGCAAACTAATCTCACTTATGCATGCTACGAAGACAAGAAGTAACACTCAATCATGGCATGGAGACATGTATATGTCAGCATAACTCCAATCTAAAGTTATTATAAGTCTCAAAATAGCAAATAATTCAAAGAGAATCTAGGTTTTAGACTTGCCTTTAAAGTCATTAACAAAAAAAAAACAACTTTCCGATTTTAGAATGTACCAGGTTTCTTGCCTTTCCCAACAAAAAAGCGGCAACTTCCAAAAATATTTCTTGACTTAAATTGTATGAAGGCAAGTTTCCCAATCTGATCTTCCTTCCTTAAGCCTTTCCAAAGAACAATTCAAAGTTAGAAGGCTTGCTATTCTGAATTTTTTTACCACTCCCTTTCATTCAATTGATGTGAGTCACTAGTCTTCTACCCACACGTCTAAGTAGGTTTTCAATTTCAAGAACTCAAGGTGAAGCAAAGGGCCAAGGGAGAACCAAGAGAGGTTGTTGTTAAGGTGTTTTAATTCAGATGATAGCCAAGAGAGGACCAGTAAAGGTAAACCAAAAAACTGAATCAAGGAGAATACCAACCGAATGTTGTCTTCTTGTTCTTAGACCCAATCAATTTTTATAAGACTCCAACATATTTCTACTCAAAGTATCTAGGTACCAGAAAGCACTTCATAATGATTCAATTTGGGAGGAATTTTTTTAGAAGCATGGATACATTCTGCCATGATTCGGGTATGTAGTAAACACATGTTGAAAGCATGAAACCAAACTTTTTTCTCAACCAAAGTTATGTAGTTTCATATGACACGTTGAATTTCCGAAAAAGAAAAATACTTCACTAACTTGTTCAAATCTGAGTACATGAGCCCTTATTTATGATAGAGGAGAGTAGTAGAGTCCAATTACAATTAAACTACTCTTTGTCCCAATTACACCCAAAGTCAAACACTTAAAGATAAACCCTAACATAATTAAACAACTGAACATAAATAGATGACTAACATAACTAAAATACCATTTAACTGAAACTCTTATGTGACATCTCCTTCCATAATAATTCTGGATTTGTAAGACTTCTTATTGTGAGAGTCATGTAAGACTCTTCCATATTTTCTCTTCAACACTCCCCTTCAGGTTGGAGTTTATAACTTCAACTTGCAATGAAAAGGATTCTTGGTCTTCAATTTTATTTTGCTGAAAAACATTCATCACATATATAATTCTTCATAGATGAAAAAGCTTTATCTTTAGTGCTCCCCTTTCTTGAATATTTTGGTCAATACAAATTACCAGATTATGTGGAATAAAATACCTCTTTCTTGTACTTCTTGTACTTCTCCCCCTCAAGCTATAAGGTATTTTGTAATCCTAGCTTGAAACAAAAACATAATTACATTTATTATCTCCTCCATCAAGGTGTCCCGAGGATAAGAACTCAATTAGACACATACTCTAAAAATATAAGACGGGTCATGTATATATAAAAAAGGTCAAAACCAACCTCATAGGATTTCAAACAAAAGTAGTGATAATAATCACTAAAAGGGATAACGCTTCACTATGATAAAAACTCACTTAAGGGTACTCATAAAAAAGTTTCAATGGACTAAAAACACCCATATGTATATAAAAAGATAAATGAACCAAAACAACACACAAGAGGTTGGCCCAAAGGGGTATGCAAGAGTCAGAAAAAGCATGGTAGGAGAGAGGTAACTGATAAAAGGAGAATGTGGGGAATGTAACGAAGGAAAAATAACCACCTTGATAATAAAGTTACTATAACGATAGAAAAATAATTTAAAAAAATTGACCAAGTATGACCTCAAGATAATTTCATGATGGTGAGTAAAAATTTACAGATTTGAAGATGCAAAAGATAATACAACCAAGTAAAAAGAATACAAAACTTCAAAACAACATTGACTGTGGAAACTCTAATAATTGCAAAACTTACTTTAAAGTTTCTGTTTCCAAATTGATCAGTCCATATGAGGAAATGTTCTAATGAAATACTCATGAAATTCCAATTGGAAATCTTTTTGCCAGATTACGTAGAATTAAAACAAAAACTTTCTAATGATAGACTTTCCTGAATTAGCAACTCTTTTATAAATTAGACTTTCCAAAGAAAAGAGATTACTAGGATCAAAGAGGCATAAAAAAAGAAGATAGTGTTGAATTCGAGCCAAAACTCTCTTATTAGAAGACAAATTTGGCTTAAAAAATTGGATTTTAGGAGAAAGAAAATTCAATTCACGCCAATGCCTAGAGAGATAATAGGAGTGAAAATAAGAAAAAAGAGAATTTTTTGGCAAAACTAACCTTTGGTATTTCTGATATCAATATCTTCCAACATATGGCTCAGAATCACAAACAATTTATTGCTCTAGAAACTAGACTCAAAGAGATTTCATTTGATATAAAAACATTTTATGAACTCTTTGTTGAATCTTTTATGACCTCTTGATTCTCTTTATTATATAGTTTGACCTTTGCTGAATCGATTGTGAATATCTCCTTAAATAGATTAACATGAAATTTTTTCCTTCTAAAATTATACTTCAATAACTTTAATCCAAGTATAACTTTACTTCATAAAATATAGTTCTTTTGAGATAAAGAATCTGATAGATTTTGGACTCTGTAATCTGGCCGAACTTACTCTTTCTTTTTTGGCGAGTATGATCATTGACTCTTTTGTGATCAATATCTCCCTCTAGAAAACTCAGATTGAGAATTGGTTGAATAGGTAAAAAAATAGACTTATAGATATTTCTTTTGATATACAGTTCTTCATATAAAGTCTCATTCTTGATGGTATAAAATGGCTCAAAATTTAAAGTTTTCTACTGCTGCTCAAACCTCTTTTGTAGTCTGACCTTTGCTGCTTTAAATATCGATTTTTCTTTGTAGAAAACTCAAATTGCTAAAATTATTTTTGAGTTGGAAAGTAGTCTTGATCATATTTCTGTCAATATATAATCTAAAATATTAAAATCTCAATATGGAGGTATGAACGCCAAGACAACAACGGGTATTGGGATTAAAAAGAGAGGAAAAAGATAGAATATGAACCTAAACTACTGGAGATGATATATTAAAAAATGACCACATTATCTTTGTAAGTTGACCAAGTCAACTCACACAACATGCTCTGATACTGATTTGTGTTATGCATGTGATCTGAGTGGTGGAGAATGAGGTGATATGCAAGCCTATGGTAGATCATTTTCACTGGAATGAATTTGAGATAAACACGTACCCTTCAAACACATGAGAGTCAAGTGTTTATTTATGTGAGGGTCTACTTATTTAGTTTACTCCAATTGTAAGTTGTTTAAGAATTTTTGTTCATGATATGTTATGATTTTTGAAGAGCTTGGTTGTTTTTTATTTATGGCGTTAACACCTTGGTATTTTTGAGAAAGTGAATTTGAGTTTTGCCCGAGGACGAGCAAAAGCTAAGTCTAGGGGAATTTGATGAGAATGTAAAATGTCATATATTTATCCCTTAATTCTTAGGATTTTATAATTATTTAGTGTCTAAATATACTCATTATTCTTATATGTTGATTTAGGATGCAAATGGAAGCGTTTAGTGTATCACGAAGTTAATTGGGAGATTTTGGACAATTTCTACATTGCTACGTAATCTGGGCATAACTCTCTCATCCGAGCTCTGATGGAGATGATTCAAGATTATATGGAATTTCAAGAAAACTTTCTACAACTTTAAATTTTTGAGTTTTGAGCAATACGGGCTGCATCAGGGTTGAAACCGGGCTTGAAGTCGTGACACGTGCATTGTGACCCAAACCTGATGCACGAAAAGTAAACCCTAAACCGGGAGAAAGAAGGGGAATAAAAGGAGAAAAGGAGTTCGGCACCCCAGAATTTATTTTCACTTCTCCAACTTCTCCTCTCTTTTTCCTTCAGATTTCTTCATGGCCCTGTGTGGCTAAACTTTCAGACTTGGTCAAAGAAAATTGAAGCCTCGGTATCAATACAACTGTGAGATTTGATTTATTTTCATCGATTTATGTTTTGAGTATCCGAGGTTCTTCTAAAATTTTCTTTCATGATTATCTCGTTTAATCCCTAGGAGGCCTACTAGTTCATTACTTGTTGCAATCTACTGCTAGGTTAGATTTCAAATCCGTAATTGTTTGATCTCTCTAACCTGTGAAGAAATCGAGATTTAATGATTTTTTGTGTCAGGAATTATTAGATCTTGAGAAGAAAGTTGGACTAAATTAAATGCAACCATTTGTGCTTGTGTTGTTTGGCTTCATCGATCTCTCTAATTCTTAAGGTTGTTGCTAGATTAAACCTTTAATGCTTGACTAGGGTTGTTTAGTAGTTAGGGTTAATTGGATCGCTTGTTTTCTAATTAACTATGAAAGGACAGATAGGAAAATAGTTCCAATGGTGAATATTCAAGTGCGAATTGATATATGTTTGCATCGATGATCAGTTGTAAAATTCCGAGGGTGGATGTTGACTTAGACCAAGGTTTGTTCTTTTGATTGATTTCAATTCTTTTAATTTGAATTGTTTCTAAGTTATTTTTAAAATTTTTTTTTTCGTTATACTCAATTCCCCCCATCCTTGTTCACAGAGCATAAAAGTAGACTAATCACTCTTCATGGGATCGATCCTTACTCGCACTACTACATATATTTTTAGGAGTATAGGTTTTATTTTTGGTTGCCTGCGACAACACACCAAATAGCTATTACCTTCTACATCATTGGCACATATGACTCCTCTTGTAGGTATATGTGCACTCTTAGTGTCTCATTCCTTGTCTTGGATTATTGATTCTAGGGCCAAAAAACACATTTCAGGTATGTTCTCACTTTTTTCTGACTTAATGGAGTTTGTTCTTGTTAAGCATGTTAATGTTGCTAATGGGTCAGCTTCACCAGGACAAGCAATGGGAAATGTTACTCCTACTCCTATTCTTTCTCCCCAATCTGCACTGTGAGTACCAAAATTTCCTTTAAATTTGTTGATAGTCAATCAAGTGGCTAAGTCTAAGTTTATGAATTTTTCTCTAATTTTTTTACCTACTCATTTTGTCTTTCAAGATCTCGTGATGAGGAAGATGATTGGTTCCACTTGTAAGAGAGGGGAACTCTTCAGAGCTGAACCTTTCTCCAGTCCTGGAATAAACAATTTGCACATCTGAATTGGAGTTTGAGCACTCGAGGGCCCACTTTAAGGCATTCCTTGAGAGCGCATGCTTGAGTATTAGAATATAAGAGGAAATTACTTGAGCGAGGGATCCAAAATTTCAATGATCTAGCAATCATAACCGCTCACCAAAAATGTACTCAATCAAGGGTACAACCTACTATCTAGACAACCACAATCCAAATAGTACTTTTCCTGCACTACATATAGCTAATTCGCTTCTTAAGTGGCATCTCAAACTTGGTCATCCATCTCAGGTGCAACTTATTCAAGTAGTTCCATATCGTTCTTCTAGTATTACTTTTCAATGCGAGTCATGCAAGCATCAAATGAACTCCTTTCCCGTTTCATCTCATTCAACAAGTAAACCTTTTTGAGCTTGTTCACTCAGATGTATAGGATCCTTGTCATGTGACTAGTCGGTTTGGTCATAAATATTTTATTTTTTTAATCGATGATTTTATTAGATGTACTTGGATTTATCTCATGCGAGAAAAATCTGAAGCTTTTGATGTATTTCAACTATTTTACATAAAATAAAGAATCCATTTGCAACTTCAATCCATATCTTGCATACATACAATGGTCTTGAGTTTATGAATCATAAGCTTGACTCTTTCTATCAATCACAAAGAATCTTTCATCAAACTTCTTGTGTGTTCACTCCACAACAAATCGGAGTTGTTGAATGCAAGAATCATCATTTACTTGAGGTAGCTAGCACTATGATGATTCATATGAATGTACCTAAGCCTTATTGGGGTGATGTGGTTCTTACTACATAATTTTTAATAAATAGAATGTCATCTTATGATCTTGATGGCAAGATTCTTATTCATATTGTTCTACCTACTGTACCTCTGTTTCTAGTGTCACCTTGGGTTTTTGGGTGTTTATGTTTTGCACATGTATTTTATCAGTCCAAGGATAAATTGTCTCCATGGTCTATAATGATTTTTAAGGACAAGAGATAAACACAAGAGATCTCAAGGGAAGGAGTGAAGAGATGAATTCTAGCTCTTAGGAGAGAGGAGAAAAGAAACCCAGGGAGAGAAGACAAAGGAAAAGAGAGAGAGATTTATGGACGAATTTGAGCCAAGAGGAAGAGGCTTGAATGCTCTACCCCATGTCTTGAGGCTATATTTATAGTTGTGTGAAGGTGTTTACAATGACTATAATGCTTGTAGGGCAGCATGCTTCAAAAGAAAAAAAAACATAAGAGGACATACACCAGCTTGCATAATTATAACTTTATGCCATCTCAATGGAAGTTCTCTTTATTTATTAGCCATGCCACCCCTACACATGGGAGTGTCTTTAAACACTCCCCCTCAAGGTGGTGTTTGTAACTTCACTTTGCAAACAATCTTGGTCAAGAAACTTGTTTGCTTGAAAAAGAAGTTTTGATTTCCTTGATTTGATTCATCTTCTTCTTGTCCACATCTTGCTTGTAGTCTTCATCTTGTTCTCCCTCTTGGATATTTTAGTCACATAAAACTTTATTACCACAACATGTGGAATTCTTCATTATTGGTTACCTCTTTCTTGTACTTCTTGTACTTCTCTCCCTCAACTTGAGAATCTCTTTGTTTTATCAAGAGATCCAACTCGAACTTCATAATGGTGAGAGAAGAAAAATCATTCCTAGTTGTATGACAAAGCTTCATATACCATTCAAAATGGTGATAGTCTGAAACACACTCTGCTTCATTTCAATAGCAGAAAAATAACCCAAATTTAGGGCACAACAAAGAGACTACTCATTTTCTAAGGGTAGCTCAAACAAAAAACACCTCTTAGGTGAAGAATAAAAAGACTTGACTCAAGCTGGTTGTTGGGTACACTCCTATACTTTTTAGGTAGTGGCTTTATAGGCATTGCTGTGAAGTGATTTTAACAAAAAACAATTTTTTTTTTGAAGAAAGTACTCTGAGGAAGGAAGGAGCTCTCATACTTCAAAAGGAAGGAGGCACACAATGCAACTCTTCTTACTTCCAGGTAATAAGGAGGTGCTTTTAGACTAATAGATGGATAAAAAGTGACCAGGTTTGACTCAAGAGGGAGATAAAAAATAATTCCTCTATGAACATGATGATTTAGAAAACTTAAAAAAAAACCCAATAAGAAACTTTTGAGATGGAACATAGTTATGGAAACTTTCGAAACATAGACTTCTCATATAAGGCAATTAATTTTTAACACAACTAGACCAATTTGGAAAGAAATATTCAAGAGATAAATTATGGAATAAGAGATTTTTGAAAGTAGGATACTTATTTGTGTTGGAAGATAGGCCCAAGGCCACATGACCAAGGAAGGCCCACATATCTAAGAGTATTATAAAATGTGCCACATGACCAAGGAAGGCCCACAAGATGGGCCCAAGCACATAAGAAGTAGGACCCAACATGGTTACCACAAGCTGGCATCCTTATCACGTAAGTTGGAAGATCAAGAAGCACTCACAAAGGCATCTTTATCCTATGGTTACATCCTAGAAGAGTTTTAGTTTGAGTTACAATTGTCTTTTATCTATATTGAGTTATTTAATTATGCTAGGACTTATCTTTAAGTGTTAGAGTTTGGGTGTAATTGGGACAAAGGTAGTTTTATTGTAATTGGACTCTACTACCTTCCTCTATTATAAATAGAGGTTCATGTACTCTAATTATAATATGTCAATGAAGTATTTCATTTTTCCAAAAATACAAAATAGTATCAGAGCAGGTTCAGTGAGTTGACTTGGTCAACCCATAAAGATAATGAGATCCTTTTCTCTAAACCCTAAAATCTAAGTCGTGGTTCGTAGTTATTATTTTTCAGACCCTACACCTGTAGTTTACTTTGCGTTTTTTACCTTTATACTGAGATTTTAATATTTCAAATCATATATTGACGGAAAGATATTTGAGTCTACTTTTCAAGAAAAAATGATTTTTTCCAATCAGAGTTATCTACATAGAGATATCGATATTTGAATGAGAAAAGGTTAGATTGCAAAAAGGTTCGAGCAATTGCAGAAAACTCCAAATTCCGAGGTACTTTATGCTATCAAGAACTAGACTTTATATGGAGAAATATATATAAAAAGAAATATCTGTAAGTTTATTATTTTACCTATTCAACCAATTTTTTTTTCTGATTTATCTACAAAGAGAAATCGATATTGGAAATAGCAAAGGTCAGATTGAAAAACAGGTACTAGCAGCATCAAAAAGCTTCATCTTCCGAGGTATTTTTCGCTATCAAGAAAGAGACTTTATATGGAGAATTATATATCAAAAGAAATATATGTAAGTCTATTTTCTTACCTATCCAACCAATTTTTGGTATGATTTTTTATAAGGAGATAATGTTCTTGGAAGAGTCCATGGTTATTCCGGAAAAAAGGTGAAACAACACTTAGTTCGGACAAATGACATAAATCGAAATCTATCAGATTATTTATCTTTTGATAATTATATTTTATGAAGAGAAGTTATACTTGGATGAAATTTATTTAAGTCTATTTTTATACGAAGAAAATTTCATGTCAATCTGATTTATATTTAAAGATATATTCGTATTGGAAGATTCAAAGGTCATGTTGGTATTATGTTGCAGTGAAAAATCCGAATTTAAGCCCATTGTTTTGCACTTTTTGAGTTGATATATCAGGAAAATATCTCACTTCTCCATGTTTTATGGGCTTATCTATACATCTCTATTATTTGGTTCAAATTGGGATCACTTCCATTACCTCCCAGCTTGAGGGGGAGAAGTAGAAGAAGTATAAGGAAGAGGTATTTTATTCCATATGTTGTGGATAAGTTTATGTGACCAAAATATTCAAGAAAGGGGGAGCACAAAAGATGAAGCTTATGCATCTAAAAAGAAATTTATATCAGATTATGATTATTTCATGGGTCCTTCTACTAGGTTTATTATTTTGGTTCGTGTTATATGTGTTGGAAGATGGTTGTGTTACATTACAATTGCTGGTATTATGTCTCTTTGGATGAGACATTATTATTGAAGAAGAGGTGGCCTCAGTACCTTTTCTCATACCATAATTTATTTGACTCACAAAAATAATCATGATTGGGACACCATGAGAGTCGGTGCCTGGATTGGGACACCATGAAAAATTTAACTCTAAAAAATATCACAGTTGGGATACAATGAGAGTCGATGTCCGGATTGGGACATCATTATAAATAAACCCACTACCCCCCCGGTAATGGATTTTATTACTCCTACCACTTGAGAGTCGTTGTCCTGTGGAGGGAGATGGTGGTGGACACTTCACAGCAATGCTGATAGACACACTACCTATAGAAGACGGAGTGTGCCATACATCCAGCATTAGGACTGGAATATGGAGCAATGTCTTACCGACTGGGAGTGATTTTTATTCTCACTTATATTATGACAAAAAGGCCTCACGGAAGGATGCAACAGCGTGAGGGGGAGTGTTGAAAGATGAAGGCATATATTGGAAGATGTGTCATTTTATACAAAAAGATTCTATACATCATTTGCAGCAAGCTAGGAGTTCATGTTGTTCTCTCACCCCCAGCTTGAGGGGAAGTGTTGGAAGATAGGCCCAAGGCCACATGACCAAGGAAGGCCTACATATCTAAGAGTATTATAAGATGGGTCACACGACCAAGGAAGACCCACAAGATGGGCCCAAGCACATAAGAAATAGGACCCACCATGATTACCACAAGCTGACATCCTTATCTCATAAGTTGGAAGATCAAGAAGGACTCACAAAGGCACCTTTATCATATGGTCACGTCCTAGAAGAGTTTTAGTTTGAGTTATGTTTGTCTTTTATCTATATTGAGTTATTTAATTATGCTAGGACTTATCTTTAAGTGTTAGAGTTTGGGTGTAATTGGGACAAAGGTAGTTTTATTGTAATTGGACTCTACTACCTTCCTCTATTATAAATAGAGGTTCATGTACTCTAATTATAATATGTCAATGAAGTATTTCACTTTTCCATAAATTCAACAATTTGGAATCTAGAATTAGAAAAAAAGATTTCTATATAAAAAAATTCAGTCTTTGTAAAAAAGGAAACTAAACTCATAATGGGAAAGACTTCTCTTAAGGAAAATAATGTAGAATGAGATCAAACAAAAGAAATATTTTAGGAAGGAAAGATAATCAAGTTGGTAGAATCTTGACTAGATTTTGAAAACAAATAAGAAACTAACCAACAATATCAACTCAAAAAGTGAATAAAAAATGAGCTTAAATTCGGATTTACGTGCAATAGGATACCGACATGACCTTTGATTCTTCCAACGTCGATATCCCTCTCTAGAAATATCAGATTGAGAAATGGTTAATTGGGATAGAAATTATACTAACATAGATTTATTTTAGATATAATTCTCAATATAAATCCTCAGAAATGTTGGTACAAACCGTTTAGGAAGTTGAGGCTTTTTGTTGCTACACCAAACTTTTCTGCTTTAGATGTCAATTTCTCTTTCTAGAAAAATATGTTTTCGATAATTTTTTTGAGTTGGGAACTAGACTCAAAGTTATTTCCAATGGTATATAATTTTCTATAGGAAAAATATGGTAAGATAGGAAAACATCTCATAAAAGTATGAATTGTGAAAGAAAGACTTAAGGAAAATTGAGAAACTCTTCCTTTTTATTTTTCTTCTTCTTCTTCTTCCTCCATTTCTTCTCCATCTTCTTCTCCTTCTCCATATCAGATCTTTTCCCGCTCTGATACCATGTTGGTTTCTAGGGACACGACATAAACACAAGTGATCTCAATGGAAGGAGAGAATAGATGAGTTCTAGCTTTTGGGAGAGGGGAGAGAAGAAACCAAGGGAGAGAATGAAGAGAAAAATAGAGAGAAGTGTATGGACGAATTTGAGCCAAAAGGAAGAGGCTTGAATGCACCCCATGCCTTGAGGCTATATTTATAGTTGTATGAATGTGTTTACAATGACACAATGTCCTTAGGGCTAAATGCTTCAAAAGGAAAAAGCCATAAGAACACATACACCAACTTGCATAATTACAACTCTATGCCATCTCTATGGATGTTCTCCTTATTTACTGGCCATGCCACCCCTACACACGTGAGTGTCTTTCAATAGTCTATTAAGAGTATATTTCAAGGGTATTCTCGAACACAAAAAGGGTACAAATGTTATTGTATGTCTATGAGAAAAATATTTGTGTCTACTAATGTTACTTTCTTTAATGATGTTTCATTTTTTGAATCCGTAAAATTTGAGTTAGTTCCACCTGAACCCTCTGTACCTAGTCCATTTATTCCTCTTGCAGTTGATGAATGTGCTCTATATTAAGTTATGGAGCCTAATCAATGCCCTATGCTGAGTCAATACGCGGATCGATCTTCGCGATAAGGTCGTCGTGGGGGTTGGAAGGGGGAGGGAAGCTCCCCTCCTAATGGTGTGGGAGTGGAGTCCTCACCAAATCCACAATATATCGACTACCGTTTCATAGTTTGGATATTTTGCCCTTCTAATCCATTTGCCCTAATTTTCTCTTTATATTTGGGGGTGTTGCTATTAGGGTTTTATCATCCGAGGAGCATCAGTTACGGCTGAGAGAGGTTAGAGAAAAATAACACCTATAAGTGTGTGCGGTCTCTCTTGTAAACTATTTCATCTTCATAGTGGATTACTGTAGCGAAAAAATATAGGACGTAGTCTCACCTTGAGGCGAACCTATATAAATCTTGATGTTTTTTCTGTGCTTGCTTTTCCTTTCTCTAGTGATTATTATTATTGCTTTCATTAGGTTGGAATTAGGGCATCTAATTCCTAACAAGTTGTATCAGAGTTTTGGTTCATGATTGAGAACAATGGCTAGTGGAGAAGAATCAACACTAGGAATCAATAAGTTCAATGGTATGGATTTTGCATTTTTGAGGATGCAGATCAAAGATTATCTATACTGTAAAAAGTTGCACTCACCACTTCTGGATATAAACCAGAAGGTATGAAAGATGATGAGAGGAATCTCCTTGATAGATAAGTTTTGGGAGTAGTCCCGTTAACATTATCAAAGAATGTCGCTCAAAATCTGGCGTCGAAAAAAACCACAGTAGGGTGATGAAGATTCTATCTAACATGTATGAGAAGCCTTCCGCAAATAATAAGGTATATCTCATGAAAAAAACTTTTCAATTTAAAAATGATAGAAAATATGTCAGTGGCAACGTATTTGAATGACTTTTGCACGATTGTCAATCAACTGACCTCCGTTCATATTAAATTTGATGATGAGGTTCGTGCATTAATTCTTTTGGCACCTCTGCCAAATTGTTGGGAACCTATGAGAGTTACGGTCAGCAACTCTATAGACAATGGGAAGTTGATTTTTAATGATGTTCGGGATACCATTCATGAGGAGCAAGTTCATAAAAAGGACTTTAGAGAATCATCGACATCTAATTCTTCCCTAAGTATCGATATTGATTCTGATTTGTGGCATTATATGCTAGTTCACATGAGAGAGAAGGGAATGAAAGTGCTTTAGTCCAAAGGGAAGCTACCATGGTTGAAAACTGTAAACAATAGCTTATGTGATGGCTGTATTTTTGGCAAGAAAAAAAGGGTTAGCTTTTCTAAGGCTGGAAAGTTTCGGAAGACAACAAAATTGGAGTTGGTTCACACTGATGTGTGGGGTACTTCAACTGTTACCTCCCTTGGTGCTTCAAATTACTATGTGATATTTATTGATGATGCAATCAGAAAGGTATGCGTTTATTTTCCTAAAAAAGAAATTTGAAGTCTTTGATACCTTCAAGAGATGGAGAGCAATGGTTGAAACTAGAGAAATTTTAAGGTGAAGTGATTGTAGTCATATAATGGGGGAGAATACATAGATGATGATTTCAAGCAATATTGTGTTGATAATAGAATCAAGATGAAGAAGACCTTTCCTGAGAAACCTCAACAAAATGGTGTAGTTGAGAGGATGAACAGGACCTTGAACGAGCATGGTAGGAGCATGAGATTACATGTAGGATTGCTAGAGATGTTCGGGTTTGAGGCTATTAGCACCGCTACTTATTTGATCAACAGAGGTCCTTCAACACTTTTGGATTGAAAAATACCAAAAGAGGTCTGGAGCAGCTATTGAATTTATGGAAAAGAGAAATACTTCATTGACTTGATGTAATCAGAGTACATGAACCCCTATTTATAATAGAAGAAAGTAGTAGAGTCCAATTACAATTAAACTACGCTTATCCCAATTACACCCAAACTCTAATATTTAAAGATAAGTCCTAGCATAATTAAATAACTCAACATAAATAGAAGAATAACATAACTAAAACACTCTTCTCTTGGATATGTCCTAGCATGATTTCAATTTTTTAAAACTGACACTCTTCTCTGAGACCTACTTCCACAATAATTTTGGCTCTATAAGACTTCTTATTGTGTAGGACTCATCATGCCACCATTGTATGGGACTGGGGCCTTCTCCTTGGTCTATGAGCCTTGAGTCCATCTTCCACATCTCTTGGATGTGTGAGCCTTCCTTGTCTTCTAGGCTTGGGCCCATCTTCCAACACACTTGGATATGTAGGCCTTCCTTGTTCATGTGGGCATGGGCTCATCTTCCAACAAAAGAGGTAAACCTTTCTTTCTTGAAAGTTTTTGGTTGCGTTTCTTTTATTCATATTGATTCTGTTGTTAGAAGTAAACTTGATGCTAAATCTAAGATACGTTTCGTGATTGGCTATGGTGGTAGCAAGTTCAGTTAT
The DNA here is from genome assembly GCF_029961685.1 of Aristolochia californica. Taxonomy (NCBI): domain Eukaryota; kingdom Viridiplantae; phylum Streptophyta; class Magnoliopsida; order Piperales; family Aristolochiaceae; genus Aristolochia; species Aristolochia californica. Next base: position 16,169,803 of record NW_027181992.1, on the reverse strand, counting down.
CGCTTTTGGGATGATCAAATTCATAAGGTTATTAGGAGCAAGGATGTGATCTTCAATGAAGGTGTCTTGTATAAAGACAGGTTGATAACAGAGTTTGAGAGCACAAGTGATGAATCCAGTAAGCCAAAAGTGATTCAGTTGAGAGATCTTCAACTTATTGAGATGGAGAATATTGCCCCAAAAGTAAATCAAAACATTGTTATGACTGAACTCAAGAGAACTATCAGAACTTGCAGACCAGGACAAAGGTACTCCCCTATACTGGATTATATTTTATTGATTGATAAAGGTGAACCAGAGATTTATGAGGAAGTCGTGCAAGTTGATGAATCAACCAAGTGGGAGTTGGTTATGAGGGATGAGATTGACTCACTGTTGTCCAATCAGACATGGTAATTTACCGAGTTACCAAAAGAGAAGAAGGCCTTGCAGAATAAATGGGTGTACCAAATAAAAGACGAACATGATGGCTACAAGCAGTATATGACAAGACTGGCGGTAAAAGGCTTTCCACAAAAAGAAGGCATTGACTACACTGCGATTTTCTCTCCAGTAGTGAAAATGACTACTATTAGAATAGTGTTGGGACTAGTGGCAAATGAAGACTTGCACTTAGAGCAGTTTGATGTAAAGACAACCTTTCTTCATGGTGTTTTGGAGGAAAATTTTTACATGATGCAACCATAGGGTTTCAAAGCAGTATATGACAAGATTGGTGGTAAAAGGCTTTCCACAAAAAGAAGGCATTGACTACACTGCGATTTTCTCTCCAATAGTGAAAATGACTACTATTAGAATAGTGTTGGGACTAGTGGCAAATGAAGACTTGCACTTAGAGCAGTTTGATGTAAAGACAACCTTTCTTCATGGAGTTTTGGAGGAAAAATTTTACATGATGCAACCATAGGGTTTCAAAGCACATGGAAAGGATAAAATGGTGTGCAAACTTTAAAAGAGCTTGTATGGTCTTAAAAAAGCTCCAAAACAATGGTATAAGAAGTTTGGCGCCTTTATGAGTAGTAATGGTTTCTTGAGGTGTCATGTAGATCATTATTGTTATGTGAAGAAGCTTGGTGACTACTACATCATCCTACTACTATATGATAATGAGAAATTGATAGCAAGTGCTTGCAAAAAATAAATAGATAAGTTGAAAAGGGAGTTGTCCAAGAAGTTTGCAATGAAAAATTTGGGTGCTGCAAAACAAATCCTTGGGATGAGGATTACTAGGGATACTAAAGTCTTGAAATTGTCACAAGAAGAATATGTGAAGAAGGTGTTGAGCAGATTCAACATGAAGGTTGCAAATCCAGTGAGCACTCCTTTGGCTACTCACTTTAGGCTATCTAAGGAGTAGTCACATTCTACAAAGCAAGAGTGAGTCCACATTTTCAATGTGCCTTATGCTTCTGCTATTGGCAGTTTCATGTATGTCATGGTGTGTACTAGACCAGACATAGCTCATGCAATGGGAGTAGTAGATATATGAGTAATCTGGGTAAATAACATTGGGAATTAGTGAAATCGATTCTTAGGTATTTGAGAAGTACTCCAGACTCAACCTTATGTTTCAGAAATTCAGACTTGGGATTACAAGGTCATGTAGATGCTGACATGCTGGAGACATTGATGGTAGGAAGAGTACCACTGTATATGTATACACATTAGGTGGTACAACAATTAGTTGGGTCTCTAAGTTGCAAAAGATAGTTGCTCTTTCTATTACAGAGACAAAATATGTCGGCATGATCGAAGTCAGCAAAAAGATGGTATGGTTACAGTCTTTCTAGGAAGAATGAGGTCTCAAGCATGGGAAGAATGTGGAATATTGTGACAGTCAGAGTGTTATTCATTTACCAAAAACCCTGTTTATCATGCCAGAACAAAGCATATATAGGTGCATTATCACTTCACTAGATTGGCTCTTGAAGATGGAGTATTAGCACTTGAGTTTTATAAAATCTTAAATGTATATTAGATAGAATTTATGTTCATAATTGTTGTATAATTTGGGTTATGTACATAGGGTAATTAGATTACACTTAATGGGATGGGTGGCATTGTATTGGGCCCATGGGCCATTTTGTAATAGTAAAACCTAAGCTTAAATACATAATGAAAGGGGAAAAAATGGTAACGAGAGGAATTCTTTTTGTCTCTCATCTTCCTTGTCTTCACTGAGAAATCAGAGAGCTCAACGCTCTCGTCTGGACTATGCCGTCAGTCCCACAAGGTGGTGGTGGTTCCGTCCATCGCTGTAGAAGTTGTGAGCTCCCTGTTTGGCTGTGCTATCAACCTTTGTCGGACACATTGTTAGGCTGTGTCGTCAGCCTCTGTCCGACACATATTGTCTTTGTGAAGACCAGAGCTCTGTCAGTCTTAGTTCATCATCGAAAATCTACATTGACATGGTCAGAGCTGGGCAACACGTTCCGCGTTCGAATCTCGGCAGAAGTAGTAGAGAACGGGAACGGTGGGTGTCAGAGTTGGCAGTGGTTCCATCCATCGCTGGTCTTTGGATAAGTGTTGTGCTTTCTGCACCTAACAGACTGGTCTTTTGGGTTATATTGTCTAGGTGCTTGACATATTCAAGATCTTATTACTCTCGCTGGGTTGGAGGACACATCTTCGGTGGCTACCCCTATGGAGGTCAATGTCAAATATAGGAAAGATGAAGGGACTCTCCTTGATGATCCAACTATCTATCGATGACTGGTCGGGAGTCTCATATACTTGACTACTACTCGCTCGAACATCTTCTATGTTGTTCATCAGGTTAGTAAATTTATGTCATCTCCTTGGCACCTTCATCTTGTGGCAGTTCGACGCATCATCCGCTATCTGCGTGGCTCCCCTACTCGTAGATTATTCTTTTCTACTAGCTCCGCTCTACATTGGGTTGCCTATAGTGATGTTGATTGAGCAAGGTGCCCCGATACCCGTCGCTCTACTATAGGCTGGTGTGTGTTTTTAGGGGATGCACTGATTTCTTGGAAATGTAAGAAACAAAACCGGGTGTCCAAGTCATCTACCGAGGCCGAGTATCGGGCTATTTCTACTGTGTGTTCTGAATTTATTTAGCTCCACGGTCTTCTTAGTGAGCTCTAGTTTCCTCAGCCCTCATCTACACTGCTTCATGTAGATAATACAAGTGCTATCTAGATTGCTGCCAATCCGGTTTTCCATGAGTGCACCAAGCACATTGAGGTTGATTGTCACTCTATCCACGACACTTTGGAGCGCCAGGTAATATCTCTTTTGTACATTTCTTCTGATCTTCAAGTGGCTGATGTCTTCATCAAAGCATTGTCTCAATCCCAATATAATTTTCTGGTTTGCAAATTGTTGCTGGTTGAATCACCAACATCAATTTGAGGGGGATGTTACGATATCTTAAAATGTATATTAGATAGAATTTATGTTCATAATTGTTGTATAATTTGGGTTATGTACATAGGGTAATTAGATTAGACTTAATGGGATGGGTGGCATTGTATTGGGGTCATGGGCCATTTTGTAATAGTAAAACCTAAGATTAAATACATAATGAAAGGGGGAAAATGGTAACGGGATGAATTCTTTTCGTCTCTCATCTTCCTTGTCTTCACCGAAAACAAGAGAGCTCAACGCTCTCGTTCGGACTGTTCCATCAGTCCCGTGAGGTGGTGGTGGTTCTGTCCACCACTGTAGGAGTTGTGAGCTCCCTGTTAGGTTGTGCCGTTAGCCTCTGTCCAACACATTTCGTCTCTGTGAAGACCAGAGCTCTGTCAGTCTTAGTTCATTGCTGAAAATCTACATTGACATTGAAAAGATTCATGGGAATCAGAATCTAGTTGATATGTTGACAAATACTATTACGATTGAGAAACTAAAGTTGTGTACAACTCCAATTGAATTTCTCTTAGAGGATTGAGAAGTTGTTACCACTGTAGAGGAGATATATATGATGGATTAGTCTCCAAGAAGGAGATTTTTAAGTTGTGGAGCTTAATTAATGCTCTACATTGAGTTGTTACGTGGGTGTGGGGGCGGAGCCCCCTCCAGATCCACAATACATTGACTACTATTTCATTAAGGGTAGTTTGGGGATTTTACACTTGTAATTCAATTGCCCTAGTTTTTTATTTATATTTGAAGGCATCACTATTAGGGTTTTATCATCCAAGGAGCATCAGTTGCAGCTAAGAGAGGTTAGAGAAAAACAACACCTGTAAGTGTGTGTGATCTCTCTTGTAAACTATTTTGTCTTCATAGTGGATTAATGCAACAACGAAAGATAGGGCATAGTCTCACCTTGAGGCCAACCTGTATAAATCTTGTTAGTTTTTTTGTGCTTGCTTTTCCTTTCTCTAGCGATTATTATTATTACTCTCATTTGTTTGGAATTAGGGTGTCTAATTCTAAACAAGTGGTATCAGAGTTTTTGTTCATGATTGAGAACAATGGCTGGCAGAGAATGATCGGCACTAAGAATCAACAAGTTCAATGGTATGGATTTTGCGCTCTGGAGGATGCATATCGAAGATTATCTATATAATAAAAAGCTGCACTGACCACTTCTAGATATGAAAGCATAAGGTATGAAAGATGATGAGTGGAATCTCCTTGATAGACAGGTGGTGGGAGTAGCCTGGCTAAACTATCGAAGAACGTCACTCACAACGTGGCAACTGAGGAAACTACAACATGAAGATTTTGTCCGATATGTATGAGAAACCTTCTCCAAATAAATATGGTACATCTCTTGAGAAAACTCTTCAATTTAAAGATGATAGAAAATACATCAGTGTCAAATGCATTTGAATGAGTTTAGCCCTATTGCAATCAATTGACCTCAGTTCAAATTAAATTTGAAGATGAGGTTCATGCTTTAATATCTTTGGTGTCTTTGCTAATTTTTTGGGAACCTATGAGGGTTGCGGTCAACAATTCTGTAGGCAACGGGAAGTTGATTTTTAATGATGTTTGGGATTCCATTCTTGCAGAGCAAGTTCGTTGAAAGGACTCTAGAGAATCATCGACATCGAATTCTGCCCTAAATGTCGTTACTAGGGGTAGGGACTTCAAGAGGAATTCCAACAAGGGCAATTGTAGAAGAAAGTTAAGGAATGGTAGAAGCAAGTCCAAATTCAGAAGGAATGTGTTCTGTTGGAATTATGGAAAGTTTGGTCACATAAAGAAGAATTGCAGAGCACCGAAGTAGGATGAAAAGAAAAATGATGCTACAAATGCGATGATTGAAGAAGTATAAGATGCTTTACTCTTGTTGGTTGATAGCCCTATTGACTCTTGGGTGTTAGATTTAGGCATTTCTTTTCACACCACTAAGCACTGTGAGATCATGGAGAATTATGTTGTTGGAGATCACGGGAAGGTGTACCTCGCTAATGGAGAACTTTTGGATATCATCGGTATTGGTAATGTCAGTTTGAGGATGTCAAATGGGAAAGTGTGGAAAATTCACAAGGTGAGACAAGTGCCAAAACTGATACATAATCTAATCTCAGTAGGGCAGCTTCATAATGAAGGTCATAATGTGACTTTTAATGGTGCTGCCTGGAAAGTCACAAAGGGAGCCATTGTAGTTTCACGAGGAGTTAAAACTGGAATGTAGAATTTAGGATCCCATGTAGTGTGCTTAGATCAACCAAGAAAAAGAAGAGGGAGGAGAATAGAGGAAGAATGGATCAACTACAAAAGGGAGAGAGCTTGGACAAGGAGGAAGGAGAGGTGCGCCGACTAAGGGAAGGAGGGAGGCTGGACGAATTTTGGAGAAAGGAGGAGAGCTTCAATATTCTACCTCTTAGCCAATGTCTTTATTTATAGATTTTATAATGTCCTTAGGGCTACAACTTTATAAAAGAAGAGACATAAAAAGGACAAGTATTTACACCTTCATGCTATCTTTATGAGAAGCATCCTATATTACCCATATGCCATCACTTAGAAGTGTGGGCTGCCTTGGACTTGTGGGCTTGAGCCCATCTTCTAACACTCCTCCTCAAGTTGGAGGAGAAAAATATCATATATACCCAGCTTGCCACATATAAAGGATAGGATTTTAGATGTAACTAGTTTAGTGAGGATATCTGCTACTAGCTCTTGTGATAAAACATGTTTGAGGGAGATTATACCCGCTTGAAATTTCTCCCATATAAAGTGGCAATGCACTTCTATGTGTTTGGTCCTTTCATGGAAGACTGGGTTTGAAGTAATATGAATGGCTACTTGGTTATCACAGTGTAGATTCATGGGACCTCCTTTATAAAATCCTAATTTGGTAAGAAGGGTCCTAATCCATAGGAGTTCACTAACTGTATGGGTCATAGCTCTGTATTCTGGTTCGGTGCTAGATCATGCAACCACATTTTGCTTCTTACTTCTCCAAGTAACCAGGTTCCCTCCAACAAGAGTGCAATATCCTGATGTAGATTTCCTATCATTAGGTGATCCAACCCAATCTGTGTCTAAGAAACCTTCTACGTTGAAGTGGCCATGTTTTTTATAAAGTAATCCTCTTCCCGGAGCTCCTTTTAAGTATCGTAATATTTTGTCCAAGGCCTGCAAGTGGGTAAGTTGTGGTTTATGCATGTACTGACTCACCATGCTAGCAACATATGATATGTCTGGTCTAGTTACCGTAAGGTAGATCAGTTTACCCATAAATCTTTGATATTTATCAATATCAATATCTTCTCCAGTCGTTGCACATAATTTTATATTCATATTCCATAGGTGGTCAACTAGATTCGTGTCCATAGGAACTAGTCGACACCCCATCATTCCTATTTCTTCTGGGAGGTCCAAAACATACTTCTGTTGAGACAATATTATCCCATGTTTGGATTAAAGAACATCTATGCCCAAAAAATAATTAAGCAGTCTCAAATCTTTAGTTTTGAATTCCTGACATATCATATTTTTTACCTTTTGCATGCTATGTGTATCATCACCGGTTAAGATAATGTCGTCAACATATACAACTAATAATATTTTTCCTTTTGAGGTATCTTTAAAGTATACCGAATGATCTACCGTGCACCGATGAAAACCAAACCATAGTAGTGCTTGACTAAAATTTTCAAACTAGGCCCGAAGGGACTGTTTAAGCCCATATAAGGGAACTTTGTAATTGGCATACAGACTCCCCCTCAACCACATGACTAGGTGGTTGAACCATATAAATTTCCTCACGGATATCCCCATTTAGGAAGGCATTCTTTACATTGAGTTGATATATGGGCCATGATGAGTTAGCAACAGGAGCTAATTGGATACGTACCGAATTTAACTTGGCAATAGGAGAAAATGTTTCCTCATAATCCACTCCATAATACTGAGTGTATCCTTTAGCAATGAGTCAAGATTTAAGATGAGCAACAGACCCATCCAGGTTATGTTTAACCGAAAACACCCATTTACAACTGACTGGTTTTTTTCCTTTTGGGAGCGATGCTAAGTGCCAGGTTTGATTCTCATGTAAGACATGCATTTCCTCATCCATAGCCACCTTCCATCCTGGATGTTGTAGGGCCTCATAATAGGACTGCAGAATGGAAGTAGAAGAAAGAGATGCAAGGAACAGAGAACAAACGGAAGACAAACGATGGTCAGAAATAAAGTTGGATATAGGGTGAGAAGTAGTACAAAAACGACATTCCTTTCTTAAAGCAATAGGCCGAGTATCAAATTCTGGACCAAACATAGGAGAGGATGGACTTACTTCGGGTGGATCCGAAAGCTCCATAGGTGAGGTGTCGGCTGGTGCTTTAGAGGGCTAAGTAATGTCGACATTGAAGGGCACCAGTGAACAAGGAGTGATAGGAGGAAATGACAAACCTGGATCAGCATCATTCAAGGAGTAGAATGAGGTGTAGTCAAAGAAGGTCACATCTCGAAATACAAGCATCATGTGAAGGGTAGGATTGTAACAAACAAACCATTTTTTGGTGCGAGAGTACCCTAAGAAAATACATTTCATAGATGAGGAGCAAGTTTACCTTTTGTGGTGACGTGACATGGACAAAGCATGTACAACCAAAAACTGTCAGGGGAAGAGAAAAGGGGTCTTCACCAGGAAATAATACAAAGTAAAGAGTTTTATGACTAAGAACAGATGACAGTAACCTATTGATAAGAAAATAGGCCATAAGTACAGCATGAGACAAATAAACGTAAGGTACCTGCATGGAGTAGAGGATGCCCCGAGCAACTTCAAGAAGATGACGATTCTTTCTTTCAGCAATACCATTCTGTTGAGGGGTATAGGCACATGATGTTTGATAGATAAGCCCATTTACTGAGGACTCAATAGCTAACCGAGTCACCCTCACTGAGTAATTGCTTTTAGTTTCATATTTTATATTTCCTTTAAGTATATTTTCATTAATTGTTTAAGGCAATATGCTGTAGGGGCAGAATTGTAATTATTAAACCCTAAACTCTATTTGTGTCAAACCCTATTTAGAGGGTAGAGAAATGAAGAGAAGACAAGTCTGATTTTAGGTTAAACAGGGATAAGAGTTCTCCTCGACGAGCTCTAGGGTTTGGAGTTCTCCTTGGCAAGCTCTAGGTCCATTTTCCCTCTTGAATCTGATTTCTCTCCTACCCCTTTTTTATCACTCTTGTTCTCTACAACCTTACTGAGAGAGAAGAGGTTCAATTTCTTATTTTCCGTGAATAGCAATAGGCTAAAAATCCTGTCTTTCTATGAAGAGCAAGAGGTTTCTCAACCTCTCATTCGTGAGCAGCAAGGGGGCCATTAATCTCCTTTTTTGAGTTCAATAAGAGGTTCTTATACCTCTTACCAAGAGCAGCAACACCTACCAGTGCTGAACTCGTCTTTCACATTCTGGATTCACCTCTCCCACACCGAGTTACAAAATCCAGGTTCTAACTACTATTGATATTTATTGATGATGCAAGCAGAAAGCTATGGATTTATTTCCTGAAAAAGAAATCTAATGTTTTTGATACCTTCAAGAGATGGAGAGCAATGGTTGAGAATGAGACAGATTTGAAGGTGAAGGGTTTGTAGTCAGATAATGGGGAGAGAATATATAGATGATGATGATTTCAAGCGGTATTGTGCTGATAATGGATTCAAGATCAAGAAGACCATTCATGGAAAACCTCAACAGAATGGTACAGCTGAGAGGATGAACAAGACCTTGAACGAGTGTGCTAGGAGCATGAGATTACATGCGGGATTGCTAAAGATGTTCTGATATGAGGATATTAGCACCACTACCTATTTGATCAATAGAGGTCCTTCAACACCATTGGATTATTTTTTTATTGGCTATGGTGGTACCGAGTTTGGTTATCGCTACTAGGATGACCAAAGTCATAAGGTTATCAGGAGAAAGGACATGATCTTCAATGAAGGTGTCATGTATAAAGGCAGGTTGAGAACAGAGTCTGAGAGCACAAGTGACAAAACCAAGAAGTCTTAAGTTATTTAGTTGAGAGATCTTCCAGAAATTGAGATGGAGAATATTGCTCAGGAAGACTAGGAAAAATACCCTAAAAAGTAAATCAGAACATTCCTATGACTAAACTCAGGAGATCTGCCAGAACTAGCAGACCACCATAGAGGTACTCCCCTGCACTAAATTATATTTTGTTTACTGATAAGGTGAACCAGAGAGATATGAGGAAGCCATGCAAGTTGATGAATCAACCAAGTGGGAGTTGGCCATGCAGGATAAGATGCATTCACTATTATCCAATCAGATAGGGCAGTTGACCGAGTCACCAGACAAAGGCTTTCAACAAAAAGAATGCATTGGCTACATTGAGATTTTCTCTCCAGTAGTGAAATTGAGTACTCTTAGAATAGTGCTTGGACTAGTGGCAAATGAAGACTTGCACTTAGAGCAGTTGGATGTAAAGACAACCTTGCGTCACAGTGTTTTGGAGGAAGAAATTTACAGAATGCAGCCATAGGGTTTCAAAGCACACGGAAAGGAGAAAATGGTGTGAAAACTTCAAAAGAGTTTGTATGGTCTTAAACAAGCTCCAAGACAATGGTATAAGATGTTTGACACCTTTATGAGTAGTAATGGTTTCATGAGGTGTCAGGCATATCATTGCTGTTATGTGAAGAAGTTTGATGACTCCTACGTCATTCTACTACTATATGTTGATGACATGTTGATAGCAGGTGCTTGTAAATAGGAAATAGATAAGTTGAAAAGGGAGTTGTCCAAGAAATTTGCAATGAAGTATTTGGGTGATGTAAAACCAGTGAGTACTCATTTGGCTAGTCACATTATGCTATCTAAGGATTAATCACCTTCTATGGAGCAAGGGCGAGCCCGCATGGCCAATGTGCCTCATGCTTCTACTATTGGCAGTCTCATGTATGTCATGCTAGATGAGACATAGCTCATGTAGTGGGACTTTTGAACAGATATACAAGTAATCTAGGTAAACAACATTGGGAAGCAATGAAGTGGATTCTCCGGTATTTGAGAGGCACTGCAGACTCAGCCTTATGTTTCAGAATGTCAGACTTGGGATTATAGGGTTATGTAGATGCTGATATGGCTGGAGACATTGATGGTAGGAAGAGTATCACTGGATATGTATACACATTGGGTGGTACAACAGTTAGTTGGGTCTCTAAGTTGCAGAAGATAGTTGTTCATTCAACTACTGAGGCAAAATATGTCATTGTGAGAGCAAATATGGAAGAGTCTTACATGACTATCACAATAAGAAGTCTTACAAAGCCAAAACTATTCTGGAAGCAGGTCTCATAGAAAATTTTCAGTTTAAAGGTGTTTTAGTTCTGTTAGTCTTCTGTTTGTTTTTATGTTAGGACTTATCTTTAAGTGTTAGAGTTTGGGTGTAATTGGGACAAGGGTAGCTTAATTGTAATTGGAGTCTATTACTTTCCTCTATTATATATTGGGGTTCATGTACTCTGATTACAAACAGTCAATGAAGTTTTTCTCTTTTCCATAAATTCAACATGGTATCAAAGCAGGTTCTATGAGTTGACTCAATCAACCCACAAAGATAATGTGATCCTTTTCTGATCTATTATCTCTAGCAGTTAAGTTTCATATCTATCTTTTTTTCTCTTTTCTGTCCCTATACCTGTTGTTTGATTTACATTTCACCTAAGCTTTTAATATTGTATATTATATATTGACGGAGTTTTATTCTGAGAATCATCTTCTTCTCTATTTTATCCTTTTGCTTGGTATCTTCTATTATCTATATTATCGTGTTGGTGATGTTATCATGTCGAATATAGTGACCTTGCTGTTCTGAACTGGTGATATTATTGTTCTTCTCTATTTTACTGAATAAGTTGTTGGTCACATGTTTGCAGCAACCTTCCATTATATTATTATTTGAGGCTATGCAAGATGGTTTATAATAATTATTCGAGGATATTTTCCAACCTTCCATTATTTTCATGCTTCATGTTACCTCATGGTTCTGCATACTTTGGAATTAAATTTTGTTGCTGATGTTTGATGATTGGCTTTGTTGAATTTAGGATCCCATGAATAATACCTCAAACAAGGGGAGCAAGAAAGAAAAAAAGAAAAAAGAGAAGAGCTCCAGAGTAGAGAGAGAAGAGAAGGGAAATAAAAGAGAGTAGAGAGAAAACACTTCACATGAAAGAGAAGAAAAAAAATTAGAAACTTTCTTGATGAATTCCGAGTTACAATCACCTCTATTTATAGTTGAGGAGGTGATAGAGTCCATGTACAAGTAATTTTAGGACTCCTAATTACATTCCAACTAGAACTCTCCAAGATAAGCCTATCACGATAAGACTAAATTATCTATTTAAGAGACTAATTTAAATCAACAACAAACACCTTCTTTAAGGACGTGAATCAAGCTAGAGAGACAGCTCTTGGTCTTATCTCTTGGGGCCCCACATGATCTTCCAGCTCATGTAGATAGAGATACCAGCTCGTGGTATCTTTGTGGGTCCCACTTGATCTTCAAATCTTCTATTTAATTCCAACATATGTTCCTTATCTCTTAGCTAGAACAACTTTATATGAGGACTCTTGTTGACACCTCTCGAGCTCATGGTGGGTCCCACCAGCTTGTGGGGCCATGGTGGATCCCACATTGTAACACTCCCCCTCAAGCTGAGAGTGAGAAAACATCGTAGATGCCCAACTTGCTGCAAATGTTGAATAAAATTTTGTGAGTGACTGCTTTGGTGAGAATGTCTGCAACCTGGTTCGTTGAAGATACATGCTGGAGAGATAAGATGCCGACAATGAATTTTTCTTGTATAAAGTGGTTGTTTATTTCTATATGCTTTGTTCTCTCATGGAAGACTGGATTTAATGTGATGTGAATTGCAGCCTGATTATCGTGATATAGATTCATAGGAGCTTCTTTGTAACAGTTCAATTAGCAGAGATATAATCCATAAGAGTTTACTGACTGTGTGTGTCATGGCTTTGTAGTCTGCTTCTGCACTAGACCTTGCAACTACATTATGTTTCTTGCTCCTCCATGGAGCCAAGTTTCCTCCAACCATCGTACAATATGCCGAAGTAGATTTTCTGTCATCCGGGGATCCGGTCCAGTCTACATTTGAGAATCCTTCGATGTTGAAGTGTCCATGATTTTTATAGAGAAGCCCTCTTCTTGATGCTCCTTTTAGATATCGTAATATCCATTCTAGTGCTTGCCAATGACTGGGTTGTGGTTTGTGCATATATTGACTTACCACACTGACTGCATATGAAATATCTTGCCTCATTACACAGAGATAAATAAGTCTTCCCCATTAAGAAAATCATTTTTTACATCAAGTTGATAAACCTGCCAAGAAGAATTAGCTGCCAGAGATAATAAAAAACGTACCGAGTTTAATTTAGCCGCTAGAGATAAGGTTTCTTCATAATCAATGTCATAACATTTGTATAACCTTTAGCAACAAGGTGAGCTTTCAACCGAACCACGAACCCATCCGGATTGTGTTTCACTATAAATATCAATTTACAACCGACGGGTTTCTTATTTGAAGGAAGGGGGACTAAAGCCCATGTCTGATTTTCATAAAGAGCCTGTATTTCTTCATCCATAGCCGCCTTCCACCCTGGATGTTTGAGAGCCTCCTGATAGGACTGTGGTACATGTACGGAGGAAATAACCAATAAAAATTGACAACAAATAGGGGAGAGACGATGATGAGACACAAAGTTTGTTAGTGGATGAGAAGTAGAAGGCATGGTGCATGATTTGGGCTCTTTCCTAACAACAATAGGATGAGTATCATATTCTGGGCCAAAAATAATCGGAGAAGATGGACTTACCTTGGTAGGATTCGACAACTCAGCAGGTGTGGTGTCAGCCAGTGTTTCTAGGGGCTGAGTAGTTTCTGCAACACGGGGCACAACCGATCGAGGAGAACATGGTACGAAAGATAAACCTGGAGGAGCATTATCAGAATAATATGGAGAGTCTTCAAAAAATGTGACATCTTGAGACACAAGTAAACGTTGAAGAGAGGCATTAGAGCAAACATAACCCTTTTGTGTGCGAGAGTATCCTAAGAAGATACTCTTCATAAATTTGGGATCAAGTTTACTGTGTTTTGGGAAGGAAATATGGACAAAACATTGATAGCCGAAGATTCTCAAAGGCAGTGAAAAATGATCGACATTAGGTAAAAATAGAGAGTACGGAGATTGTTTACCAAGAACGGAAGAGGGTAACCGATTTATATGAAAACATGCGGTAATAACTGCATGTGCCCAATAAAAATATGGAATTTTTACTGTATATAGTAAACCGCGAGCTACCTCAAGAATATGATGGTTCTTCCATTCAGCTACACCATTATGTTGAGGGGTGTAGGCACATGATGTCTGATGAATAATACCATTTTCTTAACAAAACGAGTCAAAATCATTGGATGTCTATTTTTTGGCATTATCCGATTGAAGGACTTTAATTTTCTACCCAAAATGAGTGAGTACTATTGCATGAAAAAATTTAAATATCAATGGTATTTCAGAATGCTCTTTAAACAAAACTAACCAAGTGGTACGAGTGAAGTCATCAATGAATGTAATTGTTGGAAGATGGGCTCAAGCCCATGAGCTCAAGACAAGAAGCCCACACGTCAAAAGAGTGGCATATGTGTAAAATATGATACTTTCCATAAATATGGCATAGTAGTGTAAATATGTGTTCCTTTTGTGTCTTTTGTTTTATCAAGTTGTAGCCCCTAAGGGTATTGTAAAACTATAAATAAAGGCATTGGCTAAGAGGTAGGGCATTGAAGCACTCTCCTCTATTTCCACAAATTCGTCCAGCCCTCATCTTTCTTTTTGACGCAACCCTCTTATCCCTTAATCCAAACTTTCTTCTTCCACATTTTTCTTCTTCTCTTCTTCTTCTCTCTTCTTCTTCTTCTTCTTTCTTGTTGATCTAAAGTTCTTTTCATGAGATCCTAAATTCTACATGGTATCAGAGCAAGGAGTTTAGGATCTCTTCATGGAGTTATTATGAAATCAGTTCAAGAAGTTGTAAAAGGAGTTCAGTTATAAAGAGATAAGTTCATTATCTTCTTATTTACGTTTTTTTTTTGTTTCCTTTTCTTATTTACATACTCCTTTTTACTGTTTTTCTTTACTTCTTGAATTTTGAGTTTCATCAAGTCAAGATAAATCTTTATATGTTGTAAATATTTATTTCTATGACTAAATTGATGTTATAATCTTGACTCCTTGTAAATCAATTACAAGAGTGATCAAGATCATTTGCTGTTTGCATCTTATTAAGATTGATGGGTGAAATTCAATTACCTTTATGTAATTTGGATCCATCTCATTTGAGGTAGAATTCTAGCACATGTTGCTGTATCGTCTCCTACTTTAGGTTGCTCATGGGTTTGTGTTGTGTTGTTTTGTTGGATGCCCATTACATGTTTGATGAAATGCCAACAGCCATTTACCCTTTGTAGTTCTGTTATTTTTTAGCTTCAACAATTGAATTTTTTTCTTATGTTGAAGTCTCCCATGAGCTGAAGATAAATCTCTTCCAAGTGTCTTGGTTTGTTATTAAATCTTCTCTAAATTTTTGTCTATTGCTCGCTTGTGTTGGAGTTTGGATTAAGGCCTAATCGGTTGCATCTACTTTCTTCTCTTTGTTCTTATGAATACAAGAGAAGTTGAGTGATGGCTGGATGTTATTATCACTTTCTAAAGGCACAAATTTGTTAATAATTTGGTGCTTGCCCTTGTGAAAGAAATTGGTTCTTGTTCTCTTTTGTTGGTGATTGATTTGGTCTACGAGTTCTTCAAATTACATAGAGTAATTGTTCTTTGAAGAAGGCATTTTCCCTTGACCTCCATATTTTACTTGCCTCATCATGGAGATTGGATACAATAGTAATAAGAGTGATATACTCCGTATTACTACAATTCCACTTAGAGGTCTCTCCAATTACATGAGCTGGTCACAATCAGTTCGGAGGGTTCTTATTACTCGTGACCTCTTGAGCCACGTTGTTAACTTTCCTCCTCTGATTGATGATGAAGATGCCCCCTACCACAAGTGGGTTAAGGATGATAACATGGTGATAAGTTGGCTCATTAATAGCATGGAAGAGCAGGTGGCCAACAATGTGGTCCACTTGGAAACCGCCAAGAACATATGGGACACTTGTGCCAAGCTTTACTCAAGCACTGCTTCATTACAAAAAATATATGATGTCTTACAAAACATGCTGCATACGAAACATGGAGATAATATTCACGAATTTTTGGCATGATTTCGCGGTCTTCTTCAAGAATGGAAACTAGCTCAGCCATATTCCACTGATGTTTCCGTTCAAGAACGACAAAGAGAAGCTTTGGCAGCAGCCATTTGCTTATCGAATATTAAACCATACCTTGAGGTTGCCAAAACTCAACTTCTAAGTTCTTCTACTCTTCCATCCTTCGATGATATTAGTGCTACATTACTTAGGATACCAGATCCATCCCCTCCTTCCCCTATTGATGCTCCATCGATGATGTTCTCTGGAAATCGGGGAACATCTTTCTCATCCCGAGGACGGGGCAGAAATATGAGAGGGGGTCGAACTTTGAGAGGGGCTAAAAATAGAGGTGGTAGAATGGGTCAGAATTCTTTTCGTACTGAGCCTCAACTTTGCACTTATTGTGGCCGTCAAAACCACCTTGTGGCATCATGCTGGAAACTTCATGGCAAGCCTGAATGGGCCATAGCTAACCCAGTCTCAGTTAACGTTGAGAAAAATGAAGATAAGGCTGAATCATCATCCGGAAATGTGACTCTTACGGCTGAGGACTATGCTACATTTCAGAAAATGAAGTCCTTCATGGAATCATCTATTCCCTCATCATCTATTGCTGCAACAACTATTGCCTCAAGTATGCTTTCTTCCTCTTCTTCCTCTTCCTCTTGGATCATCGACTCCGGGGCCTCCGAACATCTATCAGGTAACAAACACTTGTTGCAGTCCTTATCTCCTTGTTATCCTCATAAATTCGTTACTATTGCTGATGGTACCCAAACCAAGGTTCTTGGCAAAGGTTCCTCCTCTCTTACTTCATCTATTCCCCTTCAAGATGTTTTGTTTGTTCCTCAATTTCCTTTAAATTTGCTCTCGGTTAGCCAATTGACCAAACAATTAAATTGCTCTATCACCTTCTCACCGTCTTCTTGTGTCTTTCAGGATCTCACTACAAAGCGGGTGATTGGTGGCGGCCATGAAAATGGGGGTTTGTACTACTTCACTCTTCCACCATTAGCTGCATTATCGTCCACTACATCTAAGGCCCAACTTTGGCACAACTGACTTGGTCATCCATCTACCCCTTCACTTCATTCTTTGGTTCCATCTTTAAAAGGACTTTCTAATATCAGTTGTGAGGTTTGTCAATTAAGTAAACATGTCAAGAGTACATATTCTCCTCGTCTTACAACTACAAGTACTGCTCCGTTTGAGCTAATACATTCTGATGTATGGGGCCCTTTATGTGTCTCAAATATTTCCCAAGTTAAATATTTTGTCATTTTTGTTGATGATTTTACTCGAGTGACTTGGTTATTTCTATTTAAAGAGCGTTCCGAAATTCTCCCTTTGTTTAAAAATTTTCATGCTATGGTCTTGACACAATTTGGGAAGAAAATTCAAACCCTTAGATCTGATAATGCTAAGGAATACATGTCTCATGAATTCAAATCATTTTGTGAGAGTAATGGGCTTATTCATCAAACATCATGTGCCTATACTTCTCAACAAAATGGTGTTTCTGAAAGGAAGAATCGTCATCTTCTTGAAGTTGCTCGGGGCCTCCTCTACTCCATGAAGGTACCCTATTTCTATTGGCCTCATGTTATACTTATAGCATGCTTTCTCATTAATAGGTTACCTTCATCAGTCATTCATCATAAAACTCCTTACTCTATGTTATTTAATGGTGAAGATCATTTTTCTCTTCCTTTGAAAGTGTTTAGATGTACGTGTTTTGTTCATGTTACATCTCCACATAAAAATAAACTTGATCCTCAGTCTATGAAGTGCATTTTTTTGGGATACTCTCGCACCCAGAAAGGTTATGTCTGTTATAATCCTACCCTTTGGAGGATGTTTATCTCTAGGGATGTGACTTTCTTTGAGGACACTCCCTTCTTCTCCTCCCATGATGCTCCTCCAGGATGGACTTGTCCTTCGACTACTCCTTGTCCGCTTGTGCCGATCAATCTTGAAGTGGATCCATCCCCTGATGCACCGGCCGTACCTTCACCTGTGGAGTTGTCAGATCCACCTGAGGTAAGTCCTTCTCCTCCTATGTATGGGCCTGAATTTGATACTCGGCCAATTGCTTTAAGAAAAGAACGTCGCTCCTGTACCACTTCGCATCCTATCTCAAATTTTATGTCTCACCATCGCTTGTCTTTCGAGTGTTTTCAATTTCTTGTGTCCCTTTCTTCTTCTTCCGTTCCACAGTCGTATCAGGAGGCCCTGAGACATCCAGGATGGAAGGCGGCTATGGATGAAGAAATGCACGCCTTATATGAAAACCAAACCTGGTACTTAACATCACTCCCGAAAGGTAATAGACCGGTTGGTTGTCGATGGGTTTTTTCGGTGAAACATAATCCGGATGGATCGGTTGCTCGTCTTAAAGCTCGACTAGTTGCTAAGGGCTATACGCAGTGCTATGGGATAGATTATGAGGAGACCTTCTCTCCTGTTGCAAAATTGAATTCGGTACGCATCATCTTATCTATTGTTGCTAACTCCTCATGGCCCGTCTATCAGTTAGATGTTAAAAATGCTTTTTTAAATGGTGATATCAGTGAAGAAATTTATATGGTTCAACCACCTAGTTATGTGGTTGAGGGGGAGTCAGTATGCCGGTTAAACAAGTCTTTATATGGGCTTAAGCAGTCCTGTCTGGCTTGGTTTGATAAATTTAGTCAAACACTCCTACGGTTTGGTTTTCATTGGTGCTCAGTTGATCATTCTGTATATTATAAAGATACGGTCAAAGGGAAAATATTATTGGCCGTATACGTGGATGATATTATCTTAACCGGTGATGATGCTTTTAGCATACAAGAGGTGAAACAGATGATATGTCAGGAATTCAAGACTAAAGACCTTGGTATGCTTAAATATTTTTTGGGTATAGAAGTTCTTCAATCCAGACATGTGATAATATTGTCTCAAAGGAAATATGTCTTGGATCTCCTTGAAGAAACAGGAATGAAGGGTTGTAGACCAGTTGACACACCTATGGATACAAATGTAAAATTATGTGCCACAAATGAAGAAGATATTGATATTGGCAAATATCAAAGACTCGTGGGAAAACTGATTTATCTCACGGTAACTAGGCCAGACATATCATATGTTGTAAGTGTGGTGAGCCAATTCATGCACAAACCACAAATTACCCACTGGCAGGCTTTAGAGAGAATATTACGTTATCTAAAAGGAGCTCCAGGAAGAGGATTGTTGTATAAAAAACATGGGCACTTCAATATAGAAGGCTTCTTAGATGCAGATTGGGCTGGATCTCCTGATGATAGAAAATCTACATCAGGATATTGTACTCTGGTTGGAGGAAACTTGGTTACATGGAAAAGTAAGAAGCAAAATGTGGTTGCAAGATCTAGCACCGAAGCAGAATACAGAGCTATGGCCCATACCGTTAGTGAACTTTTATGGATTAGGACCCTTCTTACCGAACTAGGTTTTTATAAAAAGGGGTCCATGAATCTGCATTGTGATAATCAAACAGCTATTCATATCACTTCAAATCCAGTTTTTCATGAAAGAACTAAACATATTGAGGTGGATTGTCATTTTATACGGGAGAAGTTTCAAGCAAGAATAATCTCTCTCAAACATGTGTCATCTCAAGAGCAAGTAGCTGATATTCTCACAAAACCCGTTACATCTAAAATCCTATCGTTTATATGTGGCAATCTGGGTATTTATGATGTATTTTCTCCTCCAGCTTGAGGGGGAGTGTTGGAAGATGGGCTCAAGCCCACAAGCTCAAGGCAAGAAGCCCACACGTCAAAGGAGTGGCATATGTGTAAAATATGGTACTTTCCATAAAGATGGCATAGTAGTGTAAATATGTGTTCCTTTTATGTCTTTTGTTTTATCAATTTGTAGCCCTAAGGGTATTGTAAAACTATAAATAAAGGCATTGGCTAAGAGGTAGGGCATTGAAGTACTCTCCTCTATTTCCACAAATTCGTCCAGCCCTCATCTTTCTTTTTGAAGCAACCCTCTTCTCCCTTAATCCAAACTCTCTTCTTCCACGTTCTTCTTCTTCTCTTCTCCTTATCTCTTCTTATTCTTCTTCTTTCTTGTTGATCTAAAGTTCCTTTCATGAGATCCTAAATTCTACAGTAATAAAATATTTCACATGAGAAATGTTGGACACACTCGAGGTCCCCATACATTAATATGAATTAATGAAAAAGGAGAGACACTTTTAATTTCTAGACGAGATGAGTATGTAGACCTCTGATGTTTACTCTGTTGACATGCTTCACAATGAAGGTTCGATCACCCTGTAAGATGCTCGAAGGCTCCTAAGTCAATTATCTAGGATGAAGAGGAGGCAGAAAACATATCTGAAGCGGTGGTGGCAGCTGTTGGTGAAGAAGTACTTGGGGAGGACCCATCATGGTCTTCATTTTCTGGAATAGTTCATAGTCTTCATCAGTGAAAGTATGCTTTGGAGTTGTTGTGGTAGACTGCTCTACCTTTGTATCACTCACTAAGGCTTGGTTAGCCTTATTCTCATTAACTTTATAACATCTTTCGCTAGAGTGGCCCAATCTACCACATATAGAGCATTCTTTCATGTGAAAGCATGTGTCTATAGTGTGGCCATATCCCTTACAATGGGTACATTCCTTCCCATTTGTTTGGTCAAATCCAGTCCTTCCACCGCTTCCTCTTCCTCTATAAAATCTGCCTCAGCCTTGCCCTTGGTTAGATGGTGTTCCCCTATGTCCAGAGTACATAGTGGATGACATTTCAGTAGTAGAGAGAAGCATCTGGAATACGGAGAAGTGTAGCACATACATCATCAAAAGTGGGAATCGTGGAAGAGCTAAGAAGGTGAGTCTTAGCAACTTCAAGATGCGGTTTAAGTTTAGCAAGGCATATGATAGTTATCAAGGCCTCTTTTTGTTTATCTTGGACATAAATAACTGTAGAGGTTGGTTGGACAAGTTTTCATTCTTGAAGAAAGCCTCAAAAGTGGGCCAAATATTCGTGTATATTGTTTCATTGTTGATGATTAGCATCTGTTGTAAAATATCGTATGGCCGTTGTAAGTTGTCGGAGCTTGAATACAACTTGGTGCATGTCTCCCAAATTTGTTTAGCCGTCTCTAAATGAATGACATTATTGGAGACATGTTCTTCCAAGCCAACTAATAACCAATGTATCCTCCTTTAACCATTTGATATAGAATATATAATCTTCATCAATATGTGGTCCGCGGTTGGTGAGATGACCAACTAGGTCCTTTGTGATAAGAAACCGACGAACCGATGTGGACCAATTCATAAAATTTGATACCCACTGTAAGGGTACATCGGTGATTCTGAGTATGTCACTTTTGTGACTAATATTATCTTCAGCCATAGTAGGCAAATCAAGTAAAATAGTTCTCCAATCAAGTAATCAAAATAAGACCAAGTGGAAGGCTTTAACCAACTCGGTTAATGGAGATGCTTAGCATAAACGCTAAGTAATTAATTTTAATGGATAATGACTCATAAAAGGTTCAACATCATCTTTCTTTACCCAGGAATCTTGTTCCCACAGATTTATAAAAAAATCCAATATGCACTGGTCTTGGTCAAAGTATTGTACAAACTGACAAAAACTACCTTGATTGTCTCTTCTAATCAAAGATAATCAAAGATGCATATATTCTCATAATTTCATAAGATGAAAGCATGCATAAGGACATCTCTAAACCACCTCTTAATACCAAAAACTAGTATCATAAATTTAATAATATCATAAATAAATACTTATCTTTTGAGCTTCAATCTTGCTTCATAAGGAGCCTTCTATGAGCTGCCTTTAATCATATCTTCATATAGCATAATGGGGATCCTAAATTGGTACCTCTGATACCATGTTGAATTTAGGATCCCATGATAATACCTCGAGCAAGGGAAGAGAGAAAGAAAAAAAGGAAAAAGATAAGAGCTCTCGAGTAGAGAGAGAAGAGAAGGAAAATAAAAAAGAGTAGAGAGAGAACACTTCACACAAGAGAGAAGAAAAAAAATAAGAAACTTGCTTGATGAATTCCGAGTTACAATCACCTCTATTTATAGTTGAGGAGGTGATAGAGTCCATGTACAAGTAATTTTAGGACTCCTAATTACATTCCTACTAGAACTCTCTAAGATAAGCCTATTATGATAAGATTATATTATTTATTTAAGAGACTAATTTAACTCAACTACAAACACCTTCTTTAAGGACATGAATCAAGCTAGAGAGCCAGCTCTTGTTCTTATCTCTGTGGGTCCCACATGATCTTCCAACTCATATAGATAGAGATACCCGCTCGTGTGGTATCTTTATGGGTCTCACTTGATCTTCAAATCTTCTATTTAATTCTAGCACATGTTCTTTATCTCTTAGTTAGAGCCACTTTGTATGAGGACTCTTGTTGACACCTCTCGAGCTCATGGTGGGTCAGTTTGTGGGGCCATGGTGGGTCCCACATTGTAATAGGCTTAATGTTACGATCCCGGATCTAACACAACGATTCGTAGGGAAGAAGAAGAAAATAAAATAAAATCAAACTGATGGGAAGTTTGAAAACTCTAGGTTCTTTGAGGAGAAGGCACACCCCTGAGCTCGTTGAGGATAACTCAAAACCCTTATTTACTCTAAATCAATACTTTTTTTTTCTCATTACTTTTACCCCTTAAATAAGGTTCACCTTTACAAGGTTCAAGATAAAAGATTACAAAAAAACCCCAGTGGCCTATTAATTCTTTAACTAAAATAAAATAAAGTAAAGTAAAGAAAAACAATTAATTAAACTCTAAATAACTTAACAATGTTATTTCGAGCATAACATTACAACCCCCACGATGGAGAAAGAGTTTGTCCTCAAGCTCGAAAGTAGGGTCTGCTTGCCGACATCTCCACCTATTCCCAAGTAGCATCTGCGGTATCTGTGTCAGCCCTCTGGATGACAAAACTGGAGCATTCCACCCGAGAATCAAATTTTTTTTTTTTTGATAATCCAACACTGCCAACAGCACTTGCTGTAGCACACCCCAATACGGTTAAGCAACGAAACAACAAGTTGAACTATCACCTACTCCAAACTGGCAACTTTTGCTTCGACATTAACAACCCTTATGTTATATGCCCCAACGGCTGCCTCATTGGCAAAATGCAGCCTATCCCCGGTAACCTCAGTAACCAGATTGAGCTGATTCCTAATTACAGCTGGCTGCCCAAGTTCATCCAATGGTCCTTCATTTGTTTGTGTATACATTGCTGCTATGGCTCCACAAAAATTCCAACACAAGGCAGAGATCAGGTTTTTCTTCTTGTCCCTTTGAGAAAAGATTGAGCGAGCACTAGTAAGGTTTCCCAATTGGCAATAACCAACAAAGAGAGCATTGGCATACCTGGCAACTACTATCACTATTAAATTGCTACTCATAGGAATATGGTTTCTATGAACCAAGTCAAGAATCCACATACCACTATTGAAGTCCTTCAACTGGGAAGAAGTGGAGATGATTGAAAGAACAACAACACCCTCTAGATTAACACCTGCAAACCTCATATTTTTTAAGAACCCAATAGCCTCTTCAGTTGGCATATGCTGGGACTGACCTACTCAACTGAGAATAGCCACACAACATGCATTTTTTTCAGTCTTTGGAACCTATCCATGTTCAGCAAATTGCCCAGCATTCTTGACTAAAATACCATGAGCGTAAGCACTGAACAGACACAGGTAAGTGACCTCATCTAGTCCAACGTCATGAGTTTTCATTTTACCAAACATTTACAGTGAATCTCTGCATAACCCATGTGTTGCAAAACCAGCAGCTTCCTCTATGGATCCACTACTATCCAAACCCATAACTAAGGCTGGCAAAGAGAAAAAAAAAAATCTGGAGCATCTGCTCAATTACCGCCAAATTTCATATAAAGTCATAAAGGTAGTTCCTAGATTAACAGTCAGGTCCAACCTGTTCCTTGTTATGTAGAATTGAACCCATTTGTCAGTCTCAAGAGCTCCAATAATGGCACCTGCAGCAAGAACACAGATTACATTCGTTGTTGTCCCTGTGCGGTAAGAATCAGCAACCTCCTGCACAGGAAGATATGTAGTTCCCACTGCAACAAATAATTTTGCTTCATAAGTCCTGCATTTGAGTTTTGCACCCCTGGCCACTGCTGCTTTTAAACTCAGGACTGTCTCATTAACAAAATCTACAGGTAGAGCCCATTCAACACATCGTGTCTGAACCTGCACAGCAGTAACAGCCCTGGCGTGATCTTCCAGCACAGCTTCCCCATTGGCAGAATGCAGCATGTCGCCGGTAACCGCAGAAAACTTGGGGGAGAGGATTTAACTTCTGAACTTTGCTTGTTTAACTTCTGCACACAAGCCCCACTGCCAACATGTTGGGAACAGAATTTGAATTTTTTCAAAGTGACTGATATATACATCAATGCAGGAACAAGCTTTTTCTTGCAATAATTGCAAGCATCTAAACAACCAACAGTAATTGGAAGAGTCTCAATAAATTTGTGCTGTCTCCCCCTTGGAAGTTCAAGTGCAGGCCATGTCTTCCTGGTCAACAGTCCAGCCACTATAGTAATTTGATCAGGCTTTAGTTGGAAACAGTAATAAAATCTCTTGGAAATAATTAACTTGTATGTACACCTTCCATTGGCCACAAGCTGAGATGACTGAAATAACAGCAACCCCATCAAGCTTATCTCCTTCCACTGGGCACAAGCCTCCTTGCCCATTCTGAGCATACTCTGCATGCATACTAATCGAAGAACCCATCTTTCTTTCAGGCATTTCATCAAACGTGTGGAAGGCAACATGAGTAACCCCAAATTTGGAACCCATATAAATCAGATAAGGGCCCCCGGCCCCCGAAGACATAATTTTTGAAACCCAACTGCAAAACCGAGCAGTGGATTTTTTGGACATTCTGCAACACCACACAAGAGGGAAGAAGAGGGAAGAGACTTTTCCCAGACTCGTCATCCACGGTAATGTAACCAGCAAACCGTCTGCAATTCACCTGGGGCTGGTCAGGTAGCCTCACAACCAGATCCTCACGAGGGTGGCCAGGAACAACAAAAATTAGCAAAGCCAGAAAACCAGAGACATACTCCAGGTGTTGCTCATCTGAATCCTTTCTAACAGTTTTTATTTGCTGCTGTTGTTCCCCTTTCTGCACTGCAATAGCAGCAGCAAGTTGAAAATTCGTCAGACTGTTCAACCCAGCAATCTCCCCATTTTTTTTCACATCAGCTACCATTTTATTTCCAGAACTCACACCTGGTTGAAGAATTGCAACGAACAGTGTCCGAGCGGAATACATATGACCCAAAAAATTAAGTACAAAGTTTTCAGATTGAACAGACGCACTGGTTCTGTTCTCATCAATAGAAAAATAATTCATCCCCCATAGAAATTTCTCGATCATTCCCAGAATACCCAAAAAATTCCCATCTCGCATTGGAGTAACCTCTTTGTTGCTCCCAAAATTCGTTGAAGTCGAGTTCCCGCTATGCTGCCGGGACCGAGAGTGAGATTGAGAGTCCTAAAGCCAAAGCCAACCGGACCTTTTTTCGATGGAGCCTCACCTTTTTCCGATAGCGAACAGCAGCACTTTGTGCTTCTCCGCTTGGGGAATTTCCGTCTCCTGTTCTGAGAGGAATTTAGGTTGAAATTTTTTCGATAGGAGGGATGGCCGAACTGTTTAGAGCCATATCATAAATTTTCAGTCGTCTGTTCTGGGACTGCTGGCCATGAGAAGTGTTTTTTTATGCAGAACCCAAATCAGCCATTACTGACGAGGTTTTGGCTGAATACCCCTTCGATTTCGGATTTCCAGGGTCCCCAATTTCGGATTTCCCTGCTCTGAACTTCGGCTCTGGATTTTCCTCCTCGGATTTTTTATGCCGAACGACCTTCCTCTCTGCGGCCTCTAAGTTGTAACGATTTACAGAAATCAATTAACAGCAATGGAAGTGTTTTCATTTTGCTCACACCGATGAGTAGCAGAAGACAATTTTTTTTTCCACCTTTCTCTTCTCTGCTACCTTCTCTGCTTCCGCACCCAATTTCTTCTCTGGTTTTGAATACTTAACACCGATGAGTATGCCTCGAGGAGAAAAGTTTCCAGCACATTGTTGATTATTCAGCAAAGCTTCAACATGCTGTGACCTTGGTTTTTGGAATTCCAGAATGAGGTGTTCTTGTTGTTCTTGATTGTTTTATCCAGGTGTCACGTTGCTGTCTATCAGGGAAGTCTTGCCGTTGATATTGGGAAGTTGCTGTTTGATACTATTATTAAGCAACTTTTTTATTATTGTTGATTCTAGCACCCGCATACTTATATTCATGGCTGGTCACGGGCCTTTTTAAGCCAGGAAGTTCCATTACTTAAATAAGAAGACTATCAAGACTATCAAGACTATAGCACGATTACTCCCTCTGTTTATCATGCCTATCAACATGTCATTGTTTTCTGGATCTCACTCAAAAACTATAGTTCAATGATTGACTGGAACTCATGCTCCTAAGAAAGATTAGAATGGTACTTCTAACCCTTGAATGCTGCTATGTTATTCTTGCTACAAATCTATGGTATCTTAGTTTTATACATATATTCATGTTGTTATCTACTATTGTTCGAGTTATTGCGGTCAACTTGGACTCAACTCAGTCTTGACTTAGTCCAACTCACCCAACTTGCTCTCTACCTTTGGTACACTGGGTCGGATCCTAAGTTCTCTGTCGATTCCTCTCACAACTCGGCTATATTGGTCCGATACTTGACCCAGCTTGACTCGGTCCCTTGTCTCCGATTGGATTATTATTTTGAAGTATTGACAACTTATTCCTTGGTCGATATATTATTTGGTGGACATGTTATGAACACGATAGTGAGTCACTAGGTAATGAGTCCTTTAGTTATATTTATGTTTTTATTTCAGTCAGCTCAGGGGTATTTTTGTAATTTCTGCCCTAAACAATGGTTGGCGTGAAGTATTTGTAGGAGGGAAGATTGGAATGTGAAGGGACAAGTTTGATTTGGCCAAAACAGGATTTCAGTTCTCCTTCTAGAGCTCAGGGTTGGAGTTCCCCTTCAGCTCTAGTTATCCCCCTCCAATCTCCTTTCTTTCCACCATTAAATCTTTTGTTTTTGTTACAGATCCCTCCCCTGAACAGCAGTCCGAACCATCTTTGGTCTCAGATGTTGTTGTTTGTGTGTTTTACAGCAGAAACGTGAGGCTTTTGGGAAGGAACAACACCTCGAGGTGTTGTTGCTGGGTTGGTCGAAGAACAACAGGAAGTTTGTAATCTCCCTACAGCAGACCAGGTACACTGAGATCCCTCCCCTGAACAGCAGCCCGAACCATCTCTGGTCTCAGGTGCTGTAGTTGGTGTGTTTTACAGCAAGCCAAGACCCCTTGCAAACAGAACAACAATCGGGGTGTTTGTTATGGTATTGGGGGTTAAGTACCTATCGGTCTTTTGGGTTGTATTGGTTAGGTGTTTAACATTTGGTATTAGAGCGGGCTCCCACGTCGCGAGTTCGAATCCACGAGGGGAGTGCCCGGCGTGGGCGATAGCGAATCCCAGACCCAGGCTCCGTAAAGGAGTATGGGCTCCTGACCCCGGACCCCGTCACTAAGTGTTAAGCCGTCGTGGACGTCAGCTCGTGAAGGTGGGGTATACTGTTATGGTCCTGGGGTTAAGTACCTATGCCTTCCTCTCCTAACAAGTTGGTCTTTTGGGTAGTATTGGCTAGGTGCTTAACAGTGTTGTTGCTGGATTTGGTCGGGAGAACAACAATGAGATTGTAGATTTCTTACATCAGAGCTGGAATAGCGGAAGGGGCTCTCTGAGTGAGCCAGCACAGCAGGGAGTTGCTGCCAAAATTTTGCTAGATAGCAGGGGACTGCTGCTCAGACGTCAAACCACCAACAACCCCTCACTGTTTAGTTTCCAAGCATACTAGGGTGGATTCCCAATCCACCAAATTCATAAGAGAGTCATGATCCCGATCGAGTAAATTCTAGTAGCCCACAGCTGCTAACAGTGATGAGCATACTCGGGAGGATTTAATAAAAATCATTCAGTTACTGCTGCTATCCATACCCGGGTTGGGCACCTAGGAAAGGTTCTGCCCTGAACCAGACCAGTCCAGATCGCTGGGACCACTCCCTCACAACATTGGATCCATCCGTCCCATGCCATGTTACGCAATCCATGACTCAGGACCATAACATCTTGGTATCAGAGCAGGGTAACATGGGGGACCCGTCCCACAGTGAAGAGCTAAGAAATCTTACCAAAGAACTGTGGACAAAAAATGAAGCTCGAATGGCAAAAATGTTGGAACAGATCACAAGCAGAGTTTCTGAGATTGTGGCAGGATTAAACCGACCCCCAGATCCTACACGAAGGATGGAAGAACACTTTTACAACAAAGGGGGAGAACAACATTCTGGGTGTAGTGGTCTACCGGCAAAAAGGTGGAGGGTCAGTACCCATGTACACAAAAATTGATTTTCCCTCTTACACCGGGTCAGTTGACCCTTAATCTAGCTACACAGATGCGGAATTTTTTTTGCCCACCAAGCCACATCTGACATCGACAAGGTGAGCTTAGCTGCCTTCCACTTGCTGGATGAAGCTCAACTCTGGTTCCATCAAGTGGAATTGGACCGCCTGGCCGTGGAGTGGGAAGAGATTAAAAAGCTATGCACGATACAGTTCAGACCACCAGCTTACAACAACCCTTTGGGGGACTTGGTCTTGTTACAAGAGACCAAATTGGTGGAAGCATACCAGACTCAATTTCAGGAAAATTAGCTCGAACCAGCCACCTAATTCGAAGAGACCATCGTGTAAATTTGCAGCAGGGCTTACTGATTTGTTGAAGTTGGAGGTGGAACTCCATGAGCCTACTGATTTGGGGCTCAGAAAATGGAAGCAAGACAACAGATTCAGAATAAGAGGAGTGGCTGGCAAGGGGGGAGCATGTTAGGCTCTCTAGCCATGGATCGAGTCACCCGGCGATCTCCTCTAGCTTCCAGATTGAATGATGAGGAAGGGAAGGATTTGGGGTTCTTGGAACGCCCAATGGTGAAGGACGTGAGCCTTGAAAGGAGCTCTCACGTTAGGCCTCTTTTGAGAGAGAACCTGATCTCATTTAGACTAATACTCAATGCTTGTCTTCATTACTTCACTTGACGCCCTAAATAGGTCAAGGAAAACATCGAAGGTTCTATAATTACAATTAGACCCTTATGGAACTTCAAATTACAATTAAACCCCTAAGATATTGAAATACAAGTTTACTCCATCTATTCTCTTCTCCGGTTAGCCACTCTTGATGCTATGGAGTCCATAACATCACCCCCCTCCTGAAGAAAGAGCTTGTCCTCAAGCTCGAAAGTGGGAAATAGAGTCTGGAAGGACTCGAGGGTCTCCCAAGAGGCTTCTATCAATTCCTTGTCAGTCCACCGAACCAACACTTCCCAAGCGTTGTTAACTCGCCTGGCTTGAAGGATCTGAGCAGGCGTGGGCATGGACCTGCCATCTTTGAGAGGAGGCAAAGGGGTATGCAGCAGTGGTGAGTCTCCCTTGAACGGCTTGAGAAGGGAGACGTGGAAGACGTCATGGAGCTTGGTGTCTGGTGGTAGTTGCAAACGATACGCCACAGTGCCAATACGTTGCGTGATCTGGAATGGCCCATAAAATTTTGGAGAGAGCTTATGGCGTTTGATGGCTGCTAGAGAAAGTTGGCGATATGGCTGAAGTTTGAGCCAAACAAATTCTCCAGGTGCAAAGGTAAGGGGACGGTGTCCTTTGTCATAAGTATGCTTCATAGTTGCTTGTGCACGTTGTAACTGAAGGCGGACTTGAGCAAGCATTGCATCTCTGTCGGCCAAGGCCTGGTCCAATGCTTCTACCCGAGAAGACCCCGTTTCATAAGAAAGTAGTCGCGGAGGTTCGCGTCCATAAACAACTTGAAAAGGGGTAGTACCCAAGGCGGTGTGGTAGGAGGTATTATAACAATACTCCGCCCATGCTAACCAACGAACCCACAGTCGGGGCGTGTCCCCCACAAAGCACCGCAAATACATACCCAAGGTGCGGTTAACCACCTCTGTCTGGCCGTCTGTTTGAGGGTGGTATGCTGAAGAAAAAGCTAACTTAGAACCATGGAGCTTAAAGAGTTCCCCCCAGAATTTACTGGTGAAGATAGCATCACGGTCGCTGGTGATGGTCTCCGGAAGGCCATGGAGACGGACAATATTATCCATGAAGAGCTGAGCGACCTGTGTGGCTGTATACGGATGGCTGAGGGCCATAAAGTGGGCATATTTGGAGAACCGGTCTACCACAACAAAAATAACAAATTTCCCTGCAGAAGGAGGAAGACCATCGATAAAATCCATTGATAGATCTGCCCATACCTGTGAAGGAAGTGGAAGTGGCTGGAGCAAGCCGGCTGGTTGTAAGGATTCTGACTTATTCCTCTGACAGATCTGGCACGCTGCAACATACTCCACAATGACCCGCTTCATACCGCTCCAATAAAATTCCCGACTGAGGCGGAAGTATGTTTTCTGCTGGCCCTCATGTGTACTATCATGAAAGGAGGCAATAATGGCAGGAATGAGTACCG
The DNA here is from genome assembly GCF_029961685.1 of Aristolochia californica. Lineage (NCBI taxonomy): Eukaryota > Viridiplantae > Streptophyta > Magnoliopsida > Piperales > Aristolochiaceae > Aristolochia > Aristolochia californica. The sequence continues at coordinate 16,139,350 of NW_027181992.1, read as the reverse complement.
ACGAAGGATGAAGATATATGCGTCCTTTATACAGAATGAGACCGTCCTGTAGTGTCCAGTTCTTGTCCTTGGAATGGTTTGCGATTTGAGCTTGTAACTCAAGGAGATCTGGATGATGGCTAGTATCCTGACGGATTGTGTCCAGCAAGGGCGACTTGGGGTGGCTCAATGCGTGCAAGTGTGACTCCTCTAGTTCCCGGCGTGACAAAGCGTCTGCTGCCCTGTTGAGATAACCCGGTTTGTATTCCACCTGAAAATCGAATCCCATTAATTTGCTGAGCCAATGTTGTTGTGGGGAGGTAGTAAGGCGCTGCTCCAATAAATATTTGAGGCTACAGTGGTCTGTCCGGATCACAAAAGGTCTGCCCCACAGATACGGCCTCCAATGCTGCACCGCTTTGGCCAAACCGATAAGTTCCCTTTCATACGTGGCTAACTTGTGATGGAGAGGAGCGAGATGGCGGCTGAAATAGGCAATAGGGTGACCCTGTTGCTGCAAGACGGCACCAATCCCTCCCCCGGATGCATCGCATTCTATAATGAAATGTTCGGCAAAGTTGGGCAATTGGAGAACTGGTGCTGACGCTAATGCCTGTTTTAAGTTGTTAAATGAGGAGTCTGCCAACTGAGACCACTGAAAGGCATGTTTCTTCAGTAAATTATGCAATGGTGCTGCCAGGTGACCGTAGTCTTTGATAAATTTTCTATAATACCCTGCGAGACCAAGGAACCCTTTCAAAGCAGTAACGGTGTGAGGTGTGGGCCAATCCATCACCGATTGTATCTTGCTGAAGTCTGGTTTCACCCCGGATGCTGATATCACATGCCCCAAATAAGCTACTTCGGATGTGGCAAAGTCACATTTGGCACGATTGAGAAATAAATGGTGTGCTCGGAGAATGGTGAAAACCTGTCTCAATTGATGCAAGTGTGCTGCCCAAGTTTTGCTATAGACCAGTATATCGTCAAAAAAAACTAAGACATGCTTCCGTAAGAAAGGGCGAAATACCTGGTTCATAAGCACTTGAAAGGTGGACGGGGCATTGGATAGCCCAAATGGCATCACCAAGAACTCGTAGTGACCATGGTGGGTGCGGAAGGCAGTTTTTTCGATATCCTCTGAATAAACCCGAATCTGATGGTAGCCTGATTTTAAGTCCAACTTTGTAAATAATTGAGAGCCGTGTAACTCATCCAATAATTCATCGACCACTGGAATTGGAAATTTATCTTTGATGGTGCGAGCATTGAGGTCACGGTAATCCACACAAAAGCGCCAAGATTTATCTGATTTCTTTACCAGCAATACCGGGGATGAAAAAGGAGAACGACTAGGCTGAATAATACCTTGTTGTAGCATTTGTTGACATTGACGTTCTATCTCATCTTTTTGCACATGGGGATAGCGGTAGGGACGCACTACCACTGGTTCTGTGCCCATCTTCAAACGAATTCTGTGATCACACACTCTGATAGGAGGAAGGTCGGCAGGTGCCTGAAATAAATCAGCATATTCGGCCAACAATGAAGCTAAGTTATCCCCTTTTGAAGTATCCACCGAAAGTGTGTGGAGGCTGCATGGCCTCTGGGCGCTATTGCCATGGAGGGTGATCGGATGGGTGTCCTGGTTAAAACTCATGGTCAGGGATTGGAAATCCCATAAGATCGGACCCAATCGCTGTAGCCATTTAATGCCCAAGACAAGGTCAAACCCAGCCAACGGTATGACCAAAAAATCTGCTACAAAGGAGTGACCTTCAATAGTAAAGGGCACTGCTGAACTGAACCCCACGGTGGTGACCTTGTCACCATTAGCCACTGAGACTGATATGCCTGATTTCTGCTGTAGTGATAAACCCAACTGTTGTGCTGCCTGGCTGCTTATAAAATTATGTGTGCTGCCTGAGTCCACGAGTGCTAGCAGAATATGATGTTTCAAGGTGGCATGGACCTGCATGGTATTTGTGCTATGCAGGCCGGTCATGGCATGGAGGGAGATTTCTGGTGTTTCCTCCTCGGTTTGGTCCATATCCTCCTGAAAGTCATCCTCTGAGGGGTCTTCTATTTCTACCCAAAATAGTCTTTTGCATAGATGGCCCTTGACGAATTTCTCATCACAATTGAAACATAGGCCTTGAGCCCTCCTCTGATCAATTTCGGCTTTTGTCAGACGTTTGATAAAACCAGGTGGGGGTGTAAAGGCTGGTGGTGGTGGTGATGGTTGGGTGGGAGGAGGCCTGGGGTGAGTGGGATAAGGGCCATGGGGCTGTGGGCGAGGTTGCCAAGGAGGACGTTTGTTTAAGGACTCACGGAAGAGGCGCTGTTTGGTGTCCAATGCTCTTGCCAAATTCATTGCGTGGGCTAGGGAGGTGGGGGCTTCCAATTCCACTTCTAGGCGAAGGGGTTCTACCAGGCCAGCCGTGAACAAATTGACATAAAGTTCAGGTCGGACCAAATGACTTGCACGAGCAAGTTTTTCTTGGAACAATTTCTGATATTGTTCTATAGTTCCACTCTGTTTTAGATTGACCAAATCCCCAACTGGGTTGCTGCGAAGCGGAGGACCAAACCGTAGCATACAATTTTCTTTGAAAAATTCCCAATCATAGACCATGAATTCGTTTTTGAATTGATGAAACCACATAAGCGCTTCATCGAGCATGTGGAAGGCGGCCAATTGAACCTTGCCTTCGGGCAGAGTTCCTTGATTGGAAAAGAAATGATCACACCTGTGCAACCACATTAAAGGGTCGGAGGACCCATCATACGTTGGAAAATCAAGCTTTGTGTACCTTGGCACGGTAGGAGGGGCTGGATTGAGGCCCCCACGAGGTTGAGGTGTTTGGCGCAGGGGAGGAGGTGGAGGTGTTGGAAGAGGGTTGAGGGGATCTGCTGGACGTGAGGAGGATGCCATCTGGACTGAGAGCTGGGTGAAGCCTTCCTCCATGCGTGACAGCAACATCTGGAATTTTCCCTCCAAGCCATTGATTTGAGATTGTAGACCAGCATGGTTTTCTTCCACAAAATTTCGAATTTCTGCAGGTGAAGAGGAATCACCAAGGGTGGTCCTGTCTGATACCACGTTGTTAGGCTCTCTAGCCATGGATCGAGTCACCCGGCGATCTCCTCTAGCTTCCAGATTGAATGATGAGGAAGGGAAGGATTTGGGGTTCTTGGAACGCCCAATGGTGAAGGACGTGAGCCTTGAAAGGAGCTCTCACGTTAGGCCTCTTTTGAGAGAGAACCTGATCTCATTTAGACTAATACTCAATGCTTGTCTTCATTACTTCACTTGACGCCCTAAATAGGTCAAGGAAAACATCAAAGGTTCTATAATTACAATTAGGCCCTTATGGAACTTCAAATTACAATTAAACCCCTAAGATATTGAAATACAAGTTTACTCCATCTATTCTCTTCTCCGGTTAGCCACTCTTGATGCTATGGAGTCCATAACAGAGCACCAGTGCACTCGGGGGGCAAACGAGGAGGACTTATTCGCCTCTGGTGATAGGGCCACTAGCGCCACCACCCAAATCTACGCCTGGACATCCTGTGGCAGCACCCCCTAAAATCAGGAACCCCCCACCCTCATATATAAGAAAATTAACAGGGATGGAAATGGCTGACCGAAGAGCGAAGAACCTCTGCTATAATTGTGACGAACCTTATCGGGTGGGCCACTAATGTAAACGATTGTGTTGATTGGAATAGAAAACATGGGCAAAGGAAGAGGAACCACCAGCAGATACTCCAGAGGAGGCCGAACCAGAAATTTCCTTTCATGCCATTACCGGATAGAAGTCGGCCAACACCATGCAAGTCAGAGTCAAGGTTACTGACCAGGAACTGGTGGGATTAGTGGACTATGGCAGCACACATAACATCCTCAGCGTGACCACGGCGAAACACCTCCGATTTTGGATTCAACGTCACCCCATTGCCATAGTTTCAGTCACCATGTTATGGTCCCGGATCTGACACGACGATTCATAGGGAGGAAGAAGAGAAAAATGAAAATCAAGCCGAAGGGAAGTTCGCACCCCTGAGCTCGTTGAGGACAACTCAAAACCCTTGTTTACGCTAAATCAATGTTTGTCCTTCTCATTACTCTTACCCCTTAAATAGGGTTCACCCTTGCAAGGTTTAAGATAAATATTACAAAAATACCCCTATAGATAAAATATTACAAAAATACCCCTGTTGCCTATTAATTTTTTAACTGAAATTAAATAAAGTAAATTAAATAAAAACAATTAATTAGACTCTAAATAAATTAATAATGTTATTGTGTGCATAACATTACACCCCCGTGGGAGAAAAAGCTTGTCCTCAAGCTCAAAGGTAGGGTCTATTTGCCGACATGTCCATCTGTTCCCAAGTAGCATCCGTGGTATCTAGGTCAACCCTCTTGACGAAAAAACAGGAGTATTCTACTAGAGAAGCAATTTTTTTTTTTTTTGCCGACATTGCCAACATCACTTGTTGTAGCATACCCCAAACTGGCAACTTTTGCTTTGATATGAACAACTCTTGTGTGATCTGCCTCAACACGGATAAGCAACCGAACAAAAAATTGAACTATCACCTGCTCCAAACTTCCAACTTTTGGTTTGATATGAACAACCCTTGTGTGATCTGCCCCAACGGTTGCCTCATTGGCAAAATGCAGCATGTCCCTGATAACTTGAGTAATTGGATTGAGCTGATTCCTAATTACGGTTGGCTGCTCAAGTTCAGCTAGTGGTCCTTCACTTGTCTATGCATACATGGCTGCTATTGCAACAAAAGGTAGAGATAAGGTTTTTCTTCTTATCCCTGGCAACCACGGTCACTATGAAATTTCTACTCAGAGGACTATGATTTGTATGAGCCAAGTCCAAACTCCTTAGACCACTATCGACATCCTTCAACTGGGCAGCAGTGGAGAGAAGTGCTTGACTGAGAACAGGCACCCTACATGCATCGTTTGCAGTATTTAGAAGCAGTTCTTGTGCAGTAAATTGCCCAACACTACCCAAATTATTTATTTGGACAACATACAAAATATCTGCCGCACCTCCCATATCAATTGGCACTATTACAAACCTGCACCCAACACTAGGATGAATCCCTCTGAGCATGCCAACACAAATCTTGCAGGCTACATTACCCCCAACAAAAGGTGGATAGCTGCATACCCCATGTGCTTTTTTATTCTGCATTGCCACTGTTTTCAGCACTATTTGTTGGCTGTTGAGCAGCAATTTTTGTTGCACTGCCACAGATTTCAGCATTGGTTGCTGGCTGTCTAGCAGCAATTGTTGGTGCACTGCCACAGTTTTCAGCACTGGTTGCTGGCTGCCTAGTAGCAATGTTTGCTGCACTGCCACTGCAGCACTGTGGCCTTGGCTATCAGGCATCACTGTGTTCAACACCGGCACGACAAACCTCATTTGCTGGAAGAAGCCATGAGTGTAAGCACAAGTTGTCTCTTTTGATAAGTGCAAACGTTCCTTAACACCATTCTTCAATGGTTGTTATTCCCACGCAAAACTGTAGCCCTTATACTCTATCCAGACACCACCCATAATTTAAATTTTTTTCCTTCAACAGCCATAAAAATCATTCCCCACAACATTACATTCAAATTATGGTCAAGAGAACTTTCCTCATTGAGAGTCTCCCTATCTGCCAACAATTTCTCAAAATAAATAGTATTAAGGCATTCTTTACCAAAGACACCCCTCTACCGCCTAAGATTTCATTCGAGACTAGATCAATAGTAGGTAATTCATTAAATACAACACGAGCATTATCAATGTTTCCCCCTTGCACAAGCATATTCAAGCCTTGTCTCATTTGTTCAAAGTCAGAATATTCCAGGTGTTGCTCAGCTACATTATTTTTTTTAGTTTATATTTTATGCTGTGGTGCCCTTTTCTTCACTGCAATAGCAGCAACAATTGTAAACTGCAATATCATCTTGGCCTCAAGAGCTCCACCAATGGCCCATGTAGTAAGAACAAAAATTACATTTGTTGCTGTCCCTGTTCATCCAGAATTAGTTACATCCTACAGAGAAGTATCTGTTGTGCCCACAATAACAGATAATTGGGCTTCATAAGTCATTGCTGGTTGTACTCTTAGAATTGTCATCACTATTTTTTGCGCTATCACAACAACTCTGTATAATCTAGCAATGTAGTGGATTGAGCTAGAACAATAGGTGGAACTTCTATAGAATTCATGTGCTGGTGCAGGCTGTCATAGTTTTTCTTTTAATCCTGGTGCAGTACCCTGCAAAACCTGTTGAGACCAGATTCATTGTCTGAGATCTATCAGGTTCATTCCAGCTCCATCAGTTTCATTAATACTATCATAACATCCATAAACATAACACAATGCCACCCCCGTTGGTATACACGTGAAGAAGATTCCAAGCCAAGTTGTTTACTCAGTTTCAGGTGCATTGTCATCAATAAATGAAGCCGCAAGACTTATAAATGAAGCTTCTCCAAAGCCAACCAGCACGCAACATATTGCAATGGACCAAAAGTCAAATGAACAACCACAACCAATATTAAGTAGCAACAATTTTTTTTTTTTTTTTTGTTGAGCCCATTTCTGCATTGCCACAACAACAACAATTTTAAAAATTGGCAGTGTCTCTCCCGTCCAACCCAAGATTGCAACAATAGCAAAAATTTGAAATTTAGTCAGACTGTTCAATCCAACCATAGAAAAATAAGGCATCCCCACAGAAAAATATGCATCTCCAGAACTCCCACCTGGTTGACGAATTTTGATAAATAGTGGCCGAGCAGCATACATATCATCCAAAAAATTAAACACAATGTTTTGAAATGGACTGTTACTGTTACTGCTGGAAAAATGACCATAAATAGCCACACTGTTGTTGTGTTCATCCACAACAATAGAATGCATCCCATAAAAAGTGATATAATTCATGGACAAGATCATTTCCGCCACACCCAAAAAAATTTTATCTCCAATTGTTTCCATGTTGTCTACCTTCTCATACTCAAAACTCCCACCGAAGTGAAAAATTTCTACAAATAGGGTTGAGCAGCATACATGGGACCTAACAATTGAAGCACAATGTTTTCAATTTGACCAATAATAGACACACAGGTACTGTTCGCATCAACATAAAAATAAATCACCCCAATAATTTTTTTTAGCATTCCCAGAATTCCCAAAAAAATCCCATCTCTCAATTCAAACACTACAACCCAAATTCCGTTAAAAATGGATTGTTTCTCTGCTCACAGAACAAAAAACCACCAGGCCAAAAATTCAAGCAGTGTTGTTGCTGCTTTGCCCCTTTTAGCCCCATCATCCCCATGAAAGAATAGTTTTGACATCCAAATCGAGGGCGTTTCAGAAACTTACCCCAAAATTTCATCTTCCACTGTGGTTCCCCTTTCTCACGTCACCCATTCTCCCATTTTCTCCTTGCCATGACGGCTGTCGGAATGACGGACCCCGATGGAAATGCGTTGCGGTTGGTTGCATGTTGGGCTTGTTCCGATGGCGAACAACACCCCTTTTGGACTTCTTCGTTTGGAGATTTTCCGAGATAGAGGTCTCTCGAATTTTTTTGCGTTGCCTGTGGAAGACGTATGGCTTCCCGTGAGAAGGGGGTTGTTGAATACCCCTCCGATTTCGAAAAATCTGGGTCCCCACCGTTTGATTTCGGAATTTCTGAGTCCAATTTCGGATTTGCATGGTCTCTGCTGCTAGACTTGGGCTCTGGATTTCCCTACGAGAAAATTGTCGAATTTTCTAGCCCTTGGCCTTTTTGTTCATTCGAGACAACGTCTCGAGCGAGTTCAGGTCGTCTGACCGGCAGCGAGTTGCCTCTTAATTGCAGAAAATTTAATGGAAGTTTTACATATTCCATCCTGTAAGGCTTCTTCCCATGCTATAAGTCCTGCACATATTTCTTCCAATAGATCGAGCACGGCAATCCATTTTCCTTGGGATGAAGAATCGCTCATTGTGTTCCCGCTCTAATACTAATTGTTATGGTCCCGGATCTGACACAACGATTCTTAGGGAAAAAAAAAGAGAAAGACAAAAATCAAGCCGAAAGAAAGCTTGAAAACCCTAAATTCTTTGAGGAGAACGGACACCCCTGAGCTCGTTGATGAGAACTCAAAAATCTTGTTTTCGCTAAATCAATGTTTGTTCTTCTCATTACTCTTACTCCTTAAATAGGGTTCACCCTTACAAGGTTTAAGATAAATATTATAAATATACCCCTATAGACAAAATATTATAAAAATGCCCCTATGGCCTATTAATTCTTTAACTGAAATAAAATAAAGTAAATTAAAGAAAAATAATTTATTGCACTCTAAATAACTTAATAATGTTATTGTGTGTATAGCACACCAATGATGAGAAGGTTCCGAGCTACGGGGTCAGCCAGGAGTTACAATTTTCTATTGGTAACACTTACTTTACTATTGCATTTTTTGTCATCCTTCTCGCCGAATTTGAAATGGTGCTCGGGGTTAAGTGGTTGCGAACATTAGGCCCCATTTTGTGGGACTTCTCGGCGTTAACAATGAGCTTTGTGTCGGAAGGCAAACCAGTGCTGTTAAGGGGCAGCCATGCTACATCCGGGCCCCATGTCCACCTATTACACAAACAACAACCTCCAACCCGCAACATGGATAAGTTACTAGAGGACTTCACTGACGCCTTCTGGGAGCCATCCGTGCTTCGCCCATTGAGGCCCTGTGACAATCGGATTTGTTTCCAATCTAGATTAGATGCGGTGGTGGTTAGACCCTACGGGTATCCGCACCTTTAGAAAGATTAAATTTGATTAGTCGTGCAAGACGATGCTGGAAGAGGGCCTTATCCGCAATAGCCATTCCCAGTTTTCTTCGCTGGTTATACTAGTTAAGAAGCATGATGGCACATGGTTGTTCTGTGTGGACTATAGGGAACTCAAACGCTTCAAATGCTCCTTTGGGAAGGCCCAAGTTGCCTTTCTTTGCCAAATCAATTAAGAAGAAGGCGTCACAGTGGACCCAGAACAAATTGCAGTATTCACCACCTGGCCTCAACAACACACCATTTGGACTATTATAAAAAAATTATACAGAATTATAATCCATTGGCCAATCCATTAACCAATCTTCTCAAGCGCCACGCCTTCATCTAGGCGGATGCAGCCACGAAATCCTTCATGACCCTCAAGCAGACTTTAGCTTCCACTCCGGCCCTGCAATTACTGGACTTGAGGCCCTATTTATCGAGCTTGAGGACAAGCTCTTTCTCTAGGGGAAGAGTGATGTTATGAACTCGATAGCGAGCCCTGTAATTCAGGGGCACCGTGGCTGAGTCACTGGGTACTGAGTACTTTAGTTATATTTTCAGTCGGGATTAGATATGCCTCAGGGTCATTTTTGTAATTTTTGCCTTAAACTATGGTTGAAGTGACGTATTTGTAAGAGGGAAGATTGGAATGTGAAGGGACAAGTTTGATTTGATTTCTCCTTCTAGAGCTCAGGGTTAGAGTCCCCTTAGAGCTCTAGTTATCCCTCCTCCAATCTCCTTTCTTTCCACCGTTAAATCTTCTTTTTTTGTTATAGATCCCTCCCCTGAACAGCAGCCCGAACCATCTCTGGTCTCAGGTGCTGCTGTTCGTGTTTTTTACAGCATAAACGTGAGGCTTTTGGGAAGGAAGAACACCTCGGGTTGTTGTTGCTGGGTTGGTCGGAGAATAGCAGGAAGTTTGTAATCTCACTACAGCAGACCAGGTACACCAAGATCCCTCCCCTGAACAGCAGCCCAAACCATCTCTGGTCTCAGGTGCTGCTGTTCGTGTGTTTTACAGCAAGCCGAGACCCCTTGCAAACAGAACAGCACTCGGGGTGTTGTCTCTGGATTTGGTCGGGAGAACAACAAGGAGATTGTAGATTTCTTACATCTGAGCAGGCACAGCGGAAGGGGCTCTCTGAATGAGCCAGCACAGCAGGGAGTTGCTGCCAAAATTTTGCCAGACAACAGGGAACTGCTGCTCAGACGTCGAACCACGAGCAGCCCCTAGCTGTTCAGTTTCCGAGCATACCAGGGTGGATTCCCAGTCCACCAAGTTCAGAAGAGAGTCACGATCCCGATCGAGTAAATTCCCGCAGCTCGCAGCCCACGGCTGCTAACAGTGACGAGCATACCCGGGAGGATTTAATAAAAATCAGTCAGTTACTGCTGTCCAAACCCGGGTCGGGCACCCAGGAAAGGTTCTAAACCAGACCAGTCCAGATCTGTGGGCTCACTCTCTCACAGCACTGGATCCATCCGTCCCACGCCGTGTTACTTAATCTATGACTCGGGACCATAACAGGACAACCTTCTGATGGACTCACGATGGATTATTTTATGGGTCCCTTTTTAAGGATTTTTATTATTTGGTACGTGTTATTAGGCTTAGGGCCATTTTAGCTACTGCTATTGTGTCTTTTTGGCTGAAACATTATTATTGAAAGACTTCTCTCAATTGCTGACTGTTGTCGGCATTAGTTCCTTTGATGTGGAATTTGAATTTCTTAAAAAAATAAAACACATGGTGGCCTCAACATCCTATCTTCCTCTTTACCCATTACCCTTTGGCAGTTTATCATACCATCCTTTATTTGACTCTTATATACCCCTTTAGTATATATAAATTAAGACTTTTTATATGTATTTGTGGGTATTTTATCGCCGTCTTGTGAATGACAGACATTACCCACTTCTCACCCATTTATACCTTTGAGAGTTGGTGCCAAGGTTGGGACACTGTGATTGAAGAGGGGGGGGGGGGAAGGGAGAGATCAAGAAGAAATACAAGAAAGAGGTATTTTCTTCCATATGTTATGGTAATTTTTATGTGAACAAAATATTCAAGAAAGGGGGAGCACAAAAGACGAAGTTTTTGAATCTATGAAGAATTGTATTTGTGAAGAATTTTTTTGGAAAAATAAAATTAAAGACCAAGAAACCTTTTCATTGCAAGCTGAAGTTATAAACTCCAATTTGAGGGGGAGTGTTGAAGAACAAATATGGAAGAGTCTTACATGACTCTCACAATAAGAAGTTTTATAGAGCCAAATTATTATGGAAGCAGGTCTCACATAAGAGTTTTAGTTTAAATGTGTTTTAGTTATTTTAGTCTTCTATTTATTTTGGTTTATTTAATTATGGTAGGACTTATCTTTAAGTGTTAGAGTTTGGGTGTAATTGGGACAAAGGTAGTTTAATTTTAATTGGACTCTACTACGTTTCTCTATTATAAATAGGGGTATATGTATTCTGATTACAAAAGGTCAATGAAGTTTTTCTCTTTTCCATAAATTCAACATGCTCCATGCCAGGAAATAGATGGTATCGTTGTCATCTTTCTGGAAAGAATTAGGTCTCAAGCACGGGAAGAATGTGTTGTATAGTGACAGTTAGAGTACTATTCACTTAGTAAAGAATCCTATTTATCATGTCAGAAGAAAGCACATACAGGTACATTATCACTTCATCAGATTGGCTCTTGAGGATGGTGTCTTAGCACTTGAGAAGATTCAAGGAAGTCAGAATCCAGCTGATATGTTGACAAAGACTGTTACAATTGCGAAATTGAAGTTTTGTGCAACTTCAGTTGGACTTCTCAATGACTGTTACAATTGAGAAACTGAAGTTGTGTCCAACTTTAGTTGGATTTTTCTCTGAGGATTAAGAAGTTGTTGCCACTATAGAGGAGATATTGATGATGGATTAATTTCCAAGTGGGAGATTGTTAAGTTGTGGAGCTTAATTAATGCCTTACGCTAAGTTGGTACGTGGGTCAAACTATAAGTGTGTGTGATCTCTCATGTAAACTATTTCATCTTCATAGTGGATTACTGTAGAGGTGGAAGACAGGATGTAGTCTCACATCGAGGCGAACCTTTATAATTCTTAGTGTCTTTTATTGCTTGCTTTTTCCTTCTTCTGCATTTATTATTATTGCTTTTGTTAGTTTGGAATTAGGGTATCTAATTCCTAACACTTTGCTGGAGTGTAAACCTCACTAGAATCAGCCATATTAGATATATATAAGGTATTGAAGAGCAGGTATGGAAGAGTCTCACATGACTCTCACAACAAGATGTCTTACAGAACCAGAATTATTATGGAATGAGGTCTCATAGAAGAGTCTCACTTTATAGGTGTTTTAGTTATGTTAATGTTCTATTTATTTTCAATTGTTCAATTGTTGTAGGACTTAATTTTTAGTGTTTAACTTTGGATGTAACTAGGATAAGGGTACTTTAATTGTAATTGGATTGTACTTGTTTGCTCTATTGTAAATAGAGGCGCATGTACTCAAATTACAACAAGTCAATGAAGTATTTCTCTTTTCCAGAAATTCAACATGGTAACAAAATAGGTTTTGTGAGTTGACTCAGTTAACCCACAGAGATAATGTGATCCTTTTATTATCTATTATCTCAAGTAGTTCAAGTTTGTATTCTATTTTTTTTATTTCTATGTTGTCCCAGTAGGCATTGTTTTCTTATTGTTTTCACCTCTATACTGAGTTTTTAATAATGTAAGTTATATATTGATGAAAAGATCTTTGAGTTTAATTTCCAACAAAAAAATAAATTTGGCAATCACAATTTTGTATAAACGAAAACCAATATTTGAAGTAGCAAAGGTTAAACTCCAAGAGAAGTTCGAGCAGTAGCTGAAAGCTTCAACTTTTGAGCTATTGTAAGCCATCAGGAATGAGTTTTTTTTTTTAATTTTGGACCCCATGCTTAGAACCTCGAACAAAATTAGAGAAGGAGAAGAAAATGAAGAGAGAATAGAAGAAAGGAGAAGAGTAAAGAGAGATTTCGGGTAGAAAAAATAGAGAAGGGACAAAAGAGAAAGAAATCCTTTAGGATAAGGGAGAAAGTCTTCCACGAATTGTGAGAAGAGGAAAGAGCTTGATGCTCTACCTCTAGCCAAAGGCCTCTATTTATAATTTTTGAGTGAAATTTATAATGTTGTTGAATTTAGGACTCCATGATTGAAACCTTGAGCAAGATGAGAGAGGGAGAAGAAAAAGAGTAAAGAGAGAGAGTGAGAGCTCGGGTAGAGAGAAGAAAAGAGAAGAGAGAGAAAAAGAGTTTAGGCTAGAAAGAGACTCTTCACGAGTTGAGAAGTGGAAAACTTGATTGAACCCTTCAACCAAGACCCCTATTTATACTATTTCAATTACATATTAAGAGATAAGATAGGATCCCTAATATCCCTAATTATATCAATCATGATTATCCAAATCTACATAAATCAAGGAAAGATAAATCGATTACATTAATCAAGGAAGATTGCCAAATCTTCCAACTCATGTGATAAAGATTCCAGCTCGTGAGATGACTCGTCATGCCACCTCACGTGATCATGGTCAGTCCTACCAGCTCGTGTGATCATGGTTGGTCCCACCTTGTAACACTCTCCCTCAAGTTGGGGGTGAGAAAGCATCATAAATGCCTAGCTTGCTGCTAATGGTGGACAAGATCTGATGAGTGACTGGTTTGGTGAGAATGTCTGCAACTTGCCCTTGTGAGGAGATATGTTTGAGAGATAATATGCCGACTTGGAAATTCTCTCGTATGAAATGGCAGGCTACGTCAATGTGCTTTGTTCTCTCATGGAAGACCAGACTTGAGTGACCTTGGTTCTTATAGAGAAACCCTCTTCCTAGAGCTCCTTTCAAATATTGTAATATTCTTTCTAGTGCTTGCCAGTGAGTAAGTGGTGGTTTGTGTATGTATTGACTCACTACACTTACTGCATATGATATATCCAACCTTGTTACACAAAGATAAATGAGTTTCCCCACAAGTCTTTGATATTTTCTAATATCCATATCTTCTACAGTGCCTGCAGATAATTTTGTATTGGAATCCATAGGGGTTTTTGTTGATCTACACCCCATCATTCTTGTTTCCTCTAGTAGATCAAGGACATACTTCCTTTGAGATAGTATAATTCCATGTTTTTACTATAGTACTTTGTTGGAAGATAAGGCCCAAGCCCACACTACCAAGGAAGGCCCACATATCCAAGTGTGTTGGAAGATGGGCTCAAGCCCATAAGACCAAGGAAGGCCCATACATCCAAGAGATATAGAAGACGGGCTCAAGGCCCGCAGATCAAGGAGAATGTCCATAGGCCCACATACAATGATGACAGGATGGTAAATAAAGGGCCATCTCATAGATATGAAATTGATGTAATTAAGTTAAAGTTCCAGGGTTAAAACCCTAAACCCTAAACCCTAAGTTCAGGGGTATTATTGTAATACAGTAGTTTCATTAATCTATAAATAGAGCTTCAAGGGGAGGGTTAGGACATCAAGTCCATAGCCTCTTATTCCTCTGGTTTTCTCCCAATGGGTCTCTCTCCATTTTTCTCCATAAGCTAAATCCATGGAGTCCTAAAAATCAACATGGTATCAGATCATTGATTTTCAGGATTTCGACTATGGTTTTTTTCCAGGATTCATTGTCCTTCATTTTTTCCCATAGTTTTTTTTATATTGTTGCATGTGTTTATTTTTTAGTACCTACACCCCTTAGTTGTTCTATGTTTTCACCTCCATACTATACTGCTATCTTGCTCCATTTAGAATCAGGGAAGTTCTCTGGTTCTTTTTCTTGTACAAGGCAGAGATTATTTTCCTTCTCAATCTCTTCCTCTATTGTTAAATTTAGGACCCCATGAACAATACCTCGAGCAAGGGGAGGGAGAAATAAAAAATAGGAAAAATCGAAGAGTTCTCAGGTAGAGAGAGAAGAGAAGGAAAATAAAAGAGAGCAGACAAAGAACACTTCACACGAGAGAGAAGAGAAAAAAAGAAACTTGCTTGATGAATTTCGAGTTACAATCACTTCTATTTATAGTTGAGGAGGTGATAGAGTCCATATACAAGTAATTTTAGGACTCCAAATTACATTCCAACTAGAACTCTCCAAGATAAGCCTATCATGATAAGATTACATTATCTATTTAAGAGACTAATTTAACTCAACTACAAACACCTTCTTTAAGGACATGAATCAAGCTAGAGAGCCAACTCTTGGTCTTATCTTTGTGGGTCGCACATGATCTTCCAGCTCATGGTATCTTTGAGGGTCCCACTTGATCTTCAAATCTTTTATTTAATTCCAGCACATGTTCCTTATCTCTTAGCTAGAGCCACTTTGTATAAGGACTCTTGTTGACACCTCTCAAACTCATGGTGGGTCCCACCAGCTTGTGTAGCCATGGTGGGTCCCACATTGTAACACTCCCCCTCAGGCTGGGGGTGAGAAAACTTCGTAGATGCCCAACTTGTCGCAAATGTTGGAAAAAATTTTGTGACTGACTGGTTTGGTGAGAATGTCTGCAACCTGGTTCTGTGAAGATACATGCTGGAGAGATAAGATGCCAGTAGTGATTTTTTCTTGTATGAAGTGGCAGTCTATTTCTATATGCTTTGTTCTCTCATGGAAGACTAGATTTGATGTGATGTGAATTGCATCCTGATTATCACAATATTGATTCATAAGAGTGTCTTTGTAAAAACTCAATTCAGTTAGGAGAGATCTGATCCATAGGAGTTCACTGATGGTGTGTTCAATGGCTCTATACTATGCTTCTACACTAGACCTTGCAACTATATTCTGTTTCTTGCTCCTCCATGTAACCAAGTTTCCTCCAACCATCGTACAATATCCTGAAGTAGATTTTCTGTCATCCGGGGATCCGGCCCAATCTACATCTGAGAATCCTTCGATGTTGAATTTTCCATGATTTTTAAAGAGGAGCCCTCTTCCTGGTGCTCCTTTTAGATATCATAATATCCATTTTAGTGCTTGCCAATGACTGAGTTGTGGTTTGTGCATATATTGACTTACCACATTGACTGCATATGAAATATTTGGCCTCATTACTCAGAGATAAATAAGTCTTCCCACCAATCTTTGATATTTTTCGACATCTACTTCTTCTCTAGTACCTGCACATAATTTTGTATTCGAATCCATAGGAGTTTCTGTTAGTCTACATCCTAGTATTCCAGTTTCCTCTAGTAGGTCAAGGACATATTTCTTTTGAGATAATATAATTTCATGTCTGGATTGTAGTACATCAATACCTAAAAACTATTTGAGCAGTCTGAGATCCTTTGTCTTGAATTCAGTACATATCTTTTCTTTTGTCTTTTGGATGCCCTCGAGATCAATGCCAGTTATAATAATGTCATCAACATATACAACTAGAATTAGCTTGCCCTTTGGTGTGTCTCTAATAAAGACATAGTGATCTCCGGAGCATCTGTGAAATCCGGCCCGTATGAGTGCTTGTCTAAAATTTTCAAACCATGAAGAGGCAACTATTTGAGACCATAAATATATTTTTGTAGTCGACATACGGACTCCCCCTCAACCACATACCCAGGTGGTTACTAGATATAAATGTCCTCCTTTATATCCCCATTCAGAAAAACATTTTTTACATCAAGTTGATAGATCTGCCATAAAAAGTTGGCTGCCAGAGATAATAACAAATGTACCGAGTTTAATTTAGCCACTAGAGAGAAGGTTTCTTCATAATCAATGCCATAACATTGTGTATAGCCTTTGGCAACAAGGTGAATTTTCAATCGAGCCACAGACCCATCCGGACTGTGTTTCACTGTAAATACCCATTTGGAGCAGACGGGTTTCTTATATGAAGGAAGGGGGACTAGAGCCCATGTCTGATTTTCATAAAGAGCCTGCATTTCTTCATCCATAGCCGCCTTCCACCCTGGATGTTTGAGAGCCTCCTGATAAGAGTGTGGTATAGGTACCAATAGAAATTGACAACAAACAGGGGATAGACAATGATGAGACACAAAGTTTGTTATGGGATGAGAAGTAGAAGGCAAGGTGCATGATTTGGGCTTTTTCCTAACAGGAATAGGACGAGTATCATATTCTGGGCCAAAAATAATCAAAGAAGATGGATTTACCTTGGTAGGATCCGACAACTCAACAGGTGTGGTGTCAGCCAGTGTTTCTGGGGGCTAAGTAGTTTCTATAGCATGGGGCACAACCGGTCGAGGAGAGCCTGGTACAGAAGATAAACCTGGAGGAGCATTATCAGAATAATATGGAGAGTCTTCAAAAAATGTGACATCCTGAGACACAAATAAACGCTGAAGAGAGGGATTATAGCAAACATAACCCTTTTGTGTGTGACAATATCCTTAGAAGATACACTTCACATATTAGGGATCAAGTTTACTGTGTTTTGGGGAGGACATATGGACAAAACATTGATAGCAGAAGACTCTCAAAAGCAGTGAAAAAGGATCTTCATCAAGTAATAATAGAGAGTAGGGAGATTTTTTACCAAGAATGGAAGAGGGTAATCGGTTTATAAGAAAACATGCGGTAAGAATTGCATGCGGCCAATAAAAATATGGAACTTTCATGGCATATAGTAAATCGCGAGCTACCTCAAGAATATGATGGTTCTTCCATTTGGTTACACCATTTTTTTGAGGGGTGTAGGCACATGATGTCGGATGAATAATGCCATTTTCTTAACAAAACGAGTCAAGATCTTTGGATGTGTATTTTTTGGCATTATCCGACTGAAGGACTTCAATTTTCTGCCCAAACTGAGTGAATACCATTTCATGAAAGATTTAAATATCAATGGTATTTTAGAACACTCTTTAAACAAAAATGACCAAGTGGTATGATAGAAGTCATCAATGAATGTAATAAAGAATATTTCACGTGAGAAATGTTGAAGACACTCAAGGGTCCCCACACATCAGTATGAATTAACGAAAAAGGAGAGACTTTTAATTTTTAGACGAGGTGAGTATGTTGACCTCTGATGTTTACTCATTTGCCATGCTTCACAATGAAGGTCCAATCGCGCTTTGGAAAAAAATGATGAAGAGATAGGGTGGATGGATGTCCCAAACGGTTGTACCATAACCTGGTTTCAATGTCATAGGTGGATGTAGTATTTATTTGTGGCACATCCAGATAGTAGAGTCCCCCTTGTTCATGGCCTCCACCAATCAACCACTTCATTGTAAGATCTTGAAACACACATGAAGTGGTTGAGAAAGTGATAAAGCACTTAAAATATTTTGTGAGTTGACTAACCGATAAAAGATTCAAAGGGAAAGTTGGAACAAAAAGGATATCAGTGACCGGAAGTGATGGTGTAACAGAAGTGGATCCTTTCCCTTGAACTTTAGTTTGTGAACCACCAACAATGGTTAAAAATTTATGTGAAAGATATGGAGAAACTGAGTATAGAAGATGTCTGTTACCTGTAAGATGTTTGGAGGCTCCTGAGTCAATTATCCAGGATGAAGAGGAGGCAGAAAACATACCTGAAGCGGTGGCGGCAGCGGTTGGTGAAAAAGTACTTGGGGAGGACCCCATCATGGTCTTCTTTTTCTGGAATAGTTCATAGTCTTTATCAGTAAAAGTATTCTCATTAGCTTTATAACATCTTTTGCGAGAGTCGCCCAATCTACCACTTATAGAGCATTCTTTCAGGTGAAAGCTTGTGTCTCTAGTGTGGCCATATCCCTTGCAATGGGTGCATTCCTTCCCATCTGTTCAGTCAAAACCAGTCCTTCCACCTCTTCCTCTTCCTTCTCTATAAAATCTGCCTCTGCCTCGGCCTTGGTCAGATGGTATTCCCCTATGTCCAAAGTACATAGCGATTGGTATTTCAGTAGTAGAGGGAGAAACATCTGGAATATGGAGAAGTGTAGAACATACATCATCAAAAGTGGGAACCGCAGAAGAGTTAAGAAGGTGAGCCTTAGCAACTTCAGGATACGGTTTAATGTTAGCAAGGCATATGGCAGTTAACAAGGCCTCTTTCTATTTATCTTAGATAAAGATATCTGTAGAGGTTGGCAGGTCAAGTTTCCATTCTTGAAGAAAGCCTCGAAAGTGGGCCAAATATTCATGTATATTGTCTCCTTATTTGGTGGTAAGCATCAGTTGTAAAATATCATATGGCCTGTTATGGACTCCATAGCATCTAGAGTAGCAGGTAGACTTAGGGGGTAATTGATGTAATTTTCTACATGTTTTATTTAGTGGCATTTTTGTAATTTTGTCAGACATTTGTGTTTTGTGTGATTGTGTAGGGGGCGTTCCTATTATTTATAGGAACATCATTTGAATGAAAGGTAAGCTTGATGTTACAATGTGAGGCCCACCATGGTGGTTGAGCTGGTGGGATCCACCATGAGGACGTAGGTCATCAAGAAGAATCCTAGAGGACTTGCGACACCAAGAAGAGTCCTCTCCCAAAGCAAGTAAAGGATTCAAGAAGCACAAGCTGAGTTGATTTAGAAGACTTGAAGATCAAGAGGGGCCCACAGGACCTCACGAGCTGGCACAATTATCAAGGTGCACTGGAGAATCATGAGGGGCCCACTAGGATAAGGCCACGAGCTGGCTGATCCCTTATATTCACGTGGATAATAATGAACTCCTAGTTCTACTCCAATTAGTTTTCTGGGAGTTCTAGTTGGAATAGACTTTACTTATATTGAGACTTACTTATATTGAAGAGTTAGAGTTAGAATGTAATTAGGATTGAATGACAACTTGTATGATGACTCTACCTCCTCCTATCCTATAAATAGAGAGATTGTAATTCGAAATTAATCAAGCAACACATTCAATCCCGAGTTTGTTTTTTCTCTCGCTCTCCTTGCTTGGCTCAACTCATCCTTTCCCTTCTAATTTTTCTGCTCTACCCGAGAGGTTTTCTCCCCTTTTCTCTCTTTTTCTTTCTTCTTTATTTTGCTTGTGATTATGAAAAAGGGGTCCTAAATTCAATATAGTATCAGAGCAACATATTTAGGATCCCTCGACAAAGGAATGCCCTAGAGAAGTGATGATCAACACCACTCAAAGAAGGCTTTCGTATGATGGAAGAACACTAGCCAAGAGACAAGTGTTAAAAAAAAAAAAATTTATGCTACTGTTCTCTTTTTTAGATGATGATTCAAGGATGAATATGTGAATACTCCCATCTTATTATGTTATGAATATTCACGCCCCTCTATCTAGAAGGACCTATCAAAATAGTTTTATCGGTTTGAAAATTTTGTTTACTGAGACCAGTCCATACTCAGATTATTAAATTTTTTTTTCGTGGGATAAGATTTCACTGATAATAGAAGATTTCTATTGAGCCTCTTATGAGTGGTTTTCTGGAAAAAAAATTATTTCGCATTGATGCTATATTTACATATACCGAGTTGATTGAAGAAGTGCTACTAGGTGATATTATTTGAAGTTTTTTGAAGAAAAAGAGCCTATCATGGCTGATGAGAATATGAATATCAAAGGTGATATACTAAAAATCACCATCATACCCTTATGTGGGGTATCAAATTTTATGAGTCGGTGCACCTCGGTTAGGAGGTTTCTCATAACCAAAGACCTACTTGGTCACCACTACCCGAGGACCACCTATTGATGAAGATGATATTTTTTATAAGAAATGGCTGAAGAATGATACTTTGGTAATTGGTTGGCTGATAAATAGCATGGAAGCACATGTCTCTTGTAATGTTATTCATCTTGACACTACTAAACATATTTGGGAGACATGTACTAAACTATATTCAAGCCTTGATACGCTGCATAGACCCTATAGTGTTGGCAGAATAGATATTAAATGCACTCATTGTAAATTTTGGGGCCACACTATAGACCAATGCCATTATAGGCCATACACTTACTGTGGTAGATACGGCCACTATAAATAAATATGCTATAAGGCTAATGACAAGTCAGAATCAACAAGGGCTAATCAAGGCCTCATTAGTGATGCGCAAGCAGTCCATCCCTCAACACCAGCTGCACAGAAAATTATTACTGGTGAAGAGTATGAATTATTTCAGAAAATAAAGACCATGCTAGGGTCTTCTCCTAGCCCCTCTGCCACTACTGCTGCCACTACTGCTTCAGGTATGCTATCTGCTTCCTCTTCAGCCTGGATAATTGATTCAAGAGCCTCTAAGCATCTTACAGGTAACAAAACTTTATTACATTCTTTATCTCCGAGTCTTTCACACAAGTTTGTTATCATAGCTGACGTTTCTCAAACCAAAGTCCAAGGAAATGGTTCCACTTCTGTCACCCCATCACTTCTGCTCAATGAAATTCTTTTTGTTCCTTCCTTTCCTTTAAACTTTCTCTCTATGAGTCAGCTTACAAAATATTTTAATTGCTCGGTTACCTTCACACCTACTTCATGTATTTTTCAAGATCTTATAATGAAGCAGGTGATTGGTGGAGGCCATGAACAAGGGAGGCTCTACTACTTGGATGTGTCAAAGGTCAATATGGTGTCTACTACTGAGAATGAGACACGATTATGGTACAATTGGATGGGACATCCTTCCATATAATCTCTTCATCATATGTTTCCATCTCTTAAGATAAGGTCAGAATTCAGTTGTGAGATGTGTCAGTTAAGTAAACATCAAAGGAGTACATACTCTCCTCGTCCAGAAGTCAAAAGTAACATTCCTTTTTCATTGATTCATATTGAGTTTCTAATATTGGGGGCCTTAGAGTGTTTCTAATATTTCCCAAGCCAAATATTTTATCACTTTTATTGATGATTTCACTCGCACAACTTGGTTGTTTATTTTTAAGGAGTATTCTGAGATACCATCTATTTTTAAATCTTTTTATGCGATGGTACTCACACAATTTGGTCAGAAGATAAAAATCCTCAGGTCTGATAATACCAAAGAGTATATTTCGAAAGACCTTGACTCCTTTTGTCAAGAGAATGGCATTATCCATCAGACATCATGTGCCTACACTCCTCAATAAAATGGTGTAGCCAAAAGGAAAAATCGTCATATTCTTGAGGTAGCTCGAGGTCTATTATATGCCATGAAAGTTCTATATTTTTATTGGCGCCATGCTGTCCTTACAGCGTGTTTTCTTATAAATTGTCTATCGTCTACTGTTCTTGGGAATAAATTCCCCTACACTAAACTTTTACCACATGATGATCTGTTTGCATTACCATTGAAAGTCTTCGATTGTCAATGTTTTGTTCATAATACTTTATCTAGACACAACAAACTTGATCCTAAATCTATAAAGTGTATCTTTTTGGGATACTCTCGAAGACAAAAGGGTTATGTTTGTTGTAGTCCCTCTTTACAATGTTTATTTGTGTCTAGGGATGTAACATTCTTTGAAGACTCTTCATATTATTTTGATAGTGCTCCACCTGGTATGTCATCAGTACCAAGTTCTCCTCGACCGGTTGTGCCTCGTGATACAGAGATTGTTCAGCCCCCAGAGATAGTGGCCGATACCACACCTGTCGAATTGTCGGATTCACCAGAGGTAAGTCCTCCATCACCAGTCATTTTTGGTCCTGAATTTGATACTCGTCCTATTTCTATAAGAAAAAAACCTCGTTCATGCACTCAACCTTCTACTTCTCATCCTATCTCCAATTTTGTGTCTCATAATCGCCTCTCACCTCTATGTTGTCAGTTTCTTTCTTCTATTTCCTCCATATCTGTTCCATAGTCATATCAGGAGGCTCTACAACATCTAAGGTAGAAGGCAGCAATGGATGAAGAGATGAAGGCCCTTAATGATAATCACACAAGGTCTCTGGTTCCACTACCTACAGATAAAAAACCCATTGGTTGCAAGTGGGTTTATAAAGTAAAACATAATCCAGATGGGACCACTGCACGATTGAAGGCCCGATGGTTGCAAAAGGCTACACTCAATGCTATGGCATTGATTATGATGATACATTCTCTCCAGTGGCAAAAATGACCTCGATACGTATATTATTATCATTGGTGGCTAATTCTTCTTGGCCCATATATCAATTGGATGATAAAAATGCATTTCTCAATGGTGATATCAAAGAAGAGATTTATATGCAACAACCACCTAGATATGTGGTTGAGGAGGAGTCCGTATGTCACCATAAAGAATCTCTATATGGGCTAAAGCAATCCGCACGGGCATGGTTTGAGAAATTTAGTGAAGCCATCATACGGGCAGGTTTTTAAAAATGCTCTGCAGACCACTCAGTCTTTATTGAGAGTACAACAAGAGGTAAGGTGATTCTAACTGTTAATGTTGATGATATTACTTTAACTGGGAGTGATTCTAAGGGCATTCAAAAAATAAAAGAAAGGATATGTGCTGAATTCAAGATGAAGGAACTTGGAACATTCCATAGCAAAGGTCTACAAATTAAAACAAAAATTATATTTCATCGCAATTCAATAAAATGATAGTATTTATCATCTCAATATACATATATATTTTTACTCCATTTTGAAGTGATGTCAATATTGGTAAAACGATAATTAAACCCAATTGATTAGGGTTAGATTGGACACAATCACCATATTGGGTTAGGTTTTGAGCTTCTATAGTTGAACCAAGAAAGATTAAGGAAACAAATCTCTCAATTTAATTATATATTTTTATTGTTTTGAAGTAACATCGACACTAGTTTAACCACTAATCAAACACAGTTGATTAGGATTAGATTGGCCCAATGTATTATTGGGTTTAATAACATCGACAATAATCTTAATTAATTAATATAAATTATAAAATAATTTTTAATGAAAAACACCCACGACCACTCATTAGTTTCGACTTAATTCAAAATTTCAAATATATATTTTTCATTGACGGAATTAACATATATACTGGTTAATGGTTCTTAATGTATAAAAGGTTGCTTAGAGAGAGAGAGAGAGAGAGAGACGAACATGAACAAGTTAATAATGAAAAGTTTGTATACCTTGCCACTATTCACAAAAAAAAATTAGTTACAACATCTCTCCTAAACTCATTCTATATTGGGAAGTGGAAAGGGATAAAAAAATCAAAGCATGGAAATGTTAAATAAAGGTCACCGTCTAAGGCATCCTACAAGATAGAACTAGATTATTCCACATTTTGTTAACAAGCTCTTCAAGAGTAATCTAGCTTCACTTCAAGGTGTGCTTAGTATTTTCATCTCATCAATGGGACCCCTCTCATCCGTCGTTACCAGCTAAAGCTGATGGATTCAAAATGTAGGTTATCAGCCAAACTAGCATGACAGATCGCTGCCACATGTTGCCGCATCCCCTTTGGCCCGCTGGCTAATACTCCAACGCTTGATTCATCACATGACTCCAATAGTATTTCTACCATGAAAATTAAATCCGAGCTTCAGTCGTCATTACCATGAGGGGATTAGAAAAGAAATAGCAAATTAAAGTTTGGTTATGTATATGCTTACTTTCAATGTCCGGTCTCTTGCCGTAGTGAACTCTGATGGATTGACTGAGTGACTGATGAGGTTGACTCTCCAATTCTCTGTCACCATTATTGAACCACGACCCATCTTCGATGACCATCGCTTCCATGGCACTTCGCTTCTTATTCCATAGAACCGCAACAGTAGATGCAATAGCTATGGATAAACAGATGAACAACAAGTTAAGCAACGATCTTGAGATGTGAGGGAAGATCATGTTAGTGTCGAGGTCAATTGGGTAGAAATAATAATGTGTGGTGATCCCCAGCAATATCAAGAACATAACGAAGGAGCTGGAGATGATTGCAGCAAGCCAAAGCCAGCCGTTGGGACCCAAAACAGCTGAGACCGGGGCATGACACGGGTTAGTCTTGAACCACAAGGTTCGCGGGAGATGTTTTTGCTTGTTGTTTTCACTGTTGGGTCCTTCTCTAGTTACATAGGCGTCGATTAGCAACCGCAAGCGGGACATATCACACCCAGTTCCGGCGAGAGGTATGAGGAGGTCGGTCATGGAGAGTTGTTCTGAGTTCCTGAAGATACAAACGAGCTGCACTTGTGGTAGTACTGCTTGTTGCTCGAGTGTTGAGCTCTGGAAGATTAATTCTTGAATGATGGATATGAATGGAGTGATTCCGCTGCCTCCGCTTACCATCACAAGCTTGTCGTGCCTATAGTTTGAAGAAAAATTCACAAGGTTAATTGGATAATTAATGGATGAAGCCATACTAACGGACAAAATTGGATTATGGAGCACAAAATTTCATACAGTTACCTGAAGAAGTTGGTAGAAGAAGGTGATCCGTATGGTCCTTCAATTGAAACATCTAAGTGATCCACCGGAGATGGAGAAGAGAGTATCTGATATAGTTTCCGTTGCCAGATTCCTTCACTCTTGATGACGACACTGAGCTTATCTTGCTCCAAGCTGCTATTGGAGGTGATTGTGAAAGGGTGCCACTGTCAGCGAGAAATACTCGGCACATTTACAAACATTATGCTCGTAGGCGAATAGCTCAACCCTGTACTCTTGGAGAAGCTGAGCTCGAGTGTTTCTCAAGGGAGGAGACGGGCGGCGAGCAATCGAACTCGTTGTCGAGATTGCAGGAATCGCAAGCAGCGGTCAACCAAGAAGAGGTATATGCTAGGAAGAATAAGTCCAAAAATGGCAAGGCCATAGAAGGAGGTGTCGACATGGACTATGAAGAAGAAGAAGAAGAGAAAGAAGAGATGGTGCGTGTAGTAGAAGACCTCGAACATCTTTCGTCTCACCCTTCCAGAACTTGTAACCCACATGAGCAACCCACAAATCAAAGCTCATTCGCCTGCAACATTCCACACTCCAATCATAACCCACTTCAGCATCTGCTCCATTGAAACAACAACAAAAAAAGTCAGGAATCATCATGGAGTCGACTCGATCGATAGAATTTGTGCAGATATTCAGAAGAAGAAATCGAGAAGTCAGATATATGTACCTGAAAAATCTTTTTTTTTTTGCAGCCCAATAGAAATGTAACATAATCCATGAGCAGTGAAGAGGGCCATGACGATATGTCCAAGCCATATGTGATACTTGATGCTGGCCTCCGAGGTGAGTCCCACCAATGGCAACAGAGATGATCCTTGAGTGACGGGGAAGAAGAGAAAGGAGAAACAGATAGTTCCAACGAGGCCTAATCGGAGACCTGCACTTTCTAGCTTTTGCTTCCCACCTGATCATACATTCCAAAATTAGTCATCTTACAACTTCTCTTACGGGTTAGAATAAATAACACAATATGATACTGATCTAGATCTCTTACAGTTTCTCGCCTGATGGTGAGCAGATGTAGCATTCATCTTGGCATAGCTGTTGTGTAAATACATTGTCAAAGGCCAGACAAGCAGTGCAAGAAACATCGCGAAGAAGATCAGCTCTATTCCTGAAACGATTCCAAGAGGGCCCTTCAATAGCACTGGTCGTCTCCATAGAGAAAGAAGACTGTTGCCTCCACTCTTAGCCCCGATACTGCAATTAAAAAATGAGAATACATTTAGATTCAATCAAATAGTATCCCGTTATGGATTTCTTTTCCATTCAATACAACTACTGATCCATAGAGGAAGAAAAACAAAGAAAGGGAAGACAAAGATGAATTAAATACCTCTTCTTTTGGCAGGATTTCATATTCTTGCCAAGATGGAGATAGATGCACCCCAAAACAGACATGAACAGAATAGGTAACATGAACGTCAATAGGTCCGCCCCTGCAATAACAAGTAAAAATTGTTTGAGAAATAAAAGAAAAGAAAGATTTTAAAGAAACTAAAACTAAAAAAGTAGCAAACGAGCATTGTATCTGCAGAAGAACAATACCTTATGTCCCAAAATATGTGGAATCAACTCGGGCAGTGATCATAGCCTGCCACTTCATGTAATAGCTTATTGGGTATATTACCCACAGAAGCATCCATCCAACAAACACCACTCCAACCAGGAGCCCAATGGCCGCTCGAGCAAGTCTTGTCGCCACAACCTCTATGAGTACCCTCGTGTACACACCAATGCTAAGTTTTGAGATGAGAGAGAAGCTGAGTTCGGTCTCTTATTTAAACCCAAAAGCTAAGTAAACTCGTTGGAACTGCATTTTCTAAATTTATCCCAGCTGGCTTTGGTAAGAATAATTGCATTGCAACGGCGCTTTCCAAATTCGTTTGGTAAGAATAATTGGTGAAGTTTCCAATTTCAACAGGGCTTTCTTAGTGCCGTCATCAATATTGATCGGACGGTCCAAATGTTTTCTTTTAATTACAATTTCTCACTCTTCTGCCTAGATCTCACGCGTTCACAACTTCCACCGTCTCTTTGCGTCTCCCCGCAGCCTCCTGGATCGGACCACTTCCTTCCTTCTCTCTGTCTGCAGGCGTTGGACAAAAATCCTCGCCGCAGACGTCGGACGAGGACATTTGTTCGAGGTAATTTCTCCTCAATTTTTTTCGATATTTTTTAATGATAGATGCTTTCACGATCTATTTGTTCGTTAGGATTACCGATCCGGAGGTAAAACGATCTCTTTCTTTTGCAGAGTTCGAAGCTTGGAGTGCGGAATTATGTAATATATCTCAATATTTTTTCGGATCCTTTCTTTTTCTTTTTCGAAGTTCTTCGCTGATCTTGTTTGTGTGCGTCGTTTTGTCATTTGATTTAAGCGTCAGGATGTGGTGGTGACAAGTTTTTCAATTTGATAGGGGTTTTTCACTTTTGTTCCTTGCTGAATGACTCCAATTGGTTGCACTGTTATTCCACTTACACAACGCGCTGGATTGTATTTATATACAAGTGAACTGTGTAGCCTAAAAAGACTACGCATGCAGATTTTGAAAATTTTCGTCAAAAGAATTCGTAATGTAGTGTATGTACAGTGTGTGCTTTTCTTCTAGGATGCTAAACTCTATTTCAATTATCCATGCTTTCGTATGTTAGTTTGTCTTTATTGGATGAGTTTGCGGCAGATGGAGTGCTTCAATTTGTTCTGCATTTCATTTAAGTAATTCTTTATCACTGAGATAACATCAAGATCCTAACATACCATCTCTTACTATTTTAAGGTATCGAGAGAGCTAAAATATGTGCTTGTATTGTGTGATATGCTGGTTCAATAAATTCAGAGGACAATGTTCATCTGGATCATAAAAGATGAATTCTCTCTTAGTTTTTAAGGGCTTGTATAGATAGTTTTCAGAAGAATGTGACTTCAGGTGGTAATACAGTTAATTGAGATAGAGATTTTTTTGAAGTTTTAAAAATGAGTCTCCTAATGCTGAATGGAGGTGGAGTGGTACAACGGATCCAGTACAGTTGAGATGCTGCTGTCGTAATTCATGAAATTTTATCACATCTTAAAAGAAAAGAATCCGTTTTAGTTTCTCAGTGTGAGTTCTTTGTTTTTTCTTGGCATAGCTTTGTTCCCTTCTTTCTTTTCCTTTGTCTTGAATGAAATGAGACTTTTTTCCTGCTGAATTTACAGTTTTTTTCAATCTATGTTGTCCATATCCATGTTAAACTGACCTCTTCTCAATTTGGAACTGTCTACAGAAATGTATGAGAATATGGGAAGTCAAGCTGGCATGAGGGCCCCCCATTGAATCCTCAGCCTAGCCCCTTTGGGAATACCTTCTATGATGCTGGATCAGGACTCATCCGAGGTGGATTAGGAGCTTATGGTGAACGAATTTTGGGTTCAAGCTCTCAGTATGTGCAAAGCAATGTATGGACATTCGAAGTATATGTACCATGGCTATATAAGGGTACCCATGGATAGATCCACAGGCACTCACAAATACAAGAGGAATTTACTTTCAAAACTTGATCAGTCTCCATGTCTTTCAGTTTTGACTTCTTCTAGTGATCAATTTGCAAAAACAAGTAGGGTGATGGTCCTGACTTAAAACCATTATAATTAACTGAAATGGGGACATTGGGATCAATCAACTGATTATCATGGACAAACTAGAGCTTGTCAAATTGTGTTTTGATCTATCTTATCATAAGTTTTCAATATGATTTTTAAACTATCCTTCAGCTTAATCGTTGGACCAGTAAAAGACGGCATGACGAAAAGTTAGTTTTGTTTGTGAAGAGGTGGAGAAGTGCTTCAATTAGCCATAAACACGAATACATTGTTTTTTATGTTATAGTTATTATAGGAGTTGTAAATTTTCTTACAAGTACTTTCTGACCAGATAAGCAGGTTCTTCTCTGATCCCCAGTACTACTTTCAAGTGAATGACCAGTATGTGAGGAACAAGTTGAAGGTGATCTTGTTCCCGTTCCTACATAGAGTAAGCAATGTGTTCAAACTTATCTTTGTACTATTGATTGTTAATTAATGACCTGAGGAAGTATGTTCAGTAGTCAACCAAAAAGGTTACTGGTCGTGTGTGCCTTGGCAAGATTGATATTTCTTATGGAAATGAAATTTGGTCTTCTCGACGAGGCTTTGGAGGTCATTTTTTCTCTGGATTGTTTGTCGAAATGTCATGGGACATTCTTCAACCTTGAATTGTTGGTGCAACAGACTTTAGGATTAGTACAGACAGCATGATCGACAATTTTCGTGGTTGCTTCTACATCCTATCTCTTGTTCACTTTCAAGAAAGTAACCGACATCCTGATAGGCCATTTATTAAAACTGCTATTAATTTGTTTGCTTCATTTAGGGTCACTGGACAAGGATAACAGAGCCAGTGGGAGGCAGACTCTCCTCCAACCTCCTATCTATGATATAAATGTTCCTGACTTGTACATTCCCTTTATGGCTTTTGGGACCTATGTAGTTCTTGCTGGCTTTTTGTTGGGCATTCTTGGAAAGTAAGTGCAAAAATACTTTTACTTTCTCCATCTGTTATATTCAAGTCTCTTTCCAAGTTCAAAAAAACGTTCAAGTCTCTATTTTACATCTGTCTTCTCCTACACAGGTTTACTCTTGAAGCTTTGAGTATGCAATTTACAACAGGACTCCTTGGATGGTTCCTAGAGGCATTACTTTTTAAAGTTACGTTGTACATGTTAGGGAGTGGTGAGGCCCCATTATTGGATATGGTTTCTTATTGTATCTGCAGAAGAACAATACCTTCTGTCCCAAAATATGTGGAATCGACTCGAGCAGTGATCATAGCATGCCACTTCATGTAATAGCTTGTTGGGTATATTACCCACAGAAGCATCCATCCAGCAAACACCACTCCAACCAGGAGTCCAATGGCCGCTCGAGCAAGTCTTGTTGCCACAACCTCCATGAGTACCCTCGTGCACACACCAGTGCTAAGTTTTGAGATGAGAGAGAAGTTGAGTTAGGTCTCTTATTTATACCCAAAAGCTAAGTAAACTCGTTGGAACTGCATTTTCCAAATTCATCCCAGCTGGCTTTGGTAAGAATAATTGCATTGCAACTGCGCTTTACAAATTCGTTTCGTAAGAATAATGAGTGTAGTTTCCAATTTCTACAGGGCTTTCTTAGTGTCGTCATCAATATTGATCGGACGGTCCAAATGTATTCTTTTAATTACAAATTTCTCACTCTTCTGCCTAGATCTCACGCGTTCACAACTTTCACCGTGTCTCTGCGTCTCCCTGCAGCCTCCTGGATCGGACCACTTCCTTCCTTCTCTCTGTCTGTAGGCGTCCGACAAAAATCCTCACCGCAGACGTCGGACGAGGACATCTGTTCGAGCTAATTTCTCCTCAATTTTTTTCGATATTTTTTAATGTTAGATGCTTTCATGATCTATTTGTTCGGAGGTAAAACGATCTCTTTCTTTTGCAGAGTTTGAAGCTTGGAGTGCGGAATTATGTAATATATCTCAATATTTTTTCGGATCCTTTCTTTTTCTTTATCGAAGTTCTTCGCTGATCTTGTTTGTGTGCGTCGTTTTGTCATTT
The DNA here is from genome assembly GCF_029961685.1 of Aristolochia californica. Lineage (NCBI taxonomy): Eukaryota > Viridiplantae > Streptophyta > Magnoliopsida > Piperales > Aristolochiaceae > Aristolochia > Aristolochia californica. Next base: position 16,108,560 of record NW_027181992.1, on the reverse strand, counting down.
GATTTAAGCGTCAGGATGTGGTGCGGTGACAAGTTTTTCAATTTGATAGGGGTTTTTCACTTTTGTTCCTTGCTGAATGACTCCAATTGGTTGCACTGTTATTCCACTTACACAACGCGCTGGATTGTATTTATATACAAGTGAACTGTGTAGCCTAAAAAGACTACGCATGCAGATTTTGAAAATTTTCGTCACAAGAATTCGCAATGTAGTGTATGTATGGTGTGTGCTTTTCTTCTAGTATGCTAAACTCTATTTCAATTATCCATGCTTTCGTATGTTAGTTTGTCTTTATTGGATGAGTTTGCGGCAGATGGAGTGCTTCAATTTGTTCTGCATGTCATTTAAATAATTCTTTATCACTGAGATAACATGATCCTAACATACCATCTCTTACTACTTTAAGGTATCGAGAGAGCTAAAATATGTGCTTGTATTGTGTGATATGCTGGTTCAATAAATTCAGAGGACAATGTTCATCTGGATCATAAAAGATGAATTCTCTCTTAGTTTTTAAGGGCTTGTATAGATAGTTTTCAGAAGAATGTGACTTCAGGTGGTAATACAGTTAATTGAGATAGAGATTTTTTTGAAGTTTTAAAAATGAGTCTCCTAATGCTGAATGGAGGTGGAGTGGTACAACGGATCCAGTACAGTTGAGATGCTGCTGTCGTGATTCATGAAATTTTATCACATCTTAAAAGAAAAGAATCCGTTTTAGTTTCTCAGTGTGAGTTCTTTGTTTTTTCTTGGCATAGCTTTGTTCCCTTCTTTCCTTTCCCTTTTCTTGAACGAAATGAGACTTTTTTCCTGCTGAATTTACAGTTTTTTTCAATCTATGTTGTCCATATCATGGTTAAACTGACCTCTTCTCAATTTGGAACTGTCTACAGAAATGTATGAGAATATGGGAAGTCAAGCTGGCATGAGGACCCCCCATTGAATCCTCAGCCTAACCCCTTTGGGAATACCTTCTATGATGCTGGATCAGGACTCATCCGAGCTGAATTAGGAGCTTATGGTGAACGAATTTTGGGTTCAATCTCTCATTATGTGCAAAGCAATGTATGGACATTCGAAGTATATGTACCATGGCTATATAAGGGTACCCATGGATAGATCCACAAGCACTCACAAATACAAGAGGAATTTACTTGCAAAACTTGATCAATCTCCATGTCTTTCAGTTTTGACTTCTTCTAGTGATCAATTTACAAAAACAAGTAGGCTGATGGTTCTGACTTAAAACCATTATAACTAACTGAAATGGGGACATTGGGATCAATCAGCTAATTATCATGGACAAACTAGAGCTTGTTAAATTGTGTTTTGATCTATCTTATCATAAGTTGTCAATATGTTTTTTAAACTATCCTTCAGCTAAATCGTTCGACTGGTAAAAGACGGCATGACAAAATGTTAGTTTTGTTTGTGAAGAGGTGGAGAAGCGCTTCAATTATCCATAAACACGAATACATTGTTTTTTATGTTATAGTTATCATCGGAGTTGTAAATTTTCTTACAAGTGCTTTCTGGCCAGATAAGCAGGTCCTTCTCTGATCCCTAGTACTACTTTCAAGTGAATGACCAATATGTGAGGAACAAGTTGAAGGTGATCTTGTTCCCGTTCCTTCATAGAGTAAGCAATGTGTTCAAACTTATCTTTGTAATATTGATTGTTACTTAATGACTTGAGGAAGTATGTTCAGTAGTCAACCAAAAAGGTTACTGGTCGTGTGTGCCTTGGCAAGATTGATATTTCTGATGAAAATGAAATTTGGTCTTCTCGACGAGGCTTTGGAGGTCATTTTTTTTTCTGGATTGTTTGTCGAAATGTCATGGGACATTCTTCAACCTTGAATTGTTGGTGCAACAGACTTTAGGATTAGTACAAACAGCATGATCGACAATTTTCATGGTTGCTTCTGCATCCTATCTCTTGTTCTCTTTCAAGAAAGTAATCGACATCCTGATAGGCTATTTATTAAAATTGTTATTAATTTATTTTCTTCATTTAGGGTCACTGGACAAGGATAACAGAGCAAGTGGGAGGCAGACTCTCCTCCAAACCTCCTATCTATGATATAAATGTTCCTGACTTGTACAGTCCCTTTATGGCTTTTGGGACCTATGTAGTTCTTGCTGGCTTTTTGTTGGGCATTCTTGGAAAGTAAGTGCAACAATACTTTTACTTTCTCCATTTTTTATATTCAAGTCTCTTTCCAAGTTCAAAAAAACGTTCAAGTCTCTATGTTACATCTGTCTTCTCCTACACAGGTTTACTCTTGAAGCTTTGAGTATGCAATTTACAACAGTACTCCTTGGATGGTTCCTGGAGGCAATTACTTTTTAAAGTTACGTTGTACATGTTAGGCCCCATTATTGGATATGGTTTCTTATTTTGGTTATGCATTCACCGGGATTTCCATGGCTATAATGGCAAGGGTGGTGAAAGTGAATTTGAATTCACTCTACTTATCCAAAATGGTTAGTGCGTGCCCACGAGGAAAAGTGAAAGTGAATGAAGTATGTAATTCACTTTCACTCACTCCAGTGTAAAATGAGTAAAAAGTGAAATTTGAGGGTTTACCCTTTGAATTCACTTTCACTCGCTCCAGTGTAAAATGAGTAAAAAGTGAAATTTGAGGGTTTACCCTTTGAATTCACTTTCACTCGCTCACTTGATGCTCTCTGTATCCTTCTCTCTCTTGTCACTACTCGACCTCGCCGTTGCCCCCCTCCCTCTCGTCGTTGCTCACCCTTGTCGTTGTCCTCTCTCTCACTATTGCCCGACCTTGTCGTTGCTCCCTTCCCTCTCGCTCGACCTCTCGCCACAACTCGGCCTAACCCTCCCTTGCTGTCGTGTTTCTCCCTTCTCCTCTCACCACCCACACTCTCAAAACCGAAAAATGAATAATTTTTTTTTTAAATTATTTTATTATTTTTTATTACTCTAAAGTCTGTCTTATTTTATTAATAAAATACCCTATTTATTACTTTTAATAGTATATTAAATTCTTCTCAATGAGTTTCCCAATTTTGTTGGGTCTATTTTTTCTTTTTTCTTTTTTTTTCTTTTTGCTTTTCATTTGTTTAATTCTAAAAAGGCACAAGATAGAAGAAACACGAGAATAAATATACTATATTCACAAGATCATAAAGTACTGACAATAAACTCCAAGTAATACAAACACACATGTGGGCAACCTTGACGACAAAGGAGAAGGTGTTTCCAGTGATGCCTTACAAAACTAAAATAACTCCTTATATAGGAGGAGGAAACTAAGGTGGATTCAACTAATTTTGAAATCCACCACTACTACAACGATAAGCCTCTCTGATTGAGGCGGTTGTGATGAGTCATCTCTATTATTGAGATTGGTTGGACTAGTGTCTCCATAATTGAGATGTTTTTGACTTGGTTGTTCTTTATCTCCATTATTGGGATGTGAAAGAGACCTTTGATGGGCTTGGTCCCAGAGAATCTTTCTTTGTCTAAGAGCTTTTACTCTTATCCGATGAGATGGCTACATTCGGCATCCCATGAGTGTGACTTGATGGAAAATGACCGACCAAAGATATTGTAGATGCCTTGATTGATGTGACAAATAAGCCAACTATGGGCCGGAGGATAGGATTTTCTCTGTCGCTGTTGGACGGACTTGGCCGACGAATCTGGTACAGATGTATCTGACATAGTCATATCCTGCAAAATTATTTTCTTTTAGATTTTGCTTTGAATAGTTGAAACATGGTAGCAATGTATTCGTCATCTTCCAGAGGTTGACTATCTGGTAATGACTCATTAGCATTATCATCATGCTCTTCAATATTGTCATCTCCTTCTTCTTTTTCTTTTGCAGCAAATGGTTCAGACACAGACATATTGTCTTCTGCTGGGTGAGAGGATGTGCCTTCATTGCACTGTGGAACTATAGAATCCTTCATTGATTCTAATAATTTTTTCATAATTTCTTTCTCTGAAATATTTGGTATCAAACTCCTTAATTGAGTTTTGAAACTTGCAAATAAATTGTTAGAGTCATAATGGACTTCTGGGATTCTGTGTAATCCAAGATCATTTTCATTTTGAATGATAGCAAATGCAATTTCTACCACTTTAGCATCAATATTGGGGAAATTTTTCCACCAACGAACACGAAATATCCGCAATAATACTGGTAGGCCTTTATCATTAAAGCCTGTAGTACAATCCCATTTCCAGATCCATGGTATAGAAAATACCATAAAGAAGATAAGACTATTACTATTTCTGGGGGGGTTTTCAAAACCTAGAGCTTTAAGCTCTGGATTGAGTCCATTTCACAAAATGAACCTTAATTGGTTCTGGTAATATTGAAGTGGGTGGCCCAAATTTGTTCAAACATGCAAATACCCAACTGGGTAGAGGTAATGACCTCTGGTAGACATTCTTTTCCCACTGGAAAAACCAAGAATGTCTATGGGAGGGATTTTGGTAATAAAAGGTATTATTCCAAGAATCCATATAATCCCAATAATTAAATTCCTTATCATTAGGAAGATTAGTTATTTTAGCTAAATCAAAATTTCCCCATGTTGAGGGATGCATGAATCTTTGTATCGTACATTTACTGTACGCTCTTGGGCTATCCCATTTAGCCACATTTGACAGTGTATGATGCATTGCTATAGAATTTAAATGAACCAAAATTGATTCAAAGGAGTACCATCGTTTTCCTGCACGGAAGGGATAGTAGGCTTCTCCAAGCCATTTCTGTAACATCTCCTAGGAATCTAAAGTACCCTCTAAGTCCTCTCTATTGAGGACTAAAATTGTCTCCGTATCCGGAAGAGTAATATACTCTGGTTCTGTTTCAAGTGTCTCCTTATACGACACTGGGGCTTTGCCATTCTTGTCCAAGGAATATCCTCTTTCTTGATTTTTGCGGCCTCGACCTCTTGTTTGATTGCCACGTCCTCTCATTGGGAGTGGATTGCCCCTTGCGGGGTTATACATAATTTTGACCCTGGAGAAATTCACGGGTTAGAAAATCAAGTAAGGAGTTTAATTCTCCTTTGATATGTTCTATATCAAAATCAAAGGCGCTTAATTTTGCCTGCCATCTGGTAAATATTTGTTTGGAAGTAAGATTCTTTACATCCTTCTTAAGAATCGATTTGGCAGCTGAACAATCAACTCTTAAAAGGAATTTCTGATTTAATAAATCATCTTGAAATTTATGAATACACTTAATTATTGCCAATATTTCCTGTTTAACAGTGGAATAATTATTTTGTGCATCATGCCAGTTACCAGAGGTAAACCTAACAAGTTCTTCTTTACCAGCTGGATTTCTTTGTTTTAAAATGCCACCAAAGCCTATATGGGAAGCATCGGTCTCTACAACCTTCAGATAAGAAAGATTAGTCAGATTAAGACAAGGAAGTTGTTTAACCTTGCTTTTAATTAATTGGACTGTCTGAGTATGTTGAGGAGTCTAAGGCTCAGGATTCTTTCTGAGTTTTTTATGTAATATTGCTGAGTCTTGTGTAAGATGTGGATAATAGTCAGCAATATAATTGAGACTTCCTAGAAATCTCCGAAGTTGAGTTTTCTCCAAAACCGAACCATGAATAATTTAGTTTAAAAATTATTTTATTATTTTATATTACACTAAAGTCTGTCTTATTTTATTAATAAAATACCCTATTTATTACTTTTAATAGTATATTAAATTCTTCTCAGTGAGTTTCCCAATTTTGTTGGGACTATTTTTTTCTTTTTTTCTCTTTTTGCCTTCATTTGTTTAATTCTTCTCTTTTTTCCCTTCTTCTCATTCTTCTCCTTCTTTCCTTTTTTTTTTCTTTTTTCTTTCCTTCCCTTATTTTCTTCTACTTTTTCACCTTTTCTTCCTCCTTTTTTTCTTTTTTCTTTTTCCTCTTTTCTTTGTTGTCCTTTTTCCTTGTGGAAGAAAAGAACAAAATTGGAAAAAAAATGAGAAATTTGAATTTCTCCTCAGGAAATTGGGAAATTTGGTAGGAGGGGGTACTCTTTTGTAATGAATTTTCCAATTTTTTTTGGAGGGTACCCTTTCCCAGTGATATTTTCACTTCTCTGTGTGAGAGGTTTTTTTCTTCTCTTTTCTTTTTCCATTTTCTTCATTCTTCTCCTTCTTTCCTTTTTCCTTTTTTTATTTTTTTATTTTTCATGTTTACCCTTTTTTCCTTCTCTTCATTTTTTTTTCTTTATTGATTCCTCCTTTTTTTCCTTTTCTTTTTCCTTCTTCACCTTTTTCCTTGTGGGAAAAGAGAACAAAATTGGGGGGAAAATGGGAAAGTTGAATTTCAACTAATGAAATTCCCAATTTTTTTCCTTGGGAATTTTACTAGGAGAAATTTCAAATTTCGCTATGAGAAGGTACTATTTCCAACTCAAGTATGTATCTATTTATAACGAAATTCTATTCACGTAGAATGTTTTTAGTCTCGTAATAGTTGTAAAGCAAGGACTCCTTAGGAGTAAATGATTTTTTGAGCAGAGAAAGTATATTACCCAATGCTTATTCCTCATATTGGAAGTTGTTTTATTATGAAGCAAATAAGTGAGAAAGGGCTATCTTAGAAAAGTTCTAAGGATGAGGATATAATTCTTATTATGCTCGTATTTTTTACGCTTTATGTTAATCTTTTGTTTCTATATTAAATTATCATCTCGATATTATTGTTATAATTATGTCTGGTCAAACTAATGGTCCTATGACTCTTCCCTTCACTATCCAACCTAGTAACTAAGACAACTATAACAAATTTGAAAATATGGTGACTTGTCCTACAACACATAAATACAAATAAAAAAATCCACATGACGGTTTCATTGTATTCCTCCTCCTCAATTTAATTATATATTTTTATTGTTTTGAAGTAACATCGACACTAGTTTAACCACTATTCAATCATAGTTGATTAGGATTAGATTGGCCCAATGTATTATTGGGTTTTATAACATCGGTAATAATGTTAATTAATAAATATAAATTATAAAATAATTTTTAATGAAAAACACCCACAACCACTCATTAGTTTCTACTTAATTCATAATTTCAAATATATATTTTTCATTGACGGAATTAACATATATACTGGTTAATGGGTTCTTAATGTATAAAAGGTTGCTTAGAGAGAGAGAGAGAGAGAGAGAGAGAGAGAGAGAGAGAGAGAGAGAGGAACATGAACAAGATTAATAATGAAAATTTTGTAAACCTTGCCTCTATTCATCAAAATAAAATATAAAACTAAAATTAGTTACAACATCTCTCCTAAACTAATTCTAAGTTGGGAAGTGGAAAGGAATAAAAAAATCAAAGCATGGAAATGTTAAATAAAGGTCACCATCTAAGGCATCCTACAAGATAGAACCAGATTATTCCACAGTTTGTTAACAAGCTCTTCAAAAGTAATCTAGCTTCACTTCAAGGTGTGCTTAGTATTTTCATCTCATCAATGGGACCCTCTGATCCGTCGTTACCAGCTAAAGCTGATGGATTCAAAATGCAGGTTATCAACCAAACCAGCAGAACAGATCGCTGCCACACGTTGCCGCATCCCCTTTGGCCCGCTGGCTAATACTTCAACGCTTGATTCATCACATGACTCCAATAGTATTTCTGCCATGGAAATTAAATCCGAGCTTCAGTCATCATTACCATGAGAGGATTAGAAAAGAAACAACAAATTAAAGTTTGGTTACGTATATGCTTACTTTCAATGTCCGGTCTCTTGCCGTAGTGAACTTTGATGGATTGACTGAGTGACTGATGTGGCTGACTCTCCAATTCTCTGTCACCATTATTGAACCACGACCCATCTTCGATGACCATCGCTTCCATGACACTTCGCTTCTTATTCCATAGAACCGCAGCAGTAGATGCAACAACTATGGATAAACAGATGAACAGATGAACAACATGTTAAGCAACGATCTTGAGATGTGAGGGAAGATCATGTTAGTGTTGAGGTCAATTGGGTAGAAATAATAACGTGTGGTGATCCCCAGCAATATCAGGAACATAACGAAGGAGTTGGAGATGATTGCGGCAAGCCAAAGCCAGCCGTTGGGACCCAAAACAGCTGAGACCGGGGCATGACACGGGTTAGTCTTGAACCACAAGGTTCGCTAGAGATGTTTCTGCTTGTTGTTTTCACTGTTGGGTCCTTCTCTAGTTACATAGGCGTCGATTAGCAGCCGCAAACGGGACATATCACACTCAGTTCCGGCGAGATGTAGGAGGAGGTCAGTCATGGAGAGTTGTTCTGAGTTCCTGAAGATACAAACGAGTTGCACTTGTGGTAGTACTGCTTGTTGCTATAGTGTTGAGCTCTGGAAGATTAATTCTCGAATGATGGATATGAATGGAGTGATCCCGCTGCCTTCGTTTACCATCACAAGCTTGTCGTGCCTATAGTTTGAAGAAAAATTCACAATTATGGTGGACGGCTACTGCAAGGCACCAACAATTGCTGATGAGAAAAGGGTTTTCAAAAACATGAAGACATTTGCTGGATCTTCCTATGCTTTCAGCAATACAATTTTTGTTCCATGATTGTGTAAACAGCAGCAGCAGGGAGAGGTCATTGGGTTTTGCATTGAGATGTTGGGGGCAGCATATGTTGATGCCATGCCCTTGGCTGTTCAATTTCTCAGAGAACTCTCTTCCGGGACTGAAGTTACCATCCAATCACATGCTGGAAGGGAATGCTCTGCTTATGATAGTTCAAAGACTTGTGAGCTACTTGCATTTTCATGCTTTGTCATTGGTGACGACCCTATGCAGGCCACACAAAAGGGGCATGTACCTGACATAAGTATGCTGGAGCCACGGGTGAGAACATTTCAAACTGAAGTGTTAAAAAGAGAGAGAACAGGTGGCGAAGGCATACTTGTGATCTATTAGCCTTATCTTTTTGTTTACGAGAAAAAAGGGAGAGTGAAAACTCAAGTGTGGATTTTAAAGTAAAATTTGACATCTAAAATGAAAATGCACAAATGGTATCAAACAGGTGGCTCCAGCCTAACAACTTGGTATCATAAAGTGCATTTGTGCATTTGTGCACAGGTGGCTCCAGCATAACCTGATATATTAGCCTAACAACTTGGTATCAAACAGGTGGCTCCAGCATACTTGTGATCTATTAGCCTTATCTTTTTGTTTACGAGAAAAAAGGGAGAGTGAAAACTCAAGTGTGGATTTTAAAGTAAAATTTGACATCTAAAATGAAAATGCACAAATGCAGAGAGAGATAATTCTAAAAAGTCTCTGTAATGTTTAGGGATTGTAAACTCTTTCAATTTTTATATATTATGTTTTGCAAACATCGGAAAAGGGGGGAGTGGGGGATTTAATTGAGTGTGGACTCCTAATCCACAAGTAATTTCTTAAAAAATTACAGCCATTTACTCATAATTGATCGATAAATCACTTTACAATGAATTATGAATGTTAGGTCAGCTTTTCTTAAATACACAAAAAATGGCTTGCTTGGCTCGTGTAAATTTCCCACGACACGTTCACTTGAGAATATAATGAACATTTGTTGTTCTCCTTAAAAGTCTTGGATCCTTAGGTCATTTGCATGTTCGATATGTTTCATGCATGAATATCCATATTTAAAACATGTTAAGATAAATTAGCAATCTCTTCCTTATAAAATTATAAGCTAATAGGAGTTGCACTGGTGGAATTTCCGAAAACAGGATAACAAAACTTTGTTGTTCATTTGTGGTGTGTGAATAAATTTTTTTTACTTACATTTATTATTATTTTTAATTTTTTGCACACATACACTCTAAAATTTTCATAGTGTTGTAATCTATTTGCCCTATCTTTTTTTTTACGAGAAAAAATGGAGAGTGAAAACTCAAGTTTGGATTTAAAAAAAAAAAAACTTGACATCTAAAATGGAAATGCAGAGTTAGATAATTCCAAAAAGTCTCTGTAGTTTTTAGGGATTGTAAACTCTTTTAGTTTTTTATTATTAGGTTTAGAAAATATTAGAAAAAGGGGGGAGTGGAGGATTTAACTGAGTGTTGACTCCTAATCCACAAGTTATTTCTTACAAAACTATAGCTCATTATTCATGATTGATCGATCAATCACTTTACAATGATCTATGATTGTTAGGTCAACTTTTTGTCAATGGGCAAAAAATGGCTTGTTTGGCTTGAGTAAATATCCCACCGCATGTTCACTTGAGAATTTAATAAACATTTGTTGTTGTCCTTAAAATTTTTGGATCCTTAGGTCATTTGCATTTTCAACATATTTGATGCATGCATATCCATATTTAAAACATGTTAGGATTAATTAAAAATCTCTTTCTTATAAAATTCAAGCTATTATGGGTTGTACTAGTGGAATTTCCCAAACATGGTTAACAAAACTTTGGTGTTCATTTGTGGTGTGTGAATAAATTTTATTTACTTACATTTATTAATTTTTTTTAATTTTTTTATACAAAAACCGTAAAAAATTTATTTTGTTGTAATCTATTTGCCTTAGGTTTTTTTTTCACAAGAAAAAAGGGTGAGTGAAAACTCAAGTTTGGATTTTAAAATAAAACTTGACAATTAAAATTGAATTGAACAAATGCAGAGAGAGATAATTCCACAAAGTCTCTATAATTTTTAGGGATTGTAAACTCTTTCAGTTTTTATATATTTGGTTTTGCAAACATCGAAAAAAGGAGGGAGCAGGGGATTTAACTGAGTGTGGACTCCTAATCCACAAGTCATTTCGTACAAAATTACATCTCGTTATTCATAATTGATCGATCAATCACTTTACAATGATCTATGAATGTTAGGTCAGCTTTTACTAAATAGGCAAAAAATAGCTTGTTTGGCTCAGTTATATCCTACGGCACGTTCACATGAGAATTTAATGAACATTTGTTGTTCGCCTTAAAAGTCTTGGATCCTTAGGTCATTTTCATGTTCAACATGTTTATCTCTTCCTTATAAAATTATAAGCTAATATGGGTTATATGGATGGAATTTCCGAAACCTGGATAACAAAACTTTGGTGTTCATTTGTGGTGTGTGAATATATTTTCTTTACGTACACTTATTATTGTTTTTAATTTTTTGCAAACATAAACTCCAAAATTTTCATAGTGTTGTGATCTATTTGTCCTATCTTTTTGTTTACGAGAAAAAATAAGAGTGAAAATTCAAGTTTGGATTTAAAAAAAAAAAGAATTTGACATCTAAAACTGAAATATAAAAATACAGAGAGAGATAATTCCAAAAATTCTCTGTAGTTTTTAGGGATTGTAAACTCTTTTAGTTTTTTATTATTTGGTTTTGAAAACATCGAAAAAAGGGGGGAGTGGTGGATTTAACTGAGTGTTGACTCCTAATCCACAAGTCATTTCTTACAAATATATAGCTCATTACTCATGATTGATCGATCAATCACTTTACAATGATCTATGATTGTTAGGTCAGCTTTTTGAAAATGGGCAAAAAATGGCTTGTTTGGCTCGGTTAAATATCCCACTGCACGTTCAGTTGAGAATTTAATTAGCATTTGTTGTTCTCCTTAAAAGTCTTGGATCCTTAGGTCATTTGCATTTTCAACATGTTTGATGGATGCATATCCATATTTAAAACATGTTCGGATCAATTACAAATCTCTTTCTTATAAAATTCCAAGCTATTAGAGGTTGTTCTAGTGGAATTTCCAAAACATGGATAACAAAACTTTGGTGTTCATTTTTGGTGTGTGAATAAATTTTATTTACTTACATTTATTATTGTTTTTAATTTTTTGCATACAAAAACTATAAAATTTTCATTTTGTTGTCATTGAGTTGCCTTATCTTTTTGTTCACGAGAAAAAAGGGAGAGTGAAAAAGCAAGTTTGGATTTTAAAATAAAACTAGGCAATTAAAATTGAATTGCAAAAATTTAGTAGCAATTTTATCACTGGTGGTGAGCTATATGTTTTTTTTTTTTTTTTCGAGATTTTTTGCACTACCTTCTTTGTTCTCTTACTTTTCTTAAATAAATTCAAAATTTATCTTCCTAAGAACGCTCTTATTTTTTCAAGTAAAGTATTGTTTAGAATATGGCAAGCACCTCCTTCACTCCTCTACTTGTGAAGTTTGTGGGGAAGAAGGTCGGGTATTTTATCCCCCAAGGACATCCTCTGCGATAGGTAACACTTGGTTCTTCCTTCTCTTCAAAGATTCCATTGAATTGGTGATCTTCCTTCTCTTTTTTTTTTTTATAAAAACACACCTAGAGGCAAGGTAATTCTAGTAGTATATGTTGATGATATCATTTTAACTGGGAGTGATTCTGAGGGCATCCAGGAAACAAAAGAAAATATATGTGCTGAATTCATGATAAAGGATCTTGGACTACTTAAATATTTTCTAGGTATTGAAGTATTACAATCCAGACATGGGATTGTGCTATCCCAAAGAAAGTATGCCCTTGATGTACTGGAGGAGACAAAAATGTTGGGATGCAAACTAGTAGACACTCCTATGGACTCAAATACAAAATTATATCCAGGTATTGGAGAAGATGTAGATATCAGGAAATATCAAAGACTAGTGGGAAGATTTATTTACCTGTGTGTGACAAGATCGGATATATCATATACAATAAGTGTGGTGAGTCAATACATGCACAAACCACAACTTAGTCTTTGACAAACACTTGAAAGGATATTACGATATCTGAAAGGAGCTCCAGGAAGAGGGCTTCTCTATAAAAATCATGGTGACTTCAACAACGAAGGTTTCTCAGATGCAAACTGGGTAGGATTCCAGGATGACAGGAAATCTACTTTGGGATTTTGTACAATGGTTGGAGGGAATTTGGTTACATGGAGAAGCAAGAAGCAAAATGTAGTAGCACGTTCTAGTGTAGAAGCAGAATACGACACACACTAATAGTGAGCTCCTATGGATAAGATCTTTTCTCACTGAATTGGGATTCTACAAAGAAGCTCCGATGGATCTATATTGTGCTAATCAAGTAGCAATACACATTACATCGAATCCAGTCTTCCATGAAAGAACAAAGCATATTGAAGTGGACTACCATTTTATACGAGAAAAGTTCCACGCGGGTCTTTTATTTCTAAAGCATATATCATCACAAAGTCAAGTTGCAGATATTCTCACCAAGTCAGTCACTCACAAGATTATGTCTACCATCTGCAACAAGTTGGGTATCTACGATGTTTTCTCACCCCCATCTTGAGGTGGAATGTTAAAATATAGGACCCGCCATGGTTCACGAGCTGGTGGGACCCACCATGACGACTTGGGATGCCTAGAAGAGTCCTCACCCAAGCTAGCACGAGTTAAGAGATAAGAGGCACAAGTTAGAAGACTTGAAGATCAAGTGGGACCCACAAAGATACCACATGCTGGTAATCTTATCAATATGAGCTGGAAGATCATGTAGGACCCACAAATATAAGACCACGAGCCAACTTCCTCTCTTATGTCCACATGATTGAAGAAGAGTTAGAGTTCAAGTTATATTAGACCTCTAGTAGATTGTGTTATCTTTTCATGATAAACTTATCTTAGAGAGTTAGAGTTGGAATGCAATTAGGAGACTTAAAAGTTAATTGTATAAGGACTCTATCACTTCCTCTATGTTGAAACCAATGGGCTAAAAGGCTCGAACCTTTTAGGAAAGCAACTCCACGGATCTTATACAAGGACTGACCCAGTCGATATAAACACAAATTCCAATACTCCCCCGCACGGGAAAACCCGTGGATAAATTCACCGAAAAAACCCGGGACAAACTCCTGAAAAAACCTAGGACAAATTCACCAGAAATACCTGGGACAAAATTCAGTGGGAGCGGGACTCGAACTCGGGACCAACCTGCTCTGATACCATGTTGAAACCATTGGGCTAAAAGGCTCGAACCTTTTAGGAAAGCAACCCCACGGATTTTATACAAGGACTGACCCGGTCGATATAAACACAAATTCCAACACTCTACTATAAATAGAAGTGTTGTAATTCGGAATTAATCAAGTTCTAGAATTCTTTCTTGAGTAAATCTCTTTCTTTGCTTGGTGCACACCTTTCTTCTCTTCTTCTCTTCTCTCTACCCGAGTTTTTTTCTTCTTCTTTCTCTATTCTCTTACTTGGAATATTGGAAAAGAGATCCTAAATTTAACAGTTATTATGGTGGGTCTCACTTTATTTTTGGAGACCATTAATTTGGCGGTTATTTACACCCCTGCAGATTACAACACCCATCATGTCGATGCCATGTATAGCAATTTTATCGCTTGTGGTGAGCTATATGTTTTTTTTTGTCGAGATTTTCTACACTACCTGCATATTTTTGTTACTTTTCTTAAATAAATTCAAAATTTATCTTCCTAAGAACGCTCTTATTTTTCAAGTGAAGTATTGTTCAGAATATGGCAAGCGCCTCCTTCACTTCTCTACTTGTGAAGTTTGTGGGGAAGAAGGTCAGGTATTTTATCCCCCAAGGACATCCTCTGCGATAGGTAACACTTGGTTCTTCCTTCTCTTCAAAGATTCCATTGAATTGGTGATTGTAAGTAACAAGAAAAAATTAAAAGAGTCGTTTAGCTTCACAACTTACAACAGTGTCTGATTCAACATCAATGATGTTCTTCAGGAAAATCCTACCAGGGCTGATTGTAACATTTTCAATGTGGGCAATCCAAACAATGAAGTATTGTGAAGCAACTTGCTGAAATTATGAGACAGGTTAGTGAGGGATCTTGATTGAATCGAGCTTAAGTTGTATGGTGTCTTTGTTTCCTATAGTGAGGATTGGTGTTGTATTTTGTTGTTGATGTACGTAAAAATAAGTGGTGAACCATCATTGGAGGTAGCCACAATTGATGTAAGCTCCAAGGTGTTATATGGTGAAGGATATGATGACCGCGATGACATGACAATCATCAACAAACAGTTTGGTAAGTTTGTTTGCTATCTTAGCTATTTTGTGGCTTCAATGTTGCTTAAGCAAAGGCCCAAATTTTGATTTAGCATAAATGAACGTAAATTCTGAGTTGGACATTCCTATATTCTGGACGGTTAGTTTGTGTTTCATAAATATTGAGCACAATTGGGCATGTCAATGTCTACTCCTTATTCTCCTTGTTTAACTTTATCTGGAATTGATGGTATTTTCTTGGTCACTATTGGCTTCAATTCTTGTTTTGGATGTAACTTTGATTTTCAGTTGTTGGGTGCACCTCTAATTTTCTCGTTTTCTGGCTGGAACCCAAAAACTTGACTTTAGGATCTGCTTGAATCCACATTGATTTACTAACACCGGAGATAAGCAGAAGATATCAAGCTGGCCACCGCAAAAGAGATGGCATCCCCGTAAAACCGTTCACTTTCAATTGGTAAAGTGTGTAGTTTTAGAGATGCAGGGACCATAAGGAGAACGTGTCTACTCATTTCTTTCTTTTTCCAATAGAAACAAATGAACACGGAGAACGAAGGCAGTTTCTTGTTACTCTATGAATAGGTGTAATTTTGTTTTAAGGCTTATTTATTTAAATTGATCATTTTTTTTCTCTTTAATCTTGCTTCGTCAATTCAAATATGGAAAGAAAGAGCTATAAAAATGTGGGACCTCACTTGGCATCTGATCTTTCTTCATATTGCCCCACATTTTTCTATTATTTGTCTCCCACAAACTCCAAGCCCATTAGGTTATATTTGAATCGACCATATCTCTCCTTGTTAGATACCTTCTTCCCTTCTCTCTCCTCCCGATACAAAGGAAGTCATCCAACAAAAAAGAGAGGGGAAGGCGGGGTAGTCCTCTGCTGCCAGCCCTTTATGCCTCCTGCTCTGGGCAATTTGTATTTTAGGTAGCCTTTTCCTGCTCTGGGCAATTTGTATTTTAGGTAGCCTTTTCAACAATTTCAAGTTCGTTATAAACTGAAAACTATAATTATAACAATTCGATAATAAAATGAAACGGTGAAGATGAGAGCTAATTACTCAAGGTCTCCTTCAATGTAGACATTATTATTATGGGCAGCCAATGAATTGATCTGGTATAATATGTATACAAAATTGTTGGATATTAAATGTTTCCAACAAAGTTTCGTTGGACACGACTTATTACATAAGAAGAAGATGGATTTCCACCTTGCAGGAAAAAAAATGATGGTCCAAAACAGAATTTATAAATTTGATAACTCATATTACTACAGGCAGACCCAAATGATCTTAATCCAATTTCGATCTCCTCTTTCGTTTTCTTTGATCTGAATTTTCCCATCTTCGCTTTTGCCAGATCGTCAGGAGTATTGGAGAGTAGACTGACATCACGCCAATTCACACCAGAAACCTCGTCCGGGTACCTGAAATACCTGACAAACTCCCCTCGTATATCGTCAACGGTAATTCATGGAGCTGACGCAATTTCCTTATTTGCAGGACAGTGAGAGGAGTAACGCGGACGAAGCAGAAAGCCAGTTTAGTTATATACATGTATATACACGGACGAAGATCATTCGGACGCGACGACCGCAAAGCAAAGGCAATCGTCCTGTTTGTGGCGGAAGAGCCAGACACCCATCATAAGCTCGAGGTGTTGCCACTGCTTCTCTTGTAGTTTCCTTTGCAAATCATTTGATTCCACAAATCTTCTGTAATTTTTACCCTTGAAAACCAGCCAGTCGTTGCTGGGCCACTTGGCGAGCTGAACTTCATGCGTGCGACCCATTCTATCCAACACCCGAACTGGGTGTCCACCTTTCGTCCTTCCCTTCTCCCACGCTCTCATCTCCCTTGAAAGCGCCTCCTGCACTGCTTTGGGTAAGAGGAACCGATTGCTTTGGGCCTTCATCTCGGTGGCTGTCAGGTTTTTCTCGTCGAAGACCAACGGAAAAGCCCCACAAATTCGCGTCACCGACTCCACCCACCCGTGATGTTTCTCGACCTCCTCCGCTGATCGAAGCTTCTTGTAAGATCTAGAAGAGGGTAGCGAAGCGATACCCCTTTTCTTGGAAGTCCGTTGTCGTCTCCGCTCCTCTTCCTCTGCTATCTTACATGCCATGTCTCGCAGCTCAAACAGTTGGCTGAATTCCGGTGGCTTGCGCGCCTTGATCACCAACTTCATGGTCGATTGGAGAGGTGTGCCGATCGGAGAGGGTGGTATGTGACAGCGACAATGAGAGTGAGAGTTAGAGATTGAAGACTTTTAATATATAGTCAATGAGGTTGCCTCTTGGATGGTTCGGGTTGTCATTAGGATTGTGCAACTGCTTTAGTTTCCTGTTTTGATGTTTCCAAATTGAGATTCTTGAATTCCTATTCCAATTAAAATTGATAGTAAACTACTGCAAGTTAAGTTTCCTACTTCAGTTCAGAACTAATGAACTTTGTCTCGTTTAATTTCCTATTCACCGTTTTGACATTATGATGATAAAAGAGTTCATTCCTTCACCAAAATTATATCGAATCCCAGTAACAAAATGCAACGTCTTTTCTGGGTCTTCCCGGCCTCCTCATCTCCCTCTGCTCATAGCAGAAATTGGCGTCATCCACGAGGGTAGATCTCGACGGAAACCCGATACACCCGATTTCCATATGCATGATCGTTGCTGGAGGCTTCATTGGACTCCACCTCTGTGAGAAGATCCTCTCCGAGACTGCTCACAAGATCCTCCATGTCGATGTCTATAATCACAAGATTAAGCATCTTCTGGAGCCTGACGGTCTTCCCTGGGCCGATCAAATCCAGTTCCTCCGTATCAACATCAAGCATGAATCCCGCCTTGAAGGCCTCACAAAAAATGGCAGATCTTGTTTGTTTTTACTTTCTCTGTTGCTCCGACTATGCAATTTGAGAATCACGGTTTTGTTTTTTGTTAACTCTGTCTCTGTTGTTATTAACGGTGGGTGTCTCATTATTTTCATAAACCATTAATTTGGCGGCTATCTGCACTCCTGCGGATTAAGACACCCATCATGGCGACGCCATATATCTCAAATTTATTGATACGCTGCCTATGGTGAGCTTTCTGGAATTTGTTTTTTTTTTGTGTGGAGATTTTCTGTGCACCCTGTATAGTTCTCTTACTTTTCCTTACTAAATTCGAAATTTATCGTCTTAAGAACACTCTACTTGTGAAATCTGTGGGAAGAAGATCGGGTATTTTATCGCAGGGACGATCCTCTGCGATAGTTAACACTTGCTTCTTCCTCCTCTTTAAACTTGCCTTCAGTTCGTTTCCATTCTTTTCTATCCACTTGACCTGCTATTGTTGGCTGTTACATGTTTGCTTTATCATGCCACCTTGTCTTGCTGAAACTACACCTGTGGTTCATCATGTGCCCAATTATTGATTGTATTTTAGTGGATTCTCTTATTTTTAAAGCTTGAGCATTTGTTGCTAACACATTTAACAGAGTTTGCTGGTCTTCCAATTTACACAAATATCTTGTTGGCATGAGTTGAGAGGCTAACCTTTTTGAATTGGAGAAGTCTTCAGTTGGTTTTGGAAGTTTTCCTCATTGCCGAAAAATGAAATTAAATAAATAAACATAGTCTTTTAAGGATTCTGCATTTACAATACCGATCATTCTGTACTTGGTCAGAATTGTGTGTGAATTTTGATAAAACTTCAATATATGATACTCCTTTTTTGATACCACAAAAATGAGGAGCTATCTAATAATCTTCTTTTAAGCCTATTAAGTTTTACATTTACGAGTTTTTTTTGTGGCATGTTTAACCGTTTGTGTAATTTATTTAGGACCATTCTTTCCTTGACTTCTCAGATACGGCAGAAACTTATCTCAACAATTCTCTGTGAATCTGTTTTTGAGATATGATTGTAGTTTGTCAAAGGTAATTCTTCTAGAGTACTTAGGTTGTAGTTGTCATTGTTAAAACTTCTAGAGTAATTCGGTTGACACTTTGCTTGAAGAGAACATCTGTTTTAGGATTGAAAGAGATAGATAGATATTAGTGACATTTAATCATCTGTTATAGCTACTTATGTATTGACATATTCATGTTTAATACTAAAAACAAATCAAAATTTTGAATTGCCAGAATGTCAACTCTATTGGCCAATACAAGATTTGCTAAATATTAGGTCCTATAAATACTTATGTCAGAGTTCATTGTTTTTAACGGGACTCTGTCACTGTAGCTTGTTGTTTTTTGAAGAACAGGTAAATTGGGCAAATGCTTCCACTTGTAGCTTGGTGGTTGATGTCTCTATCATCTATATTTGGTGATTAATGATGTTGGACAGATTCAGTATCTTCTTGTACGTCTACCCCTCACACATGATCTTGTATGTGTAAATGAAAATCTGTTATTAAGATTTCAGGATTATGCTCTGGGTTTTCAAGCTTTGTTCTCTTTTCTTTTATGTTATTAGTAGCTTTGCTTGAAGATCAAAAATAAAATAAAAAGTAACTACAGTTGATTTGAAGTAGAGTCTCTCTTATGATTTTTGTATCACAATGTGTTATGCTTTTACTTCTTTCTGTTGTTATATTTTTAAAATAATCCAAGAAAAGACACATTGGTTTCACCATTGTCCTAAGATTGATTTGAAGATCTATTCTTCTAACAGGATTGATATTTTTATGTTCTCAAAGAAGATGCTTCCTCCTGCAATTTGTCCTATTCAGGAGCAAAGGTGATCATATGCATGTGCTAAACAGTTCATTGGAAGCCTAATTTATGGTAGGTAGGTGTTAGAAAATACATCCTGGGGTATTTTGGTCATTTTAGCCTCCACAACTATCATCATAGTCCACAACTAATGTTTGTTATAAAAAAATTACATCGATTAAATAGAGACATTGAGTAAGCTAATAAGCTAAGTTTCTGACATCCCAGCCCCCAGCATGAACATTCACATACTTTGCCTGAATCCTCCCTTCCCCATGTAGCATCTTTTGGAGGAAGATGGGTAAACTAGAAGAGCACCTAAATTTGAAGGCTGGAGTCATGACGAACCCTTCTGTGATTGAGTATGGCTGAAACACATTGCAACACGCCACCACAAGAAAAATAAGGGCAACATCGGGGAATAACTTGACCTTTCCTATGCTTCAGCTACAAAAATTGAAACACTAGATGAATGAGAACATAGCTTCACAATTCTAACTTTCATGCAATGTGCCAATTTTTGTTCTGGGGTGATAACGTCTGATCTGAGCACACACGAAAAGAGGACTACCAGATAGTTGCAGCCTCAAGTAGACCAAATCCCTAACCATGAATATTTTCTACTATGGGTTCCTATCTTATTGGTCCATCTGATTTCTGTCAGCAGCTAAATGTCCCTTGAGGTCACACTTCACATTCCTATCCTTCAACTACTGTTCCATTTCTCTGCTATATGGTTCTATGGTATAGGTCAATATAACCGATGGTGGCCTGCATTTTAATGACTCAAATGAAGTTGTGCCGATGGCTGAAGGAAGAGTAATGTTGTGGAATCAATCAACCCAAGGCCAAAGTTTCAGCAACTGATTTAGCTAATTCCCAAACAAATTAGGTCGATGCACCAATTCAACACTTGTGTCTAACCATTTCTTTGAGCATGATAACCTGTGTTTCTTTATGAATTGGTGCCCTGTAGAGTGAAAAATTCCTTCTAATAAGTATTCATAAAGATTGAGTCCACCAGAAAAATCAACTTCAACATGTCAATTAACTTCTCAAATTCCTTTGCAAAACCCTCTGAATTGTGTGAGTAGTATATTGGCATGAAGTCAACATTATACCATTCAACCATGGATTTGGAATGAAATTGGCGGTTAAATTGGTCGAACAAAGATCATTTTAACTAGTTCAACTAGAGCTCCTGAATGATTTTCAAGACACTTATTAAGAAAGGTTGAAAGAATCACATGAGTTGAAAACACTCGGTAGTAGAGACATGTTCTACAGCTTTGAGTTGCATACTGAAGGCAATTGTCATACCTACTTTATCTTTGAGAGACGGAATGAAGGAGTCACTGTCACTTTCTCTATCCTGTAGCGCTCGGATAGTGGCTTAGGCTGGTAGTGGCTTTTAGAAAATTTAGTAGAAGTCATCATCAAATCTTATGTGTTGTCCCATCTCTCCTTGCACATTTCCCTCTAGGAATAGTCAAACCAAGTTCCCTGCCAGCAAACATGAGCTCAACGACATAGCAGGTCCTTCTGTTGAGGTTCCCTGTACTATTAAACTAGAGGAAGCAACACAGCAGCATGACTACTTGCACTTTTGCAAGAAAAGAAAATCTGACTTACATGCAAGCTTTGCCAAACGATAGCCAAAACTAATAAAACCAAAACAAAAAGACAAATGCAGTGCCCTCTGGGATTTGAGTATATAACCCCAGATTCTACCAATGGTAAGTCTGGAAAGATTGAAAGTGTGCCTCATTCTCAGGTAAAAGATGAAGAAGTGGAGGACATAATGATGTGGGGAAATCCGTCTCACATTGGTTATCGAATCGGATGAACGTTGACATGTTATTTGGGAAAAAGCCTTGTAACTGTAACTATTCATTTTAGGATAGATCCAAACCCAACATTAAAATTCTTTTTTTAGGTATTTCTCTCAGAAAATTAATGTATTTAACTCTTCTTAATCAAGTTACTTTTCTCATTGTGTTAAAGAAATTAATCTATTTGACATTTCCAGTCTCCTTAAGATGCACCAAATTAAAATCAAAACATGCACAACCTGATGTTAAAGTGTGTGATGTGATTTATATAGTTTTCTGCCATGATGTGATCAACTACAGGAATTTCTTTTTCTTGCAATTTTTCTAATCAATGTCATTGAAATCTCTATGACGTTCTTAATAGGAGGGAAAATTTAAACCTTCAAAAGTTGAGGAAGATCGTGCCTTCTTGCTCCAATTGCTTTTCTGGTTCAAACCGTCATTCAGGTTCCAATCAATACTTAAGTCTCTTTGCCAATAGGAATACAGGCAATGTCTATCAATGATAAATAACTTTTCCTTTTCCTTACTTTACTTAAATCATGCTTTCTTTTTTGTGGGATCAGAGCAATTTGTAGCAATTCAAACTGTTTAGAGTTTTGCATCAATATAACTCGTCACTTACTGATAGGAGACAGGGTGGTGAATACTATAAGCTAAGGTTAATCTAGTCCTTGAGAGGAATAGATACCCCAGATTTGAGCATATGAACCTATTGATTTAAAGTGTGGTTCAAACACCAAGACCGGCTTTTAACACTTTAAAGAATCTTCTTCCGTGATTTTGAGTGCAAAAAGTTCCTTTAGTATCCCAAATAGCAAGACTGTTGGTTGACTGATGTAATTGGATTCCAAGTCCACCACCCTGGCAAGTGGTAGGTTTCCTTTAGAATTCCAATGAGCTCGATTTTTCAAACTAGGAGCTGGAAATTTTTGTGTCAAACATCTTTAATGAGTGTTGGATTTACATCTAAAGGACTTTTTAATTAGCTGTAAGAGATTCCCCGAATACCAATTTGCAGCAGCGTGGAAATTGGCAAGTTGGTGAATTGAAGAAAGTTCTTAGCTTTTATTCTTATATGTTGTGACCATCATTCTCATCAACATTTTTTCAATGCAACAAAACTTTTATACTTTCAAAAGGAGCCAAAAAAAAAGGTCATATTAGTCACATAAAATTTCTTCCTTTAATTATCTTGAACTATTTGAGAATACATTTCCTGTCAGTTGGTTTGATTTTGTTTATTTATAGAGGACCATTTAATGGCAACAGTTTCAGGCCTTCTAACTGTTCTATTTCTGTAGTTGGGTTAATTCACCTCCTTGTGATGGCTGTGGTGGTAGAACAAGTGCAATAGGCATGGAACTCACTCCCCTGCCTTCTGAGATTTAGTTCGGAGCTTAATGAGTTGAACTTTACCAGTAGAACAAGATGATGTTGCATTTTTATTAAATTTGTGCATAACTACCAAATCTATTAATCAATGAAATGCATTAGGATGTTTTGTTAAGATAGGCTTCCCACCAATGAAGTGCCACTTTATGTGCTCCATTAAACAGTGCAAGGCAAAATGCCATTTCCAATTTGTACTTTCAGATGGTTAATCAATGAAACACACGGTCATTCTCTATTATTACTAAGTTGTGTATATCCTTTTCTTGCTTGTTCTGTGTAGTTTTCTGTGTAATGGACAAATATGTTATGTAGAAGGAAAAGAATCTTTAGAATTACTTCTGCCAAATCTAAAGAATTACTTTGTTGATTGAACCTTTATTATCACTGCTATAAGTTCCAGACCGGATATGTTGACAGAACTAAGACCAATTGGAACCATCTCTGGTTTTGAAAATTTGAAACATGTCAAAGTGTAAAAATTGGATGATTTGGTTGGTTCTATTAATACTGTTTTGATGAACCATTAAACCAGCTGCATAATACCATCATTCCAATTTGCATTTGAAGAATCTTGGAAGTAAATATTTTTAAATAATGGAGAAAGTTACCACTCTTTCTTTTATTGAACTAATAAAGGAAGCCAAAGTGGTATTAATAGGTTTTGAATTAGTGATTATGCTTCACTTGTCCACTTCAGAACATCTTGAAAATAATTGTGTGGACCAACTGACTACATATATCTAGCAGGACAATACTAAACCAGCATTGAAAATCATTAAGGACTACATGGGACAATTGCTAAATAGTAGCGGCTAATCTAGACGAGGAACCATGCAAAATAAAAAAACCTTATGTGCGGTGAATGTACTTGATGTCAACAACTTGGGCTGCTTGTACCTCATGACTTTTAGGGTCATATTATTGTAATTGCTTTTTTATTATCTTTTATAGAACCTACACCATCAACTTATTTCTTGGTACTGCACATTAAGGGTTAGCTCGAAGAGGGAAAAAAGAATGAAAAAGGGTGTTTGGTGGAAAAGAGATAACTATATTGTTCAACATTGTGGTCTTTGAGTCAACTACAAGTTGGTAAGGAAGAAAGTATATGCTAAATTAAAAAAAGAAAAAGACTAGCAGTGTGCTTATCAAATTGGTTATTGAAACTAGTCAACCTCGAATGGAAATTACCAAATTGTACTAATCTGTGTTCAACAACAAGACTCTCTTACCATACAACTCGTGTAAATATAACTCGTTGGATTGAGAAACAAATCTATCCCAAAATGATTAGTTACTTAGGAGGCCTATTGCTAAATCTTATAACCATTAACTTTTTTTCCCATTTCTTAATGTGTGACTTTTTCCCACTCAACACTTCTCTTCATGTCTAGGTTCACACATAATGGGCCTAAAACATCGACAAAAACTCTCAATGGAATAAACAACATTGATTCTCACCCCATGAAGCTCATAATACATACATACCTCAGGGAACACTAATTGGGCTTTGATCCACTTACACTTGCTGCTCTGATACTACTATTGGATTGAATCATGTTCCATCCTAAAATGACTAGCCACATAGGAGGCCTTTTGTTTATAAGGTTTTTTCCCTCTCAACATAACTCTTATTGCATGGTGTCTACATCTCAGCTTATAGTAATAACTTGTTAAACTTGGAAACATATCGTAATAACTTGTTAAACTTGGAAACATATCGATCTAGTAAAAATGATAGAAATATTTTTGCAAATTTTATTAAGACTTGAACCTAGTAAGCTAGTTATTTTTATCATGCGGCCTTTCTTAACAATCTCAAAGGCCTAAGGTGAAGGTAAGGCTTTCTACTCACTAAATCTCCATTTCTAGATCTTGGACTTTAGTAACCATGTGTGGACGAAGTGCTTCTCAAATTTGCTCGGAAGGGAACAATTATTTGGTTGTCTTTTTATTTTATTATTTTTGCAAAGAAACATTTTGATGTAGAGAAATGGTAGACCATGTGCAAAAGTAACTGAAAAATATTAACTTTAAGAATGTAAAGAGAGGATTTGAGAGGGAGCAGAAAAAGAGAGATATGAGAGAAGAGATAATTATGGAAATACTCTCATTGGAGGTGTGCTTAACCTTGATCCACTTAAATAACTTAAGTGAAAATTACAGCTTTGCCCTTTTTACACTTAAATTCACTAAACTCCTTATATCTCCCACTATACATATCCAAATTATATGAAACTTGAACTAGAGATAGATCTAAACATGTAGAACAATATAAAACTTACTCGAGAGATCACATCTAATGTAAGAAGACAATACTATCCTTCAATTATTATTATAACACTCTCCTTCAAGTTGGATATATCTATCTATCTATCTATCTATCTATATATATATATACATAAGTCTCAGCATGTTACGGAAATATCCAAATTCGTGTTTACCCAAAGCGTTAGTAAATACATCTTTAAGTTGATCACCAAATCAACAACATCTTTTTTCTTCACAGTATCTCGAATGAAGTCACAATATACCTCAATTTGCTTGGTTCTTTCATGAAAATTGGGTTATCTGTAATGGATATGGCTGTTTGATTGTCAAATACATAGACATCTACTCATCTCTTTGTAGATTCACCTCTCTAACCACCGATCTAACCCACATCAATTTACTGACTGTATGAGTCATGACTCTATACTCAGTTTCAACACTGAAGAGGACCACAACGTTTTACTTTTTGCTCTTCTAGCTTATCAAATTACCTCCTAAGAAAGAAACCGGCGGTAGATTTTATGTCAAGTCTGGACCTAGCATAATTGGCCTCAAAGAAAAATTCTATTTTTAAATGATCATGGGGTCTAAAGAATAACCTCTTTCCTTGTGACCCCTTTAAGTACATTGTTGAAAAAAAGTACAAGGGTATTTTGGTTATTTTACCTTACCCTCACTCTCATATCTTGATGTAATCTTGTTACTTATGTTGAATTATGTCTATGTTCCAATTTTCATGTGTATAGGACATGTAGAATGGGAGAAATAAGAATATTAGGGTTGCACTTAACTGAGGGGGATTATTGTAATTTTGTCAAACCAACTTAAATAAATTGGTTGGGGGTTGTGGACGACCCCCAATGCACCTCTCTTTTCAGAGCTTTTTCCTCCTCTCTCTAACTCTGTCATTCTTTCTCCATCTCTCTCTCCTTACTTTTTTTTCATGGTATTTGAGCAGAAGATCACTTTTGGGATGACTCTTTGTCAACATTTTCATCATTAGAAGTCAATGTTTATATAAAAGAAGGATCTTCTCAGGTTTTCCGGCTATTGATTGGTAAAAATCCATTTTTTTCTTTTTTTCCCTCTGCCATAAACCTAGGTTTACTGGTTCTACTATTCCTAGGACAATTCTCTATGTTTTAAACTTCCCAAAAGGGTATTTTTATGCTTGTCCTGGGATATGCGCCAACTCCCATTCTGCCCTTGCTGACATTTCACCAATTTATGCTAATGTCAACCCTAATTGTTGACTATTTGGGTTATTTGATCTAGAATTTGAAGTCTTTGTAATTTGAGATTTTTCAACTGCGCACATCATAGTAACTGCCCTAACCATGATTCTGCATGGTGAGCCCCACCGAGGTTGCTCATACAAAAGATTTTGGAAGGTATAAATTTGATTTGTATTTATGTACATGCATTATTGTTGATCCTGGTGAAGTATATACTCCATCTAAAGATATTTCTAGTTTTGATGGGAAGGATATTGTTATTATTATATTAGAAAAATTGGATGGAAACAATTACCTCAATTGGGCTAAATCCATTAGGATGTATTTAAAAGACAGGAAGAAGTTAAAGTTTATTATGGATGACCCTCCTATCCTTCTTGATGATGATTGGGAAGCAGAAGACAACCAAGTTATGACTTGGATTGTCAACAATATAGACTCTTCTCTTTGGAACCAGGTTATGAATTTTGTGACTGCCAAAGCTATGTGGTTATCTCTAGAACCATTATATGTTTTAAGAGAGCAATATTTCAAGGGTGTATGAGTTATATAATGATTTCTTTGGCTTGAAAAGAAGCAACATGGTAGTGATAGAGTACTACAGTTCTATTCTGGTTATTTGGCAAGAAATTAATATTTATCATGAGAGGTCAGGAAACAACAAAATCAGCTTCTGGTCACAATCCTTGCCTCTGATGAAGTACCTAACCTGTCTACTACCTTTAATAGGGTAATGAGAGCTGAAAAGATAAGTGTGCCAAAAGCTGGGAAAGATGCAAAAATGGGTGAAGCCACGACTGTTAATACATCAACTAGTGCGTCCGATTCCATTGATTTGTCCAAGGAACGCATAGGGACTGGCAAAGGCAAGAGGTAGAGACAGTTCAAGGCAAGGACGAGGCCTAGGGGATGGAAAATTTGAAAGGAAGTGTGTTCATTGTGGATGCACTAATCATTACTCAAACAAATGTTGGATAAAGTTTGGAAAACCTGTATGGGTAAATTTTGCTATACATGATGGTACCGTACCTATACTTGATGTTACAACACCTATCACACCAAGAGCCACAAATAAAATGCAAGAAATAATTCAGCAATAACAACAAATTACTCAGTGTATGACACAACTCTCCATTACTTCCCCATCTTCATCATTGGCTCATACTTCTCCTCCAACAAGTATGTCTTCATTCACTGTGTGTCATAGGAGTGGGGACAACTGTCTCGTGACCAGTAGTAGATAGAAACACATCTAAGTTTGACAAAGTAAAGAATGAAGTATTCTAAAAAAATGTCACATTTGTCGATATAAATATTTTTTAGTAGAAGGAAAAAACATTGGCATCTTTTCTAGTACGAGAATATCCCAAGAAGGAACATTTTACTATATGAGGAGATAGTTTATCCTTGGAAGAACCAAAGACATGTGCAAAGTATACACATCCAAAAACAAGAGGGGATAAGTGATAGATGGCACCGACACATTTTAGGAGTTTCATCTCCAAGAAAAATGGAAGTCATCCTACTGATGAGAAAGCAAGTAGTAAGAACCGCATCACCCCAATATGATTTTTATACGTTCATGTCCATTAACATAGTGTGTGGCACTTCCAATAGATGGCGATTTTTATAGTTAACTACTCCATTATGCTGCAGAGTAAAGATATAATACCATGACTTTGACAAAACACATAAAAAAATTTTATTTATAAATTCCAGACCATTGTCAGTGCCAAGTACACAAATAGAAGTATCAAACTGATTGTTGATTTCATTATAAAAATGTAAAAACATATCAAATACTTTAGACTTCTCTCACAAGAGATACAACCAAATACATCGAATAAAATCATCAATAAACAAAAGGGTGTGCTTATAATGAACAATGTCAAATACTGGGCACAGGACACAAGCATTAACATCAGAATGAACAATGTAAGAAAAAAATGATTGCTTTTGGATTGGCTTAAAGGAAATGGAGGCCAGAGATGTTGTTTAGTTGATGAGTCAGACTGAAATGTAAGACTGGAAGGAAATGCAGGAAAAAGGCAAACCCATTTTGCAAGAGAGGAATGGCCTAGGTGTAGATGTCACCATAATGGTGAGACTATTGGATGTAGAGCTTGTAAAGCTTCTTTTAAGTGGCTCTCCAAACTATAATCCGTCTCTTTCACATGCAGAAACCGTCGTTCTCCTCGTTGTGAGATCATGAAACACATAATGAGAAGGGTTAAAAATGACAAAACAACTCATAGTTTTAGTGAGTTAACTAACTAATAACAAATTAATGGAAAATTTAGGAACAAACAACACATGCTAAGGTGACATGAATGCAGATGGAGCTAGAGTACTCATTCCTTGAATCGATGAAATGGATCCATCAGCTAAGGTGACATGTTTAATAGTAGAAAACTCATTTAAGTTAGAAAATTAAGATAATGTACCAAACATATATGGGTAGTAGCTCCTTTGTCAAGAACCCAAATGGATGAAGGATGCACATGAAGAGTTGGCGTGCCTGATCTAGTCTGAGTGGCTATAGGAATGTAAGACTGAGCCATAGATGTTGAAGAAGAAGCAGCAGTCAATTGTGCCATAAGCTGTACTAGTTGTTATATTCATTAGATGCACCAGGTATAACATTCACTATAGGCCCAGTAGATGCTTTTGTGCTTTCATGAACAAGAAAGTTTGCCTATGTAGGTTTACCAAATTTAGTCTTACACTTGTAAGAAAAGTAGTTGGAGTGGCCACAATGAATACATTTTCTATGAGGCCTAACATCACCCCTACCTCCTCTGCCTTGGTTATCTCTTCGTCTGCGTCTAGCACTTCCATCTCGACTTCTAGCAGATTTAGAGTTACCCAAAGCATTGAGTGCAAACATAGTAACATTAGTCATATCTTTGCTTCCCTGGGTTGTAACAACAAACTTTGTGTGTTAGTCTTTGCTTAAGCAGTGGACAAAGTGTTATGGTCCCTAGCCATGGATCTAGTAACTCGGTGAGGTAATTGTGAATCCAGCACTGTATTAGGGTTCTTCATCTCGGTAGTGAAGAAAAGAACCTCCTTTCCTTACCTGTTCTCGGTAGGATTGAAAAGGAGTTTCCTTTTCTTAGTCTTCTTGGTTATAAGAATACTTCTCTTTCTATTTTCGGCTAGGAAGGGCTAAACCCTTTTTGCTGCTCACGTCTAAGAGGGTAGGGACCCTCTAGAAAGGTTTCTGCTGCCCACGTAGGAGAGATTAAGACTTCCTAACCCTCCCTTACTCGGTTAGAGGCTAAAGCTGTGAGCTGCTCAATTAGGGAATCAAGACTTCCATTTTCTTGCTCGGATTGAAGGAGAATTATTCCCTCTTGCTGGTGTAAACGTCGAAGAGGCTAAAGCCCCTCCTTGAACTCGGAAAACAGTAACTTAAGTCCGTCTCCCTTATCTTGGATAATCTCAATGCAAACCAAAATTCAAAGAGAGAAGAGATAAAACTCAAATCAAGAGAACCATAGCTAGAGCTCGTCAAGGAGACCTCCCAACCCTAGAACTCGTCAAGGAGAACTCAAAACCCTATTTAACCTAATTCAATACTTTCTGTTTCTCTATTTTTCTACCCTCTAAATAGGGTTTGACGTCATAAGTGTTTTAGGGCTAAAACTGACAATTCTGCCCCTGTGTCCTTGCTCATTACATAATTAAAGAAAAAATATACTTAAAGCAATATAAAATATGAAATTTAAAAGTAATAAACTCAACGAGTCATTGCCTCCTACTTTGGGTGACTCGGTGTGCTAGTGAGCCCACAACATCTTCCCCCCACCCCCTCCCCTCCCCATGGAGAAAGAGCTTGTCCTCAAGCTCATAAGATGGGTGGACTTGTTGGAAGTTGGCTAGCTGCTCCCAAGTCACATCGTCTTTCTCAGTATCCTTCCACTGTACAAGAATCCCCCATTGGTCATCAATCTGACGGGCCCACAATACCGTAGCTGGAGTAAGAATAACTTGGCCATTGTCCACCGAAGGAAGAGATGGAATTATCGATGGAGGTGGAGCCTTAAAGGGTTTAAGTAATGAAACATGGAACATGGAACACATCATCCAGTTTAGCCATTGCAAGAAGTTGCAATTGATAGGCTACTGGCCCGATACATCGAATAATAGCGAAAAGCCCAAAGTATTTTGGGGAGAGTTTATGAGGAACAAATGTACTAATGTACCAAAGACCCCAACTGGTAGGTCAAAAGGAATTCAACGGTCCTTCTTATGACACCATGTTAAAAACTGGACACACAAATGTTTGTCCCATAATAGGTTATCCACATGGATGACATGATAAAAATAATCTAATATTAAATAATATAATGGATTTAGTTGGTGATATGCATCACAGCTTCTTTATGAAAAGATACTGGGAACAATACACCGCAGAAAATGTTGCTTTCTTAAGCGTAGGAATAGAAAGTAACGTCAATGAACAAGTACAGAAACTCAAGAGAAGAATTAATGCCTATCTTGAGGTACTTAAACCAGGAAATACTGAAGAAACAATACGTTTCCTTACTGATCTACAAAGCTATGTAGATCAAGAAATAAATCACTCTAGGATCTTAGAACCAATCCGAGAAGTGAAAATTAAAATGGTTAACAACAAACCATGTAGAAAAAAATTACAGGAAGTTATTTGCAAAATAGCTTCTGTAAAAACTCATCAAGGAATAGATAAAGATTGTCTTATACGAGACATCTGTTCCTTAACTCAAAATGAGGAATTGAGAGAACTAGTTATACAACACATCTCTCCTTTCATCACTTTCTATCAATTGGAACGACTGATTGAAATCTTGTTCCAAAAATTAGAAGAGACCTCAACTCATCTAAAATTCGTAAATGCCTGTACAAATAGGAATAGAATGTACTTCTCTCCAAAACAGTGTTCATGTACATCATGAAACACAGGGAGAATACGATGAACATGCTAATCTTATGCAGGATGGACAAAAGTGGACAATAAGTATCCCTAGGATAACTGAAGTCTACAACAAAGATTGGATTGAGTTCCAAAAGAAATATTTTGTCTTTCAAAAGGAACTATCAATAGAAATACATGATACCGATTCAGGTACCTTTTGCTACAGATTATTAAGTGAATCTGACTTAGCTAAGTTAAAAAGTTCAAATATGTCCATTATGGACTAGTTCGTATAGGATTAGACCCCTTAATACGAATCAA
Source organism: Aristolochia californica (assembly GCF_029961685.1). NCBI lineage: Eukaryota > Viridiplantae > Streptophyta > Magnoliopsida > Piperales > Aristolochiaceae > Aristolochia > Aristolochia californica. The sequence continues at coordinate 16,076,946 of NW_027181992.1, read as the reverse complement.
TCAAAATTTACCCTTCATAGCAGCTATAGTAGATAACTCTATGAAGAATAATTTTGAAAAGCCCTACTCAAAGGAGTTAGAGCTAACTTAGGATTAGGCCCAGTATCCTTTACAACATGGCCCAATCAACAAATAGATTTAGAAGACAAGCACATCCAAGATACCTTGTCCCTAAAAGTCTATACATACAACTGGTCAAAAAATGGAATTCAACCAGGAAGAAGAGTTATGCGCATACTTGTATGCATAGTAGCCCGAGGAATCAACACTGGAAAGGTTCCAGTTAAAGATTCAATGAAACTCACAAAATTGGCCAAAAACATTGGTTATTCTTAGAACTGGACCATAGAAGAACTCGACACTAGAGAGTTAACATGGCCAACAGAATGGGTAGTCCAACCTTTGGCACCCAGACACCTTCCCCTCTCCCGAAAAACCATAAAGGAGATAGAAGGAAAACTAGTGATCACAAACACTAGATCCAGCTTTTCCATCGAATAGGATAGGCCCTCTACCTTAGCAAGTAGAACCTCAAACAATTCCCATATCGAAGGAATAGGAAATCCAAGGCCCAATGCTTATGTTCCTCTTCACATCGATGATGGCACATAACCCATATAAAGCCTTAGGCCCACCTATAGGAAATAGTGACATCGTCACCAATTCCAATCAAACCTTAGAGTCTTATGGTAAGACCCTTAATAGGTTAGAAAAATATTGTTGAGAATCTCCAACAGAAAATAGATTTCCTCTATGATGAACATAAACATAGAGAAATAATAAAGTGTCAAAACATCCTAGAAAATATTCTAGAAAAGATTGACCATGGAAATAGTCCTGTTTTCTTCAAAGATTTAACAGAACTAAAACAAAGTTTAGATAATCTAAACAAAGATAAAATGCAAGAACTTTTAACAGAAGTCTTAGCATTAAAAGAACGTCTAGGTTCTCCAGGTCCATCAAAGTATAAAACAACTTTTACACCTTGGACACCAGAATGATCTATAAAAGGAAACTTTTAGATCATTTAAAATTAAAACGAGAAAGCCTTGACCTTGCTTTACTCCAAAGAAATACTCTTCAACCAGAAGATAATACAATCCCAGAAATGGTATGGTATTACTATTTTCGGGAAAGATATATTGATCGCATCTACAACCTTAGATGCAAGATCAAGAAAATCAAACAAAAGCTAAACCTTTTAGCTTTATAAAATGATCTGTAGAGAAATACTACTAGATCAAATTCATCTGGTACGCTCAATGAAAGACTAAAATTGGCACACCAGAGAAAATCTTAGACCAATGAATGAAACCAATATAGCTTATCGAGCATATCTGATTGAATGGTGGAGATTAATCCATAGAGAAATTCTACTACGGTATATGATCAGAAGACTTCAAAGGAAGCTTCAAGAAATAGCTCTATGACAAAGTTTTTCTATTTAATGGATATGGAAACTCCATTACCATTAGGCCTTCCTGACATCACCGGATGACTTAAAAACCTAGTGTACTTTGCAACACCTTGCATAGCACCTAGAAAAAAGGATCCAACACCACTTGCTTTTAGGATCGCTTCCAAAACATCATCCTCCACCGATGATGAAGTTTACATAGAATATAATACCTTCGATATCCAACCGATTTATTATGTTCAAGAGGAAAAACCTTCCTCGAGTAAACAACAAGAGCAACACGACAGTGAACTAGGGACCTGGCAATCTGATGAAGTTGCAAAAGAAAATACCAAGAAAACAGACTACTTTGCTAAAGACAAAAAGGCAGATGATCTTGGTAAAAGATTTCGAATGCTTCGTGGTAGCGACCATATTGAAGCAGAAACATCAAGGGTACGAGACACCCGCATGGAAGATAAATTTCAAGATAACTTCCAAAACTGTACTGCGGTTCACCCGTAAGAACAAGAAAGTTTCTCCCACTCCAAAATATCCCTGGGAGGACAAAGGTATTCGACAAAATACACAAATGTCGATCCTTCAAATGCTACTAAGGGACACACATCCATAGATAGCATAAACCCTTTTGGATTTTATCTCAACTTGGATTGCCCCAAGGATGGAGAAAAAGTCCTTAAAGAATGGGAAAGAAGCATGAGCAATACTGCAAATATGCATGAATCTTGGAACAAAGAGTCGGCATTTAATTTCTTTACCCGTGCTTTACAGGGTAATGTAGCTCATTGGTGGGACAACCTTCCCGAAGACCCAAAATGAGCTAATAGCTCAATATCTATAGCCAATATCTTGAAGGGATTGGTGGCTAAGATTTAAAAAGAATTTCTAGGAATACATCCAACCCTAGAAGCTTATAATGAGAGTACTAAACAACGAAAACGTTTAGAAACTCTTAAAAAATTAAACAAGTTACAAATCTGTAACATTTGTTTTTATGAGAAGTATTATTGCGAATTTGCAAGTTACTTCTATAAACTGCAAAAAGAAGATCAGAAACCTTATCTGTCTATCTTTTATGCAAAATTTCCAGAACCTTTTGCACATGTAGCTGAACTACATTACAAAATATTGGCAAAATAATCCAGAACTTGGTACTTTAACCATGGATAATTTCCTAAACTTTGACACTTTAGGAAGAAGACACAGATTTGTACAAAACATGTTGGCAAATCTTTGTGAAGCCCAAAAACTATAAAAGAAAAGCAGTAAGACAAATAAACAAACATTATGTTGTTCAAAAAAGAACAAAAATGTAGGAGCTTATGGTTGTAAAACCACCTCCCATAAGCAACGAAAATATCCTAAGAAATTTCAACAGAAAAAATTTAGGATACAATAAAGTTCTACAACTAGGTATACTCCTAAAAAGAGATACTTTAGATAAAGAAAAAAATTTGGCCCTGCCACATCGAGTAAAGGGTCAAATGCATATTACCCAAAGGGAAAAACCCCAAGCAAATGCAAATGCTGGATATGCCAGAAAGAAGGACAATTTGCAAAAGATTGTCCAAATGATAAACAACAACGACGGTACAATACTTATATGTTACTAGCCAAAGAAAATGGATTGGAAATCATCCATTATGATGACATCCAGTCAGCAGATGAAGTATATGAACTTCATCTAGAAACTGAGTCTTCCTCCTTAGAAAACTCAGAAAATATAAGTGACTCTTAAGGCACAACCTTTGCCTAATAGATCTCTTATATTCGGCTATGCTTTAGCCTTCCCGATATATAACATGGCAGCAAGTGTGGTGATTTATCTTGGACTCAAAAAACAATAACTTAAGTCTGTCTCCCTTATCTTGGATAATCTCAATGCAAGCCATAATTCAAAGAGTGAAGAAATAAAACTCAAATCATGATAACCATACCTGGAGATTGTCAAGGAGACCTCCCAACCGTAGAGCCTATCAAGGAGAAATCCAAACCCTGTTTAACCTAATTCAATAATTTCCTTTTCTTTATTTGTCTACCCTCTAAATAGGGTTCGATGTCATAAGTGTTTTAGGGCTAAAACTGACAATTCTGCCCCTGCGTCCTTGTTCATTACATAATTAATGAAATAATATACTTAAACCAATATAAAATATGAAATTTAAAAGTAATAAACGCAGTGAGTCATTGCCTCCTCCTTTGGGTGACTCGGTGTGCTATTGAGCCCTCAACACAAAGATTGTATATCCTCTTAGGCTAATAGTTGTGCTTGAATTGCATCAAACTCTGGCCCCAAGGCATCCATAAATTTTGAAATATGTACCTATCCATGTTGTTTTGAAATTCCCTTTTATCATTAGTAAAGGGATGAAAAATATTTATCTCCTGCAATACCCAGCTGTTCACGATAGTATTCTGTAATAGATCTCTAACCTCTCTTGTGGTTGAACAATTTTGGCATTTCCTAAGCATAAATAGAATTTAAGGATACCTGTATTCCCTGAGCATAAATAGATTTTAAGTATACCTACATTTCCTTAATAATGTCACTATCGGTAACTTGATTCCTCATATTGGAATCAATGTTGTTGATCAATTAGGACATACCCTGATTATCTTCAACTTCCCAGTCAACATCCAGTGGGACAAGAGGATCATCCTTAATGAAGTTCATTTTCAGATATAAGTGAATTGATTTTGACCTAATGAGATAGTTTTGACCATTCAATATCTCAAATGTAATCAAAATCAGATATTTTCCATCTGAATTACCATATTTTCTTATTTGGGTGATGATTTCACCATAAACAACCATGATAATATCAATAGAATAATACTCACTTCGACCCTAATTTCACTTCACACCACAATTGCACAAGTTCCAATTGTGGGCCTCACTACAAAAAATTAGGGTAGGGTAAACAAACTCAATGTGCGCTGTTCACCAAGAGATTGAGCAATCAAACTTTGCAATTAAGTAACATCAGTCACAAATCCAACACAATTAGGGCTGGCATCAACCTTTTCAAGATGATGTAGGCTAGGCGATAGTAATAGGGGTACACACAACTCAAAAATAGGTAGATTCAATTTAATAAACCCTCATGAGGCAGTAATTAGTCTCAAAACTAGTCATTTTATAGTAGAGGCCATCAACCCTAAGGTTATGGTAGGCAGAGAAAACTAAAGTTCAGATTTTTGCCAACAGTCAAGCCCAAATCTCGAGGAATCCCACCTAGGAATTCACAAGCTTCAATGGAGAGAACTGGTGAAGAGTACATGCTTCCAACTAAGATCTACTACTTTGATACCAAGTAAAAGTATACAATTGAAGAATATAGACAGAGGAATTGAGAAGGAGAAGAAGGAGAGAGAGATGAGAGGAGAGAGTTATGAAAAGACTTATTGGGGGGTCAAGCTTGAAACCCATCCTCTTTAATAACTTAAGTTCAAATTACAGCTCGCGGTTATAGACTTAAATTCATTTAAGTCCTTATATCTTCAACTATACATATCCAAATTACATGAAACTTGAACTAGAGATAGATCTAAACATGTAGAACAATATAAAACCTACTACAGATATCACATCTTATGTAAAAAGACAAAACTACCTTTCAACTATTTTTCTAATAGTAACCTTTTAATACAATCAGTGGTGAGATGTCAAGCTAGGAAAACTTAATGTGAGCCACTCAATGGAACATAGATTTCTAACAGAACATAAACGGGGTATTGATAGTCTGATAAGGTTGGGCATTGTCTTGGTGGGAAGAGAATATGATTTTGACTCTTTCCATGGTTAGCCTGCATTTTATAATTCATAGATGTTGTCATGAAATGTGTACCAACAAATAATTTCTTTTAAAACTAAAGTAATTTTATATAAAATATTTTTTTAAATTAGAAAATATCTTAAATCGGTAATAAAATGTTTTAAATAGATTAGAAGAAGATTTTTGAATTGATTAATATAAATTTTTTATATTTTATTACAGTAAATAGAAGGCAATGAAATGTGCACAGATAAATAAGATTTTTGAAATCTTAAAATAATTGTTAATAAATATTTTTTAAATAACAAATATTAAATCAATAATGAAAGGAGTTAATATGATTAGAAGATGATTCTTTAATTAATTAATATATAAATATTATATTTTATTAATATAAATACAAGGTAATGAAACGGGTATAGATAAATAAGATTTTTAAAATTAGAAAATATCTTAAATCGACAATGAAAGAAGTTATATAGATTAAAATAAGATTTTTATTTTATTCATATAAAATTTTATATTTTATTACAATAAAAAATAATGTAATGAAATATGTAACAACAAATAAGATTTTTTAAATAATATATATATATATATATATATATATATATATATATATATATATATATATATATATATATATATTAATAAATAGAAGGTAATGAAATGTGTGCCATCAAATAAGATTTTTAAAACCTAAAATAAATTTTTAAAAATATTTTTAAATTATAAAAAAACTTAAATCTAAAATGAAAGTAAAGTTACAGAAAAAATCATGTTGACATGGCAACCTACATGACACTGACGTGGTAATTGATGATGTGTTAGATGATGTGGCACATGCTTTCTTCAGATTGTGACATGACAAATGACTTGTTGTGATGTGGGAGGTTAGAGTTGATGTGTCGCATTGGACTTTCCATGTGGCAATTGATTGGTCAAAGTTGGTTATATTTAAAATTAAGTTGGTGAGTTGGTTATTTTCATATTTGATTTAAAATACTTAGTTTAGTAAAATTCCCGTAATAGTAATGTCTTTTAAGGGCAAGTTGGGAAACTTCTAGTAGAACTTTTTTGGAGCAATGCTCAGGGTCTCTTCTTTTAGTTTGGCTTACTTATCTACATCGGTTGCATATCTTCTGCATTGTCAACTTTCAAAATTTTTGTCACCCTAAAAAATTTCCTTGAGGTCATACTTGGTCAAAGCAGTTTGTTAAGTTGTTTCAGTTCTACCGTTACAGACTCCTTATTACTATGGTACTTTTAGCTTCCTTTCATCCCCCCAGAACCCTATTACTCAGTTCCCTTTATCTTATCACCCTGTTTTTTACTCTCATTTACCCCTTTAGGCCAACCTCTTTGCCATTGTTTCCGTTGGTCCTTTTTTTCTATATGCATGTTTCTTAGTCCATAAAACCTTTTTTATTGGTACCTTTAAGGTGGATATTACCATCATCCTTTGAGTGTCTGACATTACCTCTTTTAGTGATTATTATCACTGTTTTTTACAAAATCTAATACAGTTGGTTTCAACATTTTTTTATCAACCATGTTTTTCTATGAAAGATTCTACAAGCTAAACCATGCCTGGTCACTTTTATTATTGATTTGATGTATGTCTTTAAAAAAATTTATGTGAAAGAATTTGTGAGTGTTGCAATGGTTGCACCTCATTTTGATTTATTTTCTTTCCATGTCAGAAATCTATTTTAAAGTTGAGCCTTGTAGTGGTTGCATCTCCTTCTGGAATTGAAGTATAAGCGTTATTATCACTTAGGAAGAAGAAGTACAATCTACAATGAAAATAAATTACAATCTATAATAAAGAATTCCATGTGTTTTGGTTATCAAAATTTAAATGACCAGAATATCTACGTCAGAGAGAGTACAATATGAAGAATTTTCCATGAAGACTGTTGATTTTCAGGATTCCATAGATGATAACTTTAGGAAAAAGAGAAAAGGAAGAAGGAAGAAGAGAGAAGAGAAAGGGAATATGATACACGTCCAAGAGGAGGAAATTAGGGTATTGGACTTATCGAAAACCCTTCCCCTTAAGATATATTTATAGGAATCAAAACTACCAATATTACAAGTATACCCTTCACCTTAATAAGAGTGAAGAAGAGACAAAAAATTTAAACTAATTATATTAGTGTCATTGTAATTACATCATATCTTCCAACACTCCCCCTCAAGCTGGGAGGTAATGGCAGTGATCCCAGCTTGAACCAAATAACATAGATGTAGAAATAATCTCCTCCATCATGATGTCCCAAGGATAAGTACGACACCTGGTACAAACTCTCAAAGGGTAGAAATGGGTGATAAAACATATGTCAAAACCAACCTCAAAGGATTTTGAACAAATATTGTGATAATAATCACTAAAGTGGGTCATTCACAAGACAACGTTAATAGACCCATGGGTACCAATAAAAAGTAGAGTGGGTGATGTCTGTCATTCACAAGATGGCAAAAAAATACCCATAGGTACACCAATAAAAAGTCTCAAAGGACTTAAAACATCCGTATAGATAAAAGGGACCAACCAAAGCAATGCTTCAAAAGGGTTGACCAATAGGGTTAAGTGCGAGTCAAATAAAAGGATAGTAGGATGAAGACAACCAAATAACTAATGGGTAATGGGTAGAGAGGAAGATAGGATGCTGAGGCCACCATGTGCTTTATTTTTCTAAGAAATTCAAATTCCACATTAGACAGACCAATGTCAACAATAGTTAGCAAATAATGAACCCAAGGCAAGCAACCTTGGAGTTCTTCTTCAAAAATAATGTCTCAACCAAGGAGACACAATAGTAGTTGCGGGAGTGGGCCAATGCCCAAATAACATGCACCACATGTTCTTTGTATAGTAGAGGATAACCGGTAAATAATATAAGTTCTTAAGAGTAATAAAAACACATGAAATAGTCTGCAACGAGTCCATCAGTAAATAAGAAAGTTGCACCAAATCGTATGTTAAAATCGAGTAATAATCCAAGATAATAATTCAGCCGAAGATAGAGAACCGACTCAAATAGTAGACTAATATAACTGAGTCACAAAAGAAATATGTATAGAACCTGAGTTAACTCATTGAGTTGACTTAGACCGAGTTGACTCGATTGACCCGACTAGCTGGGTTAACCCGAGCGGAATAGAATGAGTCAGCACCCGCATGCTGGGTTAACCCGATGAAATAGATAACTCTTGGGTCCGGTCTCAGTCAGAACAGACTCGGCCCGACACTGGTTTAATTTTTCCTAACTTAGGAAAAACTAAATCTGCAGTAGTGCGTCTTCTTCCTTGTGGTGTCGATGATTGCAGAGAGACATCGTCGCGGCTGTCCGCTTAGGCAAGTATATTCAGAAGATGTTGACAGCCAGGGAGAGAAAATAACATGGCAAAAACAAAGTCCTCGGTGGAGGAAATAATCCAGCGGGCCAGAACATAAAATAGATTCAGTAGAGTTGTCTTCTTTTGCAATGGCAACTGGAATCAATCAACGAACGAAGAGGATTGCCAGCGATGAACCAGTAATTGGACTCGTCCTCCTGAAGTGGCTCCTGATGATTGCCTGATTGTCGAGGATAGTGGGACATCAAAGAGCATATCACCGATGAACTAGAGATAACAATAAACAACAAAACTCCTAAAAGATGACTAGAGGGATTTCCAAAACCAGAAGTGGGTTGTGATCAACAACTTTCGAAAATAGAAGATCCAGCAGATTAACTTGGTGGAACCAGCAGAGAGACAATGACCGAACCAGAGATTCTCAGAGAAGCAATGACAAAGAAACAACAAAGGAAACTTTTTGAAATAAATCAATCTTGTAGAGAGAGAATTAAATAGAAACTTTACTCAGATGATAGTAGATAAGGCCAGGCTAAATCATTGGGTATTGAATATGATCAATATGGAAGACTTTCTGGAAGACTTCCAAAAATAAAACACACAACAACAGAATGTAACAGAGACATCCAGACAGCAAAGAAAAAATGGAAAATTCTACTGCTACCCATTTGCTACTCTATCGGTGGTAGAAAATACCTATTAAAACAGAGAAGAACAAGTAAGGAAAAATAATTTGAATCTAGAAAATCACAGCTCTGATACCATGTTGAATTTATGGAAAAGAGAAAAACGTCATTGACTTGATGTAATTAGAGTACATGAACCCCTATTTATAATAGAGGAAAGTAGTAGAGTCCAATTATAATTAAACTACCCTTGTCCCTATTACACCCAAACTCTAACACTTAAAGATAAGTCCTAGAATAATTAAATAAATCAACATAAATAAAAGACTAACATAACTAAAACACCTTTGAACTGTGACTCTCCTGTGAGACCACCTTTTGTGAGACTTTTGTAAGACTCCACCATATTAATTTTGGCTTTGTGAGGCTTCTTACTGTGAAAATCATATAAGAGGCTTCCATATCTTCTCTTCAAAACCCAATAAGAAGACAAGCCCAATAGTGTTGTTTTCTATCATCAATATCTCTAGTATAATCACTATCACAATAGCCTTTCAACTTGAATTCATTTGAAGATGAATACAAATTTCATGGTCAAAGGTACCATTAAGATTACGAAGAATCCTCCTAGCTATCTTCATGTTCGTTGCATTGGGATTTTTCATGAATCGACTCACAATTCCAACTGAAAATAAAATATCAGGCCTGCTACAGGTAAAGTACCTCAAACTTCCCACAAGGATATTGAACAAAGTTGGGGCATTGATGTATAATTTAGTTACATCGGCTTTAATACCTCGCAAGCATACGAATCGTTCATGTAATCTAGCAGTAAGCGAGGGTCATATCCACAGGGAGGATTGAATTCTGTGTATTCTTCAGTCAACTAGCCTAACCAAATATGATGAATTAATCTGAACTAAACACTAATTATATCCTAAATTATCAAGCAATAATCTAATTAACTACTTGCACAACAGGAAACGTCAACTCTGGATTTTACCGTGATTCGTGCCTCTCTCGAGCGCCACGTAACCACGAATCCGGATTCTCAATCCTTGCATCTAGCCCCTCTCGGGCGCCTAGAGTTAATGACAAAGAGCGGATTACAATAGAATGCAGAGAATCAATTTCCTATTGTGATGATGCTAAAATTATCAACTCTGGATTTTACCGTGATTCATGCCTCTCTCGAGTGCCACGTAATCACGAATCCGATTTCTCAATCCTTGCGTCTATCCCCTCTCGGGCGCATAGAGTGAAAGACAGAAATCGGATTAAAATACAAAAATCCAACCTCAATTATAATCCTACCCTAATTAGCTAATTTAATCAAATATCCAGAAAACAAATCTTAAATAAATATTAATTATCAAATCAGATTCAATTAACATTCAAAACCTAAGTTCAAACCATATAAAAACTAAATTCAATAATGACGAATTACTCCCCTTCTTCCTCCTCTCGCTCGGGCAGCAACTCGTTCTCACGGGTGCTGCAATTTCCCGAAATCAATGGCTTCGGGTTGGCAAGAGTGAGTGGCCGGAGGTAGAGACGACGCCGGCGACGAAGGTTGGAAGCCGACGGATGGAGGGAACGTCCGGCGAAGAACGAAACAGAGATGAAGTTCTCTAACAGGCTCTCTCGAGTCCGCTCTGGGAATGGTCGGAAATACGTAACTGATGCCGGAGGATGGTCGAAAAGCGGAGTTGGCACTGGAGAAGCCCTCTCGGATCACTTCTCGGCCTGGCGAGTGACGACTGTCGAACTCACCTCGACGGAGACTCTCTCGAGCTCTCCTCGGGTTTGTTCTCGGTTGCTGGACGGCGGTGGACGATGGTGGCACGGCGAACGATGGTGACACGACGACTAACGGAGGGAAACTCCTCTCGGGTCTTCCCCTGTTTTGGTCGACGGTCTTGCTCTGTTTTGTCTTCCTGCTCGGGTCTCCCCTCTCGGGTTTTCCCTCTCTGGTCCCCACCCTCGGGTCTCCTTTCGACCTCCTCTTTCGACGCCCCTCTTTTGCTTTAAATACCATCTTATTTATTTTAAAACGATTTGACCTAAAAATCATCTCCATTTCACTAAGGGCATTTTGGTAAATATCTCTTTCTCCACCATAATTCTCCTGAAATTCCATAATTAAATCTATAAAAAGCATTTCAGGAAGAAATAAACCTTAAAAACAATGAAATATAATTCAGGAGAGAAAAATATGCAATATCGACAGTGATTAATGCCAAATTCAATAAATGCTCATTTCATTTGAAAACCGATAAATAACCACCTATAACACAATTATAAAGGTTATTCTATTATAATTAACTTAGTTCTCATGTCAGAATATAGCATCTATCAGGCATCCTTTGCATAAGTCTCTTCAAAGATGAAAATGTCATCATCCATTTCAATTGTGTCAATTCCCAAGTAGTAAGACATGAGTCCCATGTCACTCATTTCAAATACCTGAGATATACTCTTTTTGAAGTCTTAAAACCTTCTTGGATTGATTCTAGTGAAAATAAGATCATCCACATACACAAAAACAAGAAACAATCCTCTATTTTCTTGTTTTTCATAAAGTACATATTCCATCCTAGTATTCTTGTGCTCATTAGATTTTGACTCTTCATCTACTTCCTTGAATTACACTACGATGAATAATGTCTATATTTTCCAAAATAATAACATTCAATTTTAGATTGGTCAATTCTTACTCTATTATTTCTCCAATAATTGCCTCTGTTGTTGCCTCTTACACAACCTTTTTGAAAAAGAATGGTTTCTATCCTAAAAAATGAAATATTTCTCATCATTACCTTGAGCATGTCCACGTCCTCTACCATGTCCTTTACCTCTTCTACATCTGCTAGTGATTTCACTTTTTGATTATAGAGATAGCTTTTCTTGCAATGCTTACATATGATATCTTGTATCACTATGCTTGGATTGATCATGAAACACTGGGTTCTTTCATAGGGCAAATGCTGATTTGTTGTCAATCATAATCTTGGTTGCTTCACTATGTACCAAATGGAACTCCATGAATAGCCTTCTTAACCAAATTTCTTCACTGCCGGAAGAAGTTACAACAACCTAATCAGATTCACATGTTTAGAGCGTGACTATGGGATTCTTCTTGGAACACCAAGAGATTGTACTATTTCCTAATAAGAAGATAAACCCAGTATTTTTCTATAATCAATATCTCCAGTATAATCCATATCACAATAGCCTTTAAACTTGAATTCATTTGCAGATGAATAAAAAAATCCGTTCTCAAAGGTACCTTTAAAATTATGAAGAATCCTCCTTAGATGCCTCATGTGCGTTGCATAGGGATTTTCCATGAATCAACTAACAATTCCAATTGAAAACAAAATATCAGGCTTGGTACAAGTTGTTGAATTTAGGACCCCATTTCCATAATCAGGACGAAAATAAAGAAGAAAGAAAAAGAGAGAAAAGGGGAGAAGAGATCTCGGGTAGAGCAGAAAAAATTAAAGGGGAAAGGATGAGTTGCACCAAGCAAGGAGAGGGAGAGAGAGAACCAAACTCCGGATTGAATGTGTTGCTTGTTTAATTCCGAATTACAACCTCTCTATTTATAGGAGAGGATGAGGTAGAGTCCTCATACAAGTTGTCATTCAATCCTAATTACATTCTAACTCTAACTCTTCAATATAACTAAGTCTATTCAAACTAGAACTCCTAGAAGACTAATTGGAGTAGAACTAAGAGTTCTTTATATTCCACGTGAATATAAGGGATAAGCCAGCTCGTGGCCTTATCCTAGTGGGCCACTCATGATTCTCCAGCGTACCTTGATAATTGTGCCAGCTTGTGAGATCTTATGGGCCCCACTTGATCTTCAAGTCTTCTAAACCAACTCAGCTTGTGCTTCTTGGTTCCTTTACTCGAGCTTGCTTTGGGAGAGGACTCTTCTTGGTGTCCCAAGTCCTCTAGGATTCTTATTGATGACCTACGTCCTCATGGTGGGTCCCACCAGCTCGAGCACCATGGTGGGCCCCATATTGTAACACTCCCCCTCAAGCTGGGGGTGAGAAGACGTCATAAACACCCAGCTTGCTGCATATGGTAGACATGATCTTGTGAGTGACTGATTTGGTGAGGAAGTCTGCAACTTGATTTTGTGAGGAGATGTGCTTCAGGGATAAAAGACCAGCTTGGAATTTTTCTCGTATAAAGTGGCAGTCAACTTCAATGTGCTTTGTTCTCTCATGGAAGACTGGATTCGATGCAATATGTATTGTTGCTTTGTTGTCATAATATAGATCCATTGGAGCTTCTTTATAAAATCCCAATTCAGTGAGAAGGGACATGATCCATAAAAGTTCACTTATAGTGTGTGCCATGGCTCATTATTCTGCTTCTGTACTGGACCATGCTACCACATTTTATTTTTTGCTTTCCCATGTAACCAGATTTCTTCCAACCATCGTGCAAAACCTAGAAGTAGATTTTCTTTCATCTGGGGATCCAGCCCAGTCTATATCCTCGAATCCCTCAATGTTGAAGTGTCCATGTTTTTTATAGAGGAGCCCCCTTCCAGGAGCCCCTTTCAGATAACGTAGTATCCTCTCAAGTGCTTGCCAATGACTAAGTTGTGGCTTGTGCATATACTGACTTACCACACTTACTGCATATGAAATATCTGGTCTCGTTACACATAGGTAAATAAGACGCCCTACTAACCTTTGATATTTACCAATATCCATGTCTTCTCCAGTGCCTCCACATAACTTTGTATTTGCATCCATAGGAGTGTCTACCGGTTTGCATCCCAACATACCTGTTTCTTCTAGTAGATCAAGGGCATATTTTCTTTGGGATAGAATAATCCCCTGTCTGGATTGTAAGACCTCAATACCCAAAAAGTATATTCCTATGTCTGGATTGTAAGACCTCAATACCAAAAAAGTATATTCCCATGTCTGGATTGTAAGACCTCAATACCCAAAAAGTATATCAGTAATCCAAGATCCTTCGTCTTGAATTCAGCACATATGTTTTCTTTTATTTTTTGAATGCCCTCAGAGTCATTTCCAGTTAAAATGATATCATCAACATAAACAGCTAGAATCACCTTACCTCTTGCTGTGTTCTCAATAAATACCGAGTGGTCTACAAAGCATCTGTAAAAACCTACCGTATGATGGCTTGACTAAAATTTTCAAACCATGCCCGTGGGGATTGATTTATCCCATATAGAGATTTTTTAAGGCAACATACGGACTCCCCCTCAACCACATATCCAGGTGGTTATTGCATATAAATTTCTTCTTTTATATCTCCATTGAAAAAGACATTTTTGACATCCAGTTGATATATTGGCCATGATGAATTAGCTGCCAAGGATAATAATATACAAGTCAAGTAACTCAAACTTCCCACAAAGATTTTGCACAAAGTAGGGTCTAGTCTTGCTCCATACACCATTTTGTAAATTTTAATGTCACACTCCATGGGGGTATTGGTGGGGATACAATTCAGCATGTTGAATTTCTTGATTACTTCCTTTGCATAAGTTTCTTGAAAGATTAAAATGTCATCCTCCACTTGCTTTACTTACATTTCCAAGTAGTAAGACATGAGGCCCATGTCACTCATTTCAAACTCTTGAGATATACTCTTTCTGAAGTCTTCAAACATTCTTGGATTGCTTCCAATTAAAATCAGATCATTCACATACACACAAACAAGAAACAACCCTCCATTTTCTTGTTTTAAATAAAGTGCATATTTCAACCTTTTATTCTTGCGCTTAGTAATTCTTGACTCTTTATCTACTTCTTTGAATTGACACTACCATGAATAATGTCAATATTTCCCACAATAAGAACATTCAATTTTAGATTGGTCAATTCTTACCCCATTATTTTTCCCATAATTGACTCCAATGTTGCCTCTTCGACAACCTCTTTGAAAAGTATGGTTTCTATTCTAAAAAATGGTGTTTTCTCATCATTATCATTGCCACGTCAACAAACTCTACCACGTCTTCAATCTCTTTCACATCTTAATGGGATTTCACTTTTAGATTATAGAGATAACTTTGCTTGCAAGTCTTACTCATGATATCTTGTATCAATATGATTGGATCGATCATGAAACACTGTGCTCTTTGATAGCGTAAATACTGATTTGTTGTCAATCATAATCTTGGTTGATGCACTATTATCCAAATGGATCTCCTTTAATAGTCTTGTTAACCAAATTGCTTGACTGGCTGAAGAAGTTACAACAACATACTCAAATTTACATGTTTTGAGCCCGACTATGGGCTGCTTCTTGGAACACCAAGAGATTGCACTATTTCTCAATAAGAAGACAAACCCAATAGTGTTTTTTTTTCTATCATAAATATCTCCTATATAATAAATGTCACTATAGAGTTTCAACTTGAATTCATTTTGTAGAATTTAGGATCCCATGTAGAGGACTTAGATCAACCAAGAAGAAGAAGAGGACGGAGAAGAGAGGAAGAAGGGATCAACTACAAAAGGGAGAGAGCTTGGACTAGGAGGAAGGAGAGGTGTGGGCGGGACTTTAAAGAAGAAGGAGGGAGGCGGGACGAATTTTGGAGGAAGGAGGAGAGAGCGTCAATGCTCTACCTCTTAGCCAATGCCTTTATTTATAGCTTTTACAATGCCCTTATGGCTACAACTTTAAAGAAGAGACATAAAAAGGACAAGTATTTACACCTTCATGCCATCTTTATGAGAAGCATCCTATATTAGCCATATGCCATCACTTAGAAGTGTGGGCTTGAGCCCATCTTCTAACACTCCCCCTCAAGCTGGAGGAGAAAAAAAATCATAGATACCCAACTAGCCATATATAAAGGATAGGATTTTAGATTTAACTGGTTTAGTGATGATATCCACTACTTGCTCTTGTGATGAAACATGTTTGAGGGAGATATTATCCGCTTGAAATTGTCCTGTATAAAGTGGCAATCCATGTCAATGTGGTCCTTTCATGGAAGACTGAGTTTGAAGTAATATGAATGGCTGCTTGGTTATCATAGTGTAGAATCATGAGTCCTTTATAAAATCCTAATTTGGTAAGAAGGGTATTGATCCATAGGAGTTCACTAACTGTGTGGGCCATAGCTTTATATTCTGCTTCAGTGCTACATCTTGCAACCACATTTTTCTTCTTACTTCTCCATGTAACCAAGTTCCCTCAAACAAGAGTGCAATATCCAGACATAGACTTCCTATCATCTGGTGATCCAACCCAATCTGCGTCTGAGAAACCTTCTATGTTGATCAGCCATGTTTTTTATAAAGTAATCCTCTTCTCGGACCTCCTTTTAAGTATCATTATATTCTCTCCAAGGCCTACCAGTGGGTAAGTTGTGGTTTATGCATGTACTTGACTCACCACACTTACATAATATGATTTGTTTCGTCTAGTTACTGTGAGGTAGATCAGTTTGCCCACAAGTCTTTGATATTTACCAATATAAATATCTTATGCAATCTTTTCACATAATTTTACATTCGTATCCATAGGCGTGTCAACTGGTCGACACCCCTTCATTCCTATTTCTTTGAGGAGGTCCAAAACATACTTCTGTTGAGACAATATTATCCCATGTTGGGATTGAAGAACTTCTATGCCCAAAAAATAATTAAGTAGTCCCATACCTTAGTTTTAATTCTTGACATATCATATTTTTTACCTCTTGTATGCTATGTGCATCATCGCTTGTTAAGATAATGTCATCAACATATACACCCAATAATATTTTTCCTTTTGAGTTATCTTTAAAGTATACCGAATGATCTACCGTGCACCGACGAAAACCAAACTGTAGTAGTGTTTGGCTAAAATTTTCAAACCAGACCCAAGGGGACTATTTATGCCCATATAAGGACTTTTTTAACCGACTTATAGACTCCCCCTCAACCACATAACCGGGTGGTTGAACCATATAAATTTCCTCGCTGATATCCCCATTTAGGAAGGCATTCTTTACATTGATTTGATATATAGGCATTGGTGAGATAGCAACAAGAGATAATAGGATACATACCAAATTTAACTTGGCAATGTGAGAAAAGGTCTCCTCATAAGCCACTCCATAACACTATCTATATCCTTTAGCAATGAGTTGGGCTTTAAGACGAGCAAAGGACCCATCCGGGTTATGTTTAACCAAAAACACCCATTACAACCGATTGGTTTTTTTTTCCTTTTGAGAACAGTGCTAAGTGCTAGGTTTGATTATCATATAAGGCATACATTTCCTCATCCATAACCGCCTTCCATCTTGGATGTTGCAGGGCCTCATGATAGGACTATGGAATTGAAGTAGATGAAACAGATGCAAGGAACTGAGAGCAAACGGAAAACAAACGATAATGAGACATAAAGTTGGTTATAGGGTGAGAAATAGTACTGGAACGACATTCTTTTCTTAAAGCAATAGGCCGAGTATCAAATTCTGGACCAAACATAGGAGGGGATGGACTTACCTCGGGTGGATTCGAAAAATCCATAGGTGAGGTGTCGGCCAGTGCTTCAAGGGGCTAAATAATATCGACATTGAAGGGCACAAGTGGACAAGGAGTGATATGAGGAAATGACAAACTTGGAGGAGCATCATTTGAGGAATAGAATGAGGTGTCCTCAAAGAAGGTCACATCCCAAGATACAAGCATCCTGCGAAGGAGGATTGTAAAAGACATACCCTTTTTGGGTGCGAGAGTACCCCAAGAAAATACACTTCATAGAACGAGGAGCAAGTTTACTCTTTAGTAGAGATGTGACATGGACAAAGCATGTACAACCAATAACCTTGAGGGGAAGAGAAAAGGGGTCTTCACTAGGAAATAATACAAAGTAAGGAATTTTATGACTAAGAACCAATGAAGGTAACCTATTGATAAGAAAGCAAGCTGTAGCTATAGCATGAGGCCAATAAAAGTAAGGTACCTTCATGGAATAGAGGAGGCCCCGAGCAACTTCAAAAAGATTACGATTCTTTCTTTTAGTAACACCATTCTGTTGAGGGGTATAGGCACACAATGTTTGATGGATAAGCCCATTACCCTCACAAAATAATTGGAACTCACTAGACAAGTATTCCTTAGCGTTATCAGACCTAAGGATTTGAATTTTTTTTCCCAAATTGAGTTAACACCATAGCATGGAATGTTTTAAAGATAGTAAGTATTTCAGATCATTCTTTAAAGAGATATAACCACGTGACCTGGGTAAAATCATCAATAAACATAACAAAGTATTTAACATGAGAAATATTAGAGACAGACAAAGGCCCCCATACATCAGAGTGTACTAAAGACAAAGCAGCATTACTTGTAGTTGATAGGCGAGGAGAATATGTACTCCTATGATGTTTACTTAATTTACAAACCTCACAATTGAAAGTAGAGAGAGATTTTAATGAAGGAAGTAAATGACAAAGGGAAGGTGTAGAAGGATGGCCAAGCCGGTTGTGCCAAAGTTGTGCCTCGGATGAAGTAGTACAAACCCCCTTTTTCATGGCCGCCACCAATCACCCATTTTGCAGTTAGATCTTGAAATGTACAAGAAGAGGGTGAGAAGGTGACAGAGCAATTCAGATTTTTTTGTGATTTGGCTAACTTAAAGAAAATTTAAAGGAAATTGAGGGACAAATAAGACATCTTGAAGAGGGATAGAAGATGTGATAGATGAGGAATCCTTACCAAGTACTTTGGTTTGGGTACCATTAGCAATAGTAACAAATTTATTGGGAATACATGGAGATAAGGAATGAAGCATCTGTTTGTTATCTGACAGATGTTTGGAGGCCCCGGAGTCTATGATCCAAGAGGAGGAAGAGGAAGAGGAATAAAACAGTCCTGAAGCAATGGTGGTAGCAGCGGTAGGTACTGGTGGAAGGGAAGACTCCATAAGGGACTTCATCTTCTGAAACATGGCCTAGTCTTCAGCAATAAGATTCATTTTTTTGGATTGGGAGTCAGCTTTTCTTCCTATTTATCAACGTTAACGGAGGTTGGGTTAGTTGTGGGCCTATCAGGCTTGCCATGAAGCTTCCAAAAGTTTTCCACAAGGTGGTTCTGACCACCACAGTAGGTGCATATGCGAGGCTCAGTGCTTGAATAGGTAGGACCTGTTCTACCACCTCTTTTTCCGTGTTCATGGTTGGAGGATGACGTATCCCTATTACTGGAGTACATAGCCGATGGAGCATAGATAGGGGAGGTAGTAGTAGAAGATGGATCAGGGATCCGTAGCAATGTAGCACTGATTTCATCAAAGGATGGAAGTGCAGATGAGCTTAAGGAGTTGCGTCTTAGCAACCTCAAGATATGACTTGATATTCGTCAAACAAATGGCTGCAACCAGGGTATCCCGTTGCCTTTCTTGAACCACAATATCTGTTGAGTACGGTTGATCGATCTTCCATTCTAGAAGAAGTCCTTGAAACTGGGCAAAGAACCCACGAATATTATCCCCTTGCTTTATATTCAACATATTTTGTAAGACATCAAATAACTTTTGCAAGGAGGCTGTGCTAGAGTATAACTTAGAACATGTGTCCCAAATATCCTTGGTTGTTTCCAAGTGGACCACATTGTTGGCTACATGTTCATCCATGCTATTTATGAGCCAACTAATAACTGGATTATCATTTTTAACCCACTTGAGGTAGGCTACATCTTCTTCATCAATCAGAGGAGAGGGTTTGTTTAAGTGACTGAGAAGATCACGAGTAATGAAAACCTGTCGTACCGATTGTGACCAACTAAGATAATTGGAGAGGCTCCTCAAGGGGATAGTAGTAATTCTGAGTGTGTCACTCTTACTATTTTTATGTCCAATCTCCATGATGAAGAAAATAAAATGATTAAATCACTCCAATATCAATTGTAAAGGGTGTCTAAAAAAATCAACCAATGCAACTTGGAAGATCTGTGATCCCAATTAGGCACTTACAAAGAGAAATATTGATTTTTTTTTCTCAAGAGTATGCACTAAATCATCAAAGAATTTTTGCTTATGTCAAGTGGAGACATCATCTAGAAATCAATCAATTCCTCTTATATCCTTTAAAAAAAGAGGATAGATTTCTACCCTTACGACTTAATCCAAACTCAAAAAAACTGTGGCCGGACACTTAAGAATCACAATCTTCTTTTGAGATTATTAGTAGCAAGTCAAGTCTCTTTTAACTCCTTAACTGATAGGAACAATCCAACTTAAAAGAAACAAGTGTTGGAGTTCAAGAAAGTAGAAGGGGTAGCAGAATAATAGAGGCAAGTAGACGTTGGAATTTGAATCATATGATGATCATCCAGCAAAATAACAAGATCCCATGAATAGCGCCAAGTGTGAGAGAACTTACAGAAACATGTGCTGGAATTCCAACTCATAGAAAATTGATCCAAGTTACATGTAGATTCCGAATCACAAATCATTGTCATCAACACATCAATTTTGATGAAACACTAGTAGCAACCAATCTTGATCAAGCTTGCAATTTAGCTACAAGAAGATCAAGATTATAACATCACAAGAGATTAATCTCTACAACTTCTCATATAAAGATCATCTTGTCTTGATGTAAATCAGAAGTCAGGATCTCAACTTATAGAAGGAGAATATGTAAATAATGACCAGAATTGACTTATCTCTTCATGGCTGGACTCCTTTCGTGAATAAATTATTGGAAAAATCTTCATAAATATTTTCTTGTATAATTCATCAAGGGGGATCCTAAGGTCCTTGATCTGATACCATGTAGAATTTAGAATCCTATGTAGAGGACTTAGATCAACCAAGAAGAACTAGAGGAAGGAGAAGAGAGGAAGAAAGGGAGAGAGCTTGGACAAGGAGGAAGGAGAGGTGCGCCGACCAAGGGAAGGAGGGAGGCTGGACGAATTTTGGAGAAAGGAGGAGAGAACTTCAATGATCTAACTCTAAGCCAATGTCTTTATTTATAGGTTTTACATTGCCCTTAGGGCTACAAGTTTTTAAAAGAAGAGACATAAAAAGGACAAGTATTTACACCTTCATGCCATATTTATGAGAAGATTCCTACATTACCCATATGCCATCACTTAGACGTGTGGGCTTCCTTGCCTTGGACTTATGGTCTTGAGTCCATCTTCTAACACATTTGAAGATGAATAAAAAATTCAATGGTCAAAGGTACCTTTAAGATTAGGAAGAATCCTTGTAGATGCCTTCGTGTGCGTTGCATAGGGATTTTCCATGAATCAACTCACAATTCTAACTGAAAAAAAATATCAGGCCTAGTAGAAGTCAAGTACCCCAAACTTCCCACAAGAATTTTGAACAAAGTTGGGTCAAGTCTTCCTCCATACACCTTTTTTAAATTTTAATGTCACACTCCATGGGGTTATTGGTGGGGATACAATTCACCATGTTTAATTTCTTGATTACTTCCTTTGCATAAGTCTCTTGAAAAAAGAAAATATCATCTTTCATTTGCTTTACATCAATTCCCAAGTAGTAAGACAAGAGGCCCTTGTCATTCAATTCAAATTCTTGAGATATACTATTTTTGAAGTCTTCAAACATTCTTGGATTGCTTCCAGTAAAAAAACATCATTCACATAAAACAAGAAACTATCCTCCATTTTTATGTTTTACATAAAGTGCATATTCTATCCTTCTCATTAGATTTTGACTCTTCATCTACTTCTTTGAACTGAAAATACCATGAATAAAGTCCATATTTCCCATAATTTTAACATTCATTTTTAGATTGGTCAAGTCTTACCTCATTATTTCTCCAATAATTTCCTTCATTGCTGCCTCTATCTCAACCTCTTTGAAAAGTATGGTTTTTATTAAAAAAAAATGGAGTATTTCTTATCCTTACCTTGACCACGTCCACAGCCTCTACCACGTCCTCTACCTCTTCCACATATGCAAGGGATTTCACTTTTAGATTATAGAGATAACTTTTCTTGCAAGGCTTACTCATGATATGTTGCTTCAATATGCTTGGATCGATCATGAAACTCTAGGTTATTTGATAGAGAAAATTATGAGCTATTTTCAATCATAATCTTGGTAGCTTCATTATGTTCCAAATGGATCTCCTTTAATAGTCTTCTTAACCAAATTGCTTGACTGCCAAAAGAAGTTACAACAACATACTTAGATTCACATATTTAGAGCATGACTATGGGCAGCTTCTTGGAACACCAAGAGATTGCACTATTTGCCAATAAAAAGACAAATCCTATAGTGTTTTTTCTATCATCAATATCTCAAGTATAATCAATATCACTGTAGCCTTGCAACTTGAATTGATGAATTAAAAATTCTCTAGTCAAAGGTACCTTTAAGATTATGAAGAATCATCCTAGCTCCCTTCATGTGATTTGCATAGGTATTTTCCATGAATCGACTCACAATTCCAAATGAAAACAAAATATCAGGTCTAGTACAAGTCAAGTACCTCAAACTTCCCTCAAACATTTTGAATAAAGATGGGTCTAGTCTTTCTCCATACACCATTTTTTTAAAGTTTAATGTCACACTCCATGGGGGTATTGATGGGGATACAATTCACTATGTTGAATTTCTTGATTACTTCATTTGCATAAGCGTCTTGAAAGATGAAAATGCCATCCTCAATTTGCTTTACTTCAATTCCCAAGAAGAAAGGCATGAGGCCAATGTCACTCATTTCAGATTCTTGAGATATACTCTTTTTGAAGTCTTCAAACATGCTTGGATTGCTTCCAGTGAAAATTAGATCATCCACATACACACAAACAAAAAACAATCCTCCTTTTCTTGTTTGACATAAAGTGCATATTCCTGCCAAGTATTCTCGTGCTCATTAGATTTTGACTCTTCATCTACTTCTTTGAATTAACACTACCATGAATAATGTCCATATTTCCCACAACAATAACATTCAATTTTAGATTGGTCAATTCTTAACCCATTATTTCTCCAATAATTTTCTCCATTGTTGCTCCTTCCACAACCTCTTTGAAAAGTATGGTTTCTATTCTAAAAAACAGAAAATTTCTAATCATTATCTTGAACACGTCCAAGACCTCTACCATGTCCTATATCTTTTCCACATCTGGAAGGGATTTCACTTTTAGATGATTGAGATAACTTTGCCTGCAAGGTATACTCATGATTTCTTGTATCAATATGCTTGGATCAATCATGAAACACTAGGTTCTTTAATAGAGCAACTATTGATTTGTTTTTAATCATAATCTTGGTTCTTCACTATGGTCGAAATGGATCTTCTTTAATAGTCTTCTTAATCAAGTTGCTTGACTGGCAGAAGAAGTTACATCAACATACTCAGATTCACATGTTTAGAGCATGACAATGGGTTGCTTCTCTCATCACCAAGAGATTGCACTATTTTTTAAAAAGAAGACAAACCCAATATGTTTTTTCTATCATTAATATCTCCAATATATTCACTATCACAATAGCCTTTCAACTTGAATTCATTTGAAGATGAATAAAAAATTAAGTGGTCAAAGCTTCCTTTAAGATTATGAAGAATTCTCCTCGCTGCCTTCATGTGCATTGCATAAGGATTTTTCATGAATCGACTCACAATTCTAACCAAAAACAACATATCAGGCCTGATATAAACTTCTCACAAGGATTTGGTGTTAAGTTGTATGCTGATGAATCAACCAAGTGGAGTTGGCCATGCGGGATGAGATGGATTCACTTGTTGAATTTATGGAAAAAAAAATACTTCATTGACTTATTATAATCAGAGTACATAAACCTCTATTTATAATAGAGGAAGGTAGTAGAGTCTAATTAAAATAAAACTACCTTTGTCCCAATTACACCCAAACTCTAACACTTAAAGATAAGTCCAAGCATAATTAAAAAACTCAATATAAATAGAAGACAACATACCTCAAACTAGAACTCTTCTATGAGGACGCGACCATAAGATAAAGATGCTAGCTCGTGATTATCTTTGGGAGTCCCATTTGATCTTCCAACTTATGTGATAAGGATGCCAGCTCATGGTGATCATGGTGGGTCCTACTTCTTATGGGGGCTTGGACGAATTTTACAATACTCTTAGATATTTGGGTCTTCCTTGGTCGTGTGACCCATCTTACAATACTTGGATATGTGGGCCTTCCTTGGTCATGTGGTCCATCTTAAAATACTCTTAGATATGTGGGCCTTCCATGGTCGTGTGGCCCATCTTACAATAGTCTTAGATATTTGGGCCTTGCTGGGTTGTGTGGTCCATCTTACAATACTCTTAGATATGTGGGTTTTCCTTGGTCATGTGGGTTTGAACCCATCTTCCAACACTCCCCCTCAAGTTGGGGGTGGGAGAACATCATGAACTCCCAACTTGCTGCAAATGATGTATAAGATCTTTTTGTATAAAATGGTAGTCCTCCATATCTTCTAACACTCCCCCTCATGCTGGTGGCTCTTCCATGAGGCCCAGTTGGCATAAGATAAGTGAGAGTAAAATCACTCCAAGCCATATGACATTGCTCCATACTCCAGTAGGTTGGAGCACACTCCTATCTTTTGTAGGTAGTGTGTCTATACGCAACACTCAGAAGTGTTATAAAACTCCTCCATCACCGTGTCCCTCCATAGGACAACGACTCTCAAGTGGTTGGAGTAATAAATGCCAATTAAGGGGGGTATAACATAGATGTAGTAATAAGCTCTTCCATCACAGTGATGTAACATATATGTAGTAATAAGCTAATTCATCATGGTGTCCCAACCCGGGCACCGACTCTCACAGGTAGAAATTAACGGGTAACATAGATGTAGTAATAAGCTTCTCCATCACGGTGTCCTAACCGTAGCAACACTCATATTACAATAAGGGTTGACCCAAATATATTTGTGAGAGTCAAATAAAAGATGGTATGAGAAAGGATACTAAGGCCACCACTTCTTCAATAATAATATCTCATCCAAAGAGAAACAATAGCCGCAGCTGAAATGGGTTCCGGCCCATATAACATGAACTAAAATAATAAACCTTGTAAAAGGACCCATGAAATAATCCGATGCAAAAATTTATTCTTAGATGCAAAAGCTTTATCTTTGTGCTCCCTCTTTCTTGAATATTTTGGTCACATAAAACTTATCCACAACATATGGAATAAAATACCTCTTTCTTGTACTTCTCCCCCTCAAGCTGGGAGGTAATGGCAGTGATCCCAGTTTAAACCAAATATCATAGATGTAGTAATAAGCAAAAATAACATATATTTAGTAATAATCCCTCAAACCAGGGAGAAGTGGGATATTTTTTTGATATATAAACTCAAAAAGTGACACAACAATGGGCTTAAATTTCGATTTTTCAATGCAACAGGATACCAACATGACTTTTGATTCTTCCCATGCTAATATATCTTTAAATATAGATCAGATTGACATGAAATTTTCTCATTCTGAAAATAGACTTAAATACCTTTCATACAACTATAACTTAAAATTATACTTATTTTTAGATAAATAATCTGATAGATTTTGGTCACTGTAATCTGGCCGAACTATGTATTTTTTTCTCCTTTTGCCAGCATGACCATTGACTCTTCCAAGATCAATATTTCCTTATAAAAAACTCAGATAGAGAATTGGTTGAATAGGTAAGAAAAAAAACTTACAGATATTTCTTTTGATATATAATTCTCCATATAAATTCTCGTTTTTGATAGAATAAAGTACCTCGGAAGTTGAAGCTTTCTGCTACTACTCGAACCTCTTTGGCAATTTGACCTTCATTGTTTCAAATATCGATTTCTCTTTGTAGATAACTCAGATCGAGAATTGGTTGAAAATTTAAGAAAATAGAATTACATATATTTCTTTTGATATATAATTATCCATATAAAGTCTCATTCTTGATAGCATAAAATACCTTGGAAGTTGAATATTTCTGCTGCTGCTCGAACCTTTTTTTCAATCTGACCCTCGCTGGTTCATATATCGATTTCTCTTTGTAGATAACTCCGATTGGAAAAAATCATTTTTCCTTGGAAATTAAACTTGAATATATTTCCGTCAATATATAATTTTAAATATAAAAAGCTCAGTAAAGAGATTAAAAGCATAAAACAACTAACAGGTGTAGGGACTGAAAAAAGATAAATATGAAACCTAAACTGCTTGAAATAATAAATTAGAAAAGGCTCATATTACCTTTGTGGGTTGACCAAGTCAACTCATACAACCTCGCTTTGATACCATGTTGAATTTATGAAAAAGATAAATACTTCGTTGACTTATTATAATCAGAGTACATGAACCTCTATTTATAATAAAGGAAGGTAATAGAGTCCAATTACAATAAAACTACCTTTGTCCCAATTACACCCAAACTCTAACACTTAAAGACAAGTTCTAGCATAATTAAATAACTCAATATAAATAGAAGACAACATAACTCAAATTAGAACTCTTCTATGAGGATGTGAGCATAATATAAAGATGCCAGCTTATGGCTATTTTTGTGGGTCCCACATGATGTTCTAACCAGCTCATGGTTATCTTTGTGAGTCCCACTTGATCTTCCAACTTATGTGATAAGGATGCCAGCTCGTTGTAATCACGGTGGGTCCTACTTTTTATGGGCTTGGGCCCATCTTACAATACTCTTAGATATGTGGGCCTTTCTTGGTCGTGTGGGCTGGAGCCCATCTTCCAACATCATTGTTATCTGACCAGACATGGCAGTTGATTGAGTTACCAAAAGAGAAGAAGGCCTTGCGAAATAAATAAGTGTAGCGAATAAAACATGAACATGATGGGTGGAAGCAGTACAAGGCAAGACTAGTTGTAAAAGGGATTTAACAAAAAGAAGGCATTGACTACACTAAAATTTTCTCTCCAGTAGTGAAATTGACTATTATTAGAAAAATGCTTGGAGTAGTGGCAAATGAAGACTTGCACTTAGAGTAGTTGGATGTAAAGACAACCTTTCTTCATGGTGATTTGGAGGAAGAAATTTACATGATGTAGCCACAGGGTTTCAAAGCACAAGGAAATCAGAAAATGGTGTCAAAAATTAAAAAGATCTTGTATCGTCTTAAACAAGCTCCAAGACAATGGTATAAGAAGTTTGACACCTTTATGAGCAGTAATGATTTCTTGAGGTGCCAGGCAAATCATTTTTTTTTTTTTTGTGGAGAACTTTGATGTCTCCTACATGATACTACTGTTATATGTTGATGACATGTTGATAGCAGGTGCTTGTAAATAGGAAATAGATAAGGTGAAAAGGGAGTTGTCTAAGAATGCAATGAAGGATTTGGGTGCCACAAAACAAATCATTGAGATGAGGATTACAAGAGATATTGATGTCTTAAAATTTTCACAAGAAGAACATGTGAATAAGGCATTGAGTAGATTCAACATGAATGATGCAAAATCAACGAGTACTCCTTTGGCTAGTCACTTTAGGCTATCTAAAGAGCAGTCACCATCTACAGAGCAGGAGCGAGCTAACATGGCCAATGTGCCTTATGCTTCTGCTATTGGTAGTCTCTTGTATGCCATGGCGTT
Source organism: Aristolochia californica (assembly GCF_029961685.1). Classification (NCBI taxonomy): domain Eukaryota; kingdom Viridiplantae; phylum Streptophyta; class Magnoliopsida; order Piperales; family Aristolochiaceae; genus Aristolochia; species Aristolochia californica. The sequence continues at coordinate 16,049,194 of NW_027181992.1, read as the reverse complement.
CACTAGACTAGACATAACTCATGCAGTTGGACTTGTGAGCAGCTATATGAGTAATCCGGGTAAACAACATTGGGAAGCAGTGAAGTGGATTCTCAGGTATTTGAGTTGCACTTTAGACTCAGCCTTATCTTTCAGAAAGTCAGACCTAGGATTACAGGGTTATGTAGTTGCTGACATGGCTGGAGACATTTATGACAGGAAGAGTACCATTAGATATGTATACTCATTAAGTGGTATAGAAATTAGTTGGGTCTCTAAGTTGCAGAAGATTGTTTCTCTTTCTACTTCTAGGGAATAATATGTCATTTTGGCGAAGCCAACAAAGAGATGGTATGGTTTCAGTCTTTTTGGGAAAAAAGTGTTGTATTGTGATAGTGAGAGTGCTATTCATTTAGCAAAGAACCCTGTTTATCATGCCAGAACAAAGCACATACAGGTGCGTTATCTCTTCATTAGATCAGCACTTGAGGATGGAGTGTTAGCACTTGAGAAGATTCAAAGGAGTCAGAATCCAACTGATATGTTGACAAAGACTATTAAGATCGAGAAACTGAAGTTGCGTGCAACTTTAGTTGGACTTCTCTCTGAGGATTGAGAAGTTGTTGTCACTATAGAGTAGATATTGATGATGGATTAGTCTCTAAGTGGGTGATTTTTAAGTTGTGGAGCCTAATTAATACCCTACACTGAGTCGATACGTAGATCATCCTTCACAGTAAGGTTGTCATGGGGGTTGGAAGGGGGGCGGGAAGCCCCCCTCCCCGTGGATTCATGGGCAGAGCCCACGCCAAATCCATGATATATTACTTGTTGTATCATTAAGGGTAGTTTGGGGATTTTACACTTGTAACCCTATTGCACTAATTTTCTCTTTATACTTGGGGGCGCCGTTGTTAGGCTTTTATTATCGGAGAAGGATCTTTAGTTGTGGCCCAAGAGAGGTTAGAAATAACACCTGTAAGTGTGTGATTTCTCTTGAACTATTTTATCTACATAATGGATTGCTACAACAGCTTCAGACAATACGTAGTCTCACCTTGAGGCGAACCTGTATAAATCTTTTTTTTATTCTTGTGGTTGCTTTTTCCTTCTTCTACATATATTATTATTTCTCTCGTTAGTTTGGAATTAGGCGTCTAATTCCTAACATTTGGAACTAAGTTAGGCCTAGTATTTCTCAATACACCATTTTTGAAAGTTTAATGTCACAGTCCATGGGGGTATCGGAGGAGATACACTATACCAATACCAAAAATTTTAATTACTTCCTTTGCGTAAGTCTCTTGAAAGATAAAATGTCATCCCCATTTTCTTTACTTCAATTCCCAAGCAACATGAGTCCCATGTCACTTATTTCGAATTCTTGAGATGTACTCTTTTTGAAGTCTTCTAACATTCTTGGATCGCTGCTAGTGAAAATAAGATCATCCATATACACACAAACAAAAAAAAATTCTCTATTTTCTTGCTTTACATAAAGTGCATATTCCATCAAAGTATTCTTGTGCTCATTAGATTTTGCTCTTCATCTATATCTTTGAATTGACACTACCATGAATAATGTCCTTAGTTCCCACAATAATAACACTTAATTTTAGATTGGTCAATTCTTACTCCATTATTTCTCTAATAATTGTCACCAATGTTGCCTCTTTCACTACCTCTTTGATAACTATGGTTTCTATTCTAAAAACATGGAGTATTTCTCATCATTACCGTGACCACATCCACGACCTCTACCATGGCCTCTACCTCTTCCAAATCTGAAAGGGATTTCTCTTTTAGATTATAGAAATAACTTTCCTTGCAAGGCTTATTCATGATATCTTGTATCAATATGCTTGGATCGATCAGGAAACACTAAATATTACTCATGGGAGTGTGTTATGTTGTTGGATGACCGTTATATGTTTGATGAAATTCCAGCACCCATCCCTATTATTTTTGAGTTTGAACTTTAGCAATTGAATCTTTTTTTTGTTGAAGTATTCCCATGAGTTGGAATTTATTTTGCCAAGAAATTTCCCTCAGTTTGACAAGAAAGACCCTGTCTAAAGTTCCTCTCGGTTTTGTGGTTGAATTTAGATTAAGGATAAGAGTTGCATCTATTCTCTTCTCTCTATTTTTTAGATAAATATAAGAGAAGTTAAGTAGTGGCTGGTTCTTGTTATCACTTGACAAAAGCACCAAGTTTTCCATGATCTGGTGTTTATTCTCGTGAAAATATTCTCTACTGATTTTTCGTGGCTAATTTGGTCTACAGGTGCTTCAAATTACGTTGTGTAATTGTTATTGAGCCCCTTTGACAATTGACCTCACTAATTGATTTGCGTCAACATGGAGAGTGGACATATGAGTAATAAGAGTGACATACTCTGAATTACTACAATTCCACTAAGAGGTCTTTCCAATTACCTCAGCTGATAATAATCGGTATGGAGGGTTCTCATTACTTGTGACCTTCTCAGTCATATTATCAAAATCCCTCCTCCGATTGATGAAGAAGATGAAGTCTATCGTAAATGGGTCAAAAATGATAACATGGTTATCAGTTGACTTATTATGTCGCTAATAATGTGGTCCACTTGGAAACCTCCAAGGATATTTGGGACACATGTGCTAAGCTCTATTCCAGTACCACCTCCTTGCAAAGAGTATATGATATTTTCCAAAGTATGCTAGCTACCAAACAAGGAGATAATATTCATGAGTTTCTGGCCAAATTTTGTGGCCTTCTCCTAGAATGGAAAATTGTTCAACCATACTCTACCGACCCTGTTGTTCAAGAAAAGTAGTGCGAGGCCCGGGCAGCAGCTATTTACGTTACCAATATTTGGCCCTGACTGCTAAGACTCAGCTTCTTAATTCCTTTGCCCTTCCCTCTTTTGATGACATCAGTGCTATGTTGTTATGGATTCCTGATCCATCTCCTCCTTCTCCAACTGATGCTCCATCAGCTATGTTCTTTGGTAATTGAGGTACATCATCCCCATTTCGAGGACATGATAGAAATACAAGAGGAAGCCACAATAGAGGTGGTCGAATGGGTCCAACCCATTCCCACACTGAGCCTCAATTGTGCACTTATTGTGGTGGTCAGAACCACCTTGTGGATTCATGTTGGAAGCTCCATGGTAAGCCTGATTGGGCGATAACCAATCCAGCCTCAGTTAATGTTGAGAAAAAAGGAGGATAGGACAGATTCTCATTCCGGGAATGTGACTATTTCTGTGGAAGACTATGTTGCTGAAATTCTTATTGGATCAGTCCTCTACTCTACTAGGCCCTACTGATGCTACTACCATTGCCTTAGGTATGCTTTCTTCCGCTTCAACCCCTTCCTCTTGGATCATTGACTCCAGGGCTTCCGAACACTTGTCAGGTAACAAACACATGCGTCATTCATTCATTGTCTCCATGTCTTTCTCATAAATTTGTCACTATTTCTAATGGTTCCCAAACCAAGGTGCTCGGAAAGGGTTCCTCCTCTCTTACAACGTCTATTCCTCTCCAAGATGTGTTATTCGTTCCTCAATTTTCGTTAATAGTCAATTAACCAAACAATTGAATTTTTCTGTCACCTTCTCACCATCTTCGTGTATATTTCAGGATCCAACTACGAAATAGGTGATTGGTGGCGGCCATGTAAAAGGGAGGTTATACTATTTTACTCTTCCACCAGTAGCTGCTATTTTATCCTCGACATCTGAGGCTCAACTGTGGCACAACCGGCTTGGTCATCCATCTACCTCACTTCGTTCTTTAGTTCCATCTCTTAAACCTTTGTCTAATTTCAATTGTGAGGCATGTCAATTAAGTAAGCATGTTAGGAGTACATATTCTCCTCGTCTTACAACTACTAGTACTGCTCCATTTGCATTAATACATTCTGATGTATGGGGCCCTTTAAAGATCTCTAACATTTCTTAGGTTCAATATTTTATTACTTTTGTGGACGATTTTACCCGAGTGACTTGGTTGTTTTTTTTTAAAGAATGATCATAAATTATTTCTATTTTTAAAAAATTTCATGCAATGGTTCTATCACAATTTGGGAAAAAAATTCAAATCCTTAGATCCGATAATGTAAAGGAATAATTGTCTCATGAGTTTAAATCATTTTTTGGAGCCTAATTAACACATTACCCTCGGCGGGTCCACGATATATTGACTAATGTGTCATTAAGGGTAGTGTGGGGATTTCACACTTGTAATCCGCCCTAATTTTCTTTTTATAAATGGGGGCACCGTTGTTAGGGTTTTATCACCTTAACAAGAATCATTATCTGAGGAGCATCTAGAGTTGTAGCCTGAGAGGTTAGAAAAGACACCTGTAAGTGTGTGATGTCTCTTATAAACTATTTCATCTTCATATTTGGTTACTGCAGGTGCAGAAGATAGGACGTATTCTCACCTTGAGGCGAACCTATGTAAATCTTCTTGTTTTTTTCGTGCTTGATTTTCCTTCTTCTACGTTTATTATTATTACTCTTGTTAGGTCTGGAGTCTAATTCCTAACACCTTTAAGATTACGAAGAATCCTCCTTGCTGCTTTCATGTGCATTCCATAAGGATTTTCCAAGAATTGAATCACAATTCCAAAAGAAAACAAAATATCGGGCCTGGTACAAGTTAAGTATCTCAGACTTCCAAGGAGGATTTTGAACAAAGTTGGCTTTAGTCTTGCTCCATCCACAATTTTTGAAAGTTTGATGTCACATTCCATGGGGTTATTGGTGGGGGATACAATGCACCATGTTGAATTTCTTGATACCTCCTTTGCATAAGTCTCCTGAAAGATGAAAATCTCAACCTCCATTTGCTTTACCTTGATTCCTAAGTTGTAAGATATGAGGCCCATGTCACTCATTTCAAATTCATGAGATATACTCTTTTTGAAGTCTTTAAACATTCTTGGATTGCTTCCAGTGAAAATAAGATCATTCACATACACACAAACATGAAAAGGTCCTCCATTTTCTTGTTTTACACAAAGTGCATATTCCTGCCTAATATTCTTGTGTTCATTAAATTTTTATATTTCTCACAATAATCACAATATATTTTATATTTTTCAATTCTTACCCTATTATTTCTCCAATAATTGCATCCATTGTTGCCACTTCCATGACCTCTTTGAAAAGTATTGTTTCTATTATTAAAAAATGGAGTATTCTCATCATTATCATGACCACTTCCATGACCTCTACCATGTCCTTTACCTCTTCCACATCTGCAAGTGATTTCACTTTTAGATTATAGAGATAACTTTGTTTGCATGAGCATTCATGATATCTTGAATCAATAGGCTTGGATCGATCATGAAACACTAGGTTCTTTTATAAAGCAAATGCTGATTTGTTGTAAATCATAATCTTTGGTTGCTATACTATTTTCCAAATGGATTTCCTTTAATAGTTGTTAGGCTCTCTAGCCATGGATCGAGTCACCCGGCGATCTCCTCTAGCTTCCAGATTGAATGATGAGGAAGGGAAGGATTTGGGGTTCTTGGAACGCCCAATGGTGAAGGACGTGAGCCTTGAAAGGAGCTCTCACGTTAGGCCTCTTTTGAGAGAGAACCTGATCTCATTTAGACTAATACTCAATGCTTGTCTTCATTACTTCACTTGACGCCCTAAATAGGTCAAGGAAAACATCAAAGGTTCTATAATTACAATTAGACCCTTATGGAACTTCAAATTACAATTAAACCCCTAAGATATTGAAATACAAGTTTACTCCATCTATTCTCTTCTCCGGTTAGCCACTCTTGATGCTATGGAGTCCATAACATCACCCCCCTCCTGAAGAAAGAGCTTGTCCTCAAGCTCGAAAGTGGGAAATAGAGTCTGGAAGGACTCGAGGGTCTCCCAAGAGGCTTCTATCAATTCCTTGTCAGTCCACCGAACCAACACTTCCCAAGCGTTGTTAACTCGCCTGGCTTGAAGGATCTGAGCAGGCGTGGGCATGGACCTGCCATCTTTGAGAGGAGGCAAAGGGGTATGCAGCAGTGGTGAGTCTCCCTTGAACGGCTTGAGAAGGGAGACGTGGAAGACGTCATGGAGCTTGGCGTCTGGTGGTAGTTTCAAACGATACGCCACAGTGCCAATACGTTGCGTGATCTGGAATGGCCCATAAAATTTTGGAGAGAGCTTATGGCGTTTGATGGCTGCTAGAGAAAGTTGGCGATATGGCTGAAGTTTGAGCCAAACAAATTCTCCAGGTGCAAAGGTAAGGGGACGGTGTCCTTTGTCATAAGTATGCTTCATAGTTGCTTGTGCACGTTGTAACTGAAGGCGGACTTGAGCAAGCATTGCATCTCTGTCGGCCAAGGCCTGGTCCAATGCTTCTACCCGAGAAGACCCCATTTCATAAGAAAGTAGTCGCGGAGGTTCGCGTCCATAAACAACTTGAAAAGGGGTAGTACCCAAGGCGGTGTGGTATGAGGTATTATAACAATACTCCGCCCACGCTAACCAACGAACCCACAGTCGGGGCGTGTCCCCCACAAAGCACCGCAAATACATACCCAAGGTGCGGTTAACCACCTCTGTCTGGCCGTCTGTTTGAGGGTGGTATGCTGAAGAAAAAGCTAACTTAGAACCATGGAGCTTAAAGAGTTCCCCCCAGAATTTACTGGTGAAGATAGCATCACGGTCGCTGGTGATGGTCTCCGGAAGGCCATGGAGACGGACAATATTATCCATGAAGAGCTGAGCGACCTGTGTGGCTGTATACGGATGGCTGAGGGCCATAAAGTGGGCATATTTGGAGAACCGGTCTACCACAACAAAAATAACAGATTTCCCTGCAGAAGGAGGAAGACCATCGATAAAATCCATTGATAGATCTGCCCATACCTGTGAAGGAAGTGGAAGTGGCTGGAGCAAGCCGGCTGGTTGTAAGGATTCTGACTTATTCCTCTGACAGATCTGGCACGCTGCAACATACTCCACAATGACCCGCTTCATACCGCTCCAATAAAATTCCCGACTGAGGCGGAAGTATGTTTTCTGCTGGCCCTCATGTGTACTATCATGAAAGGAGGCAATAATGGCAGGAATGAGTACCGACGAAGGATGAAGATATATGCGTCCTTTATACAGAATGAGACCGTCCTGTAGTGTCCAGTTCTTGTCCTTGGAATGGTTTGCGATTTGAGCTTGTAACTCAAGGAGATCTGGATGATGGCTAGTATCCTGACGGATTGTGTCCAGCAAGGGCGACTTGGGGTGGCTCAATGCGTGCAAGTGTGACTCCTCTAGTTCCCGGCGTGACAAAGCGTCTGCTGCCCTGTTGAGATAACCCGGTTTGTATTCCACCTGAAAATCGAATCCCATTAATTTGCTGAGCCAATGTTGTTGTGGGGAGGTAGTAAGGCGCTGCTCCAATAAATATTTGAGGCTACAGTGGTCTGTCCGGATCACAAAAGGTCTGCCCCACAGATACGGCCTCCAATGCTGCACCGCTTTGGCCAAACCGATAAGTTCCCTTTCATACGTGGCTAACTTGTGATGGTGAGGAGCGAGATGGCGGCTGAAATAGGCAATAGGGTGACCCTGTTGCTGCAAGACGGCACCAATCCCTCCCCCGGATGCATCGCATTCTATAATGAAATGTTCGGCAAAGTTGGGCAATTGGAGAACTGGTGCTGACGCTAATGCCTGTTTTAAGTTGTTAAATGAGGAGTCTGCCAACTGAGACCACTGAAAGGCATGTTTCTTCAGTAAATTATGCAATGGTGCTGCCAGGTGACCGTAGTCTTTGATAAATTTTCTATAATACCCTGCGAGACCAAGGAACCCTTTCAAAGCAGTAACGGTGTGAGGTGTGGGCCAATCCATCACCGATTGTATCTTGCTGAAGTCTGGTTTCACCCCGGATGCTGATATCACATGCCCCAAATAAGCTACTTCGGATGTGGCAAAGTCACATTTGGCACGATTGAGAAATAAATGGTGTGCTCGGAGAATGGTGAAAACCTGTCTCAATTGATGCAAGTGTGCTGCCCAAGTTTTGCTATAGACCAGTATATCGTCAAAAAAAACTAAGACATGCTTCCGTAAGAAAGGGCGAAATACCTGGTTCATAAGCGCTTGAAAGGTGGACGGGGCATTGGATAGCCCAAATGGCATCACCAAGAACTCGTAGTGACCATGGTGGGTGCGGAAGGCAGTTTTTTCGATATCCTCTGAATAAACCCGAATCTGATGGTAGCCTGATTTTAAGTCCAACTTTGTAAATAATTGAGAGCCGTGTAACTCATCCAATAATTCATCGACCACTGGAATTGGAAATTTATCTTTGATGGTGCGAGCATTGAGGTCACGGTAATCCACACAAAAGCGCCAAGATTTATCTGATTTCTTTACCAGTAATACCGGGGATGAAAAAGGAGAACGACTAGGCTGAATAATACCTTGTTGTAGCATTTGTTGACATTGACGTTCTATCTCATCTTTTTGCACATGGGGATAGCGGTAGGGACGCACTACCACTGGTTCTGTGCCCATCTTCAAACGAATTCTGTGATCACACACTCTGATAGGAGGAAGGTCGGCAGGTGCCTGAAATAAATCAGCATATTCGGCCAACAATGAAGCTAAGTTATCCCCTTTTGAAGTATCCACCGAAAGTGTGTGGAGGCTGCATGGCCTCTGGGCGCTATTGCCATGGAGGGTGATCAGATGGGTGTCCTGGTTAAAACTCATGGTCAGGGATTGGAAATCCCATAAGATCGGACCCAAGCGCTGTAGCCATTTAATGCCCAAGACAAGGTCAAACCCAGCCAACGGTATGACCAAAAAATCTGCTACAAAGGAGTGACCTTCAATAGTAAAGGGCACTGCTGAACCGAACCCCACGGTGGTGACCTTGTCACCATTAGCCACTGAGACTGATATGCCTGATTTCTGCTGTAGTGATAAACCCAACTGTTGTGCTGCCTGGCTGCTTATAAAATTATGTGTGCTGCCTGAGTCCACGAGTGCTAGCAGAATATGATGTTTCAAGGTGGCATGGACCTGCATGGTATTTGTGCTATGCAGGCCGGTCATGGCATGGAGGGAGATTTCTGGTGTTTCCTCCTCGGTTTGGTCCATATCCTCCTGAAAGTCATCCTCTGAGGGGTCTTCTATTTCTACCCAAAATAGTCTTTTGCATAGATGGCCCTTGACGAATTTCTCATCACAATTGAAACATAGGCCTTGAGCCCTCCTCTGATCAATTTCGGCTTTTGTCAGACGTTTGATAAAACCAGGTGGGGGTGTAAAGGCTGGTGGTGGTGGTGATGGTTGGGTGGGAGGAGGCCTGGGGTGAGTGGGATAAGGGCCATGGGGCTGTGGGCGAGGTTGCCAAGGAGGACGTTTGTTTAAGGACTCACGGAAGAGGCGCTGTTTGGTGTCCAATGCTCTTGCCAAATTCATTGCGTGGGCTAGGGAGGTGGGGGCTTCCAATTCCACTTCTAGGCGAAGGGGTTCTACCAGGCCAGCCGTGAACAAATTGACATAAAGTTCAGGTCGGACCAAATGACTTGCACGAGCAAGTTTTTCTTGGAACAATTTCTGATATTGTTCTATAGTTCCACTCTGTTTTAGATTGACCAAATCCCCAACTGGGTTGCTGCGAAGCGGAGGACCAAACCGTAGCATACAATTTTCTTTGAAAAATTCCCAATCATAGACCATGAATTCGTTTTTGAATTGATGAAACCACATAAGCGCTTCATCGAGCATGTGGAAGGCGGCCAATTGAACCTTGCCTTCGGGCAGAGTTCCTTGATTGGAAAAGAAATGATCACACCTGTGCAACCACATTAAAGGGTCGGAGGACCCATCATACGTTGGAAAATCAAGCTTTGTGTACCTTGGCACGGTAGGAGGGGCTGGATTGAGGCCCCCACGAGGTTGAGGTGTTTGGCGCAGGGGAGGAGGTGGAGGTGTTGGAAGAGGGTTGAGGGGATCTGCTGGACGTGAGGAGGATGCCATCTGGACTGAGAGCTGGGTGAAGCCTTCCTCCATGCGTGACAGCAACATCTGGAATTTTCCCTCCAAGCCATTGATTTGAGATTGTAGACCAGCATGGTTTTCTTCCACAAAATTTCGAATTTCTGCAGGTGAAGAGGAATCACCAAGGGTGGTCCTGTCTGATACCACGTTGTTAGGCTCTCTAGCCATGGATCGAGTCACCCGGCGATCTCCTCTAGCTTCCAGATTGAATGATGAGGAAGGGAAGGATTTGGGGTTCTTGGAACGCCCAATGGTGAAGGACGTGAGCCTTGAAAGGAGCTCTCACGTTAGGCCTCTTTTGAGAGAGAACCTGATCTCATTTAGACTAATACTCAATGCTTGTCTTCATTACTTCACTTGACGCCCTAAATAGGTCAAGGAAAACATCAAAGGTTCTATAATTACAATTAGACCCTTATGGAACTTCAAATTACAATTAAACCCCTAAGATATTGAAATACAAGTTTACTCCATCTATTCTCTTCTCCGGTTAGCCACTCTTGATGCTATGGAGTCCATAACAATAGTCTTCTAAACCAAATTGCATGACTATGGGGTGCTACATGGAACACCAAGAAATTGCACTATTTCACAAAAAGAAGACAAACCCAATACATTTTTTCTACTATCAATATCTCCAGCATAATCACTATACAATAGTATTTCAACTTGAATTCATTTGAAGATGAATAAAAAATTCAGTGGTCAAAGGTACCTTTTCGACTACGAAGAATCCTCCTAGCAGCCTTCATATGCGTTGCATAGGGATTTTTCATGAATCTACCCACAATTCCAATTGAAAACAAAATATCAGCCTAGTATAAGTCAAGCACCACAAACACCCCACAACGATTTTGAACAAAGTTGTGTCTAGTCTTGCTCCATCCACCATTTTTGAAAGTTTAATGTTATTTTCAATGGGGGTATTGGTGGGGATACAACTCTCCTTGTTGAATTTCTTGATTACTTCCTTTGCATAAGTCTCTTAAAAGATGAAAATCTCATCCTCCATTTGCTTTACTTTGATTCCTAAGTTTTAAGACATCAGACCCATGTCATTCATTTCAAATTCATGAGATATAATCTTTTTGAAGTCTTTATACATTCTTGGATTGCTTCCAGTGAAAATAAGATCATCCACATACACATAAACAAGAAACAATCCTTCATTTTCTTGTTTTACATAAAGTGCAATTCATGCCTTGTATTCTTGTGTTCATTTGATTTTTACTCTTTATCTACATCTATGAATTGACACTACCATGAATAATGTCTATGTTTCACACAATAATCACAATCAAATTTAGAATTTTCAATTCTTACCCCATTATTTCTCCAATAATTGCCTTCATTGTTATCACGTCCACAACCTCTTTGAAAAGTATGGTTTCTATTTTAAAAAAATGGAGTATTCTCATCATTATTGTGACCACGTCCATGACCTCTACAACATCCTTTACCTCTTCGACATCTGTAAGTGATTTCACTTTTAGATTATAGAGATAACTTTTCTTGCATGGCTAACTCATGATAACTTGAATCAATATGCTTGGATGTATCATGAAACACTAGTTTCTTTGATAGAACAAATGCTGATTTGTTGTAAATCATAATCTTTTGTTGCTTCACTATGTTGCAAATGGATCTCCTTCAATAGTCTTCTTAACCAAATTGCTTGATTGGCAAAATAAGTTATAGAAACATACTTAGATTCATGTGTTTAGTGCGTGACTATGGGGAACTACATGGAACACCAGAAAATTACACTATTTCACAAAAAGAAGCCAAACCCAATAGTGCTTTTCTATCATCAATATCTTTTGTATAATTTCTATCACAGTAGCATTTAACCTTGAATTCATTTGAAGATGACTACAAAATTCTGTGGTCATGGTACCTTTTAGAGTACAAGGAATCCTCCTAGCTGTCTGCATGTGCATGCCTAGGGATTTTTTATGAATCTACCTACGATTACTACTAAAAACAAAATATTAGGCTTGGTACAAGTCAAGTGCCTCAAACTTCCAACAAGGATTTTGAACAAAGTTGAGTCTAGTCTTGCTCCATCCACCGTTTTTGAAAGTTTAATTTCACTTTCCATGGCGGTATTGGTGGGGATACAATTCACCATGTTGAATTTCTAGATTATATACTTTGCATAAGTATCTTGAAAGATGAAAATCTCATGCTCCATTTTCTTTACTTTGATTCCTAAGGTGTAAGACATGAGGCCCATGTCACTCATTTCAAATTCATGAGATATACTCTTTTGAAGTCTTTAAACATTCTTGGATTGCTTCCAGTGAAAATAAGATCTTCCACATACACACAAACAAGAAACAATCCACCATTTTCTTGTTTTACATAAAGTGCATATTCTTGCATAGTATTCTTGTGTTCATTAGATTTTTACTCTTCATCTACTCTATGAATTGACACTACCATGAATATTGTCCATGTTTTCCACAATAATAACAATATTTTTTAGAATTTTCAATTCTTACCCCTTTCTCTCCAATAAATGCCACCATTGTTGTCACTTCCATGACCTTTTTGAAAAGTATGGTTTCTATTATAAAAAAATGGAGTATTCTCATCATTATCTTGACCATGTCCACATCCTCTACCACACCCTTTACCTCTTCCACATCTGCAAATGATTTCACTTTTAGATTACAGAGATAAGTTTGTTCTCATGGCAAACTCATGATAACTTGAATCAATATGCTTGGATCGATCATGAAACACAAGGTCATTTCAGAGAGAAAATTCAGATTGATTGTGAATCATAATCTTTGGTTGCTTCACTATGTTCCAAATAGATCTCCTCTAATAGTGTTCTTAACCAAATTGCTTGACTTGTAAAAGAAGTTCCAACAACATACTCAGATTCACTTGTTTAGAGCGTGACTATGGGTGGCTACTTGAGACATGTTGGAAGATATGCCTAAGCCCACACGACCAAGGAAGGCCCACATATTTAAGAGTATTATAATATGGGCCATACAACCAAGGAAGGCCTACAAGATGGGCCCAAGCACATAAGAAGTAGGACCCATAATGATTACCATGAGCTGGCATCCTTATCACATTAGTTGGAAGATCAAGAAGGATTCACAAAGGCATCTTTATCTAATGGTCACATCCTAGAAGATTTCTAGTTTGATTTATGTTTGTCTTTTATCTATATTGAGTCATTTAATTATTCTAGGACTTATCTTTAAGTGTTAAAGTTTGGGTGTAATTGGGACAAAGGTAGTTTTATTGTAATTGGACTCTACTACCTCCCTCTATTATAAATAGAGGTTCATGTACTCTGATTATAATAAGTCAATGAAGTATTTTAATTTTCCATAAATTCAACATGGTATCAGATCAGGTACTGTGAGTTGACATGGTCAACCAACAGACGTAATGTGATCCCTTTCTCTAAACCCTAAACCCTATGTCTAGGTTCGTAGTTTTTTTTTTCAGTCCCTACACCTATAGTTTTCTTTACGTTTTTAACCTCTATACGCAGTTTTTCATATTACAAATTATATATTGATAGAAATATATTTGAGTCTAATTTCCAAAGAAAAATGATTTGTTCCAATCAGAGTTATCTACAGAGAGATACCAATATTTGAATGAGCAAAGGTCAGATTGCAAAAAGGTTCGAGCAGTAGCAGGAATCTTCAGATTCCGAGGTATATTTTGCTATCAAGAATTAGAATTTATATGGATAAATATATATAAAAAGAAAATTTTATTATTTTACCTACTCAACCAATTTTTTATCTCAGTTATCTACAAAGAGAAATCGCTATTTGAATCAGCAAAGGTCAGATTGAAAAAGAGGTTCGAGCGGCAGTAGAAAGCCTCAACTTCTGAGGTATTTTATGCTATCAAGAAAGAGTCTTTATATGGAAAATTATATATCAAAAGAAAGATATGTAAGTCTATATTTTTACCTATTAAACCAATTCTTGGTATGACTTTTTTAAAATGAGATATTTATCTTTGAAGAGTCAATGGTCATGCAGGAAAAAAAGGAAAAACATTACTTAGTTCGGCCAGATGACTGAGACTGAAATCTATCAGATTATTTTTCTTCTAATAATTATATTTTATGAAGAGAAGTTATACATGGATGAAATTTATTTAAGCCTAATTTCTGAATGAGAAAATTTCATTTTAATCTGATCTATATTTAAAGATATATTCGCATTGGAAGAATCAAAGGTCATGCTGGTATCCTGTTACATTGAAAAAATCCGAATTTAAGACGATTGTTTCATGTCAATTTTTGAGTTACTATATCAGGAAAATATCTCACTTTTCCCTTGTTTGAAGGGTTATTTATACATCTCTATTATTTAGGCTTATTGATACATCTCTGATATTTGGTTCAAGCTGGGATCACTGCCATTACTTCTTAGCTTAAGGGAGAGAAGTAGAAGAAGTACAAGAAAGAGGTATTTTATTCCTTATGTTGTGGATAAGTTTATTTGACCAAAATATTCAAGAAAGGGGGAGAAAAAAATATGAAGCTTGTGCATCTAAGAAGAAATTTTATATCGGATTATTTCATGGGTTCTTTACAAAGTTTATTATTTGGTTCATATTATATGTGTTGGAAATGGTCGTGTTATATGCAGTTACAGCTATTATATCTCTTTGGGGATATTATTATTGCAGAAGAGGCGGCCTCAGTATATGTTACATCATTGTGACGGAGGAGCTTATTACTACATCCACTACCCATAAGGACATCTATGTTATTTCACTGTGATGGAAGAGTTTAATACTAACTCTATGTTATACCCCCATGAATTGGCATTTATTACTCCTACCACTTGAGCGTCATTGTCCTGTGAAGGGACACAGTGATGGAGGAGTTTTTTTTTATTATTACACTTTTTTACAGCGTATAGACCACTACATATAGAAGATTAGAGTGGCATGGCCTATAGAAGATAGGAGTGTGCCGAACATCCAACGTATAGACCCACTACCTATAGAAGATAGGAGTGGCACCACCTATAGAAGATAGGAGTTAATTGACTGGATTAAAGAGCAATGTCATACGACTTGAAGTGAATTTACTCTCACTTTTCTTATGTCAGTTGGGCCTCAAGAACGAGAGCACCAACGTGAGGGGGAGTGTTGGAATATTTGCCACATTATACAAAAAAAGATTCTATATATCATTTGAAGCAAGTTGGAAGTTCAAGTTGATCTCTCACCCCCAGCTTAAGGGGGAGTGTTGGAAGATATGCACAAGCCCACACGACCAAGGAAGGCCCACATATCTAAGAGTATTATAAGATGAGCCACACAACCCAGGAAGGCCTACAAGATGGGCCCAAGCACATAAGAAGTAGGAGCCACAATGATTACCATGAGCTGGCATCCTTATCACATCAGTTGGAAGATCAAGGACTCACAAAGGCATCTTGATCTTATGATCACGTCCTAGAAGATTTCTAGTTTGATTTATGTCTGTCTTTTATCTATATTGAGTCATTTAATTATGCTAGGACTTATCTTTAAGTGTTAAAGTTTGGGTGTAATTGGGACAAAGGTAGTTGTATTGTAATTGAACTCTACTACCTTCCTCTATTATAAATAGAGGTTCATGTACTCTCATTATAACAAGTCAATGAAGTATTTCACTTTTCCATAAATTCAACAAAACACAAGGAAATTGCACAGTTTCACAAAAAGAAGACAAACCCAATAGTATTTTTTCTATCATCAATATCTCTAGTATGTTCAATATCACAATAGCCTCTCAACTTGATTTTTTTGAAGATGAATAAGAAATTTGGTGGTCAAAGGTACTTTTAAGATTACGAAGCATCTTCCTAGCTTCGTTCATGTGCGTTGCATAGGAATTTTCCATGAATCAACTCACAATTTGAACCAAAAATAAAAATATCAATCCTGGTACAAGTCAAGCACCTCAAACTTCCCAAAAGAATTTTGAACAAAGTTGGGTCTGATCTTGCACCATCCAACATTTTTGAAAGTTTAATGTCACATTCTATGGGGGTATTGGTGGAGATACAATTCACCATGTTGAATTTCTTGAGTACTTCATTTGCATAATTCTTTTGAAAGGTAAAAACATTATACTCCATTTGCTTTACTCCCAACTCCCAAGTATGAAGACATGATGCCCATGTCAATCTTTTCAAATTTTTGAGATATACTCTTTTGGAAGTCTTCAAACATTCTTGGATTGTTTCTAGTGAAAATAAGACCATCCACATACACACAAACAAGAAACAATCCTCCTTTTTCCTTTTTTACATAAAGTGCATATTCTTGCCTTGTATTCTTGTGCTCATTACTTTTTGACTCTTCATCTACTTCTTTGAATTGACACTACCTTGAATAATGTCCATATTTCCCAAAATAATCACAGTAATTTTTGATTTGTCAATTCTTACTGCATTATTTCTCCAATAATTCCCTCCATTGTCGCCTCTTCCACGACCTCTTTGAAAAATATGGTTTCTATTCTCAAAAAATTGAGCATTTATTATCATTATCTTGTCCACGTCCATGACTTCTATCATGTCATTTACCTCTTCCACATCTTCAAGTGATTTCACTTTAAAATTATAGAAATAATTTAGTTTGTAAGGCTTATTCATGATATCTTGTATCAATATGCTTGGATTGATCATGAAACTCTATGTTCTTTGATAGAGAAAATGCTGATTTGTTGTCAATCATTATCTAGGTTTCCTCACTATGTTCCAAATGGATCTCCTTCAATAGTCTTCTTTCCAAAATTTCTTGACTGGCAGAATAAGGTACAACAACATACTCAGATTCACATGTTTAGAGCATGTCTATGGGTTGCGTCATGGAACACCAAGAGATTGTACTATTTCCAAAAAAGAAGAAAAACCCAATAGTATTTTTTTCTATCATCAATATCTTTAGTATAATCACTATCACAATATCCTTTCAACTTGAATTCTTGTGAAGATGAATAAAAAATTCGTGGTCAAAGGTACCTTTATGATTACGAAGAATCCTCCTAGTCTCCTTCATGTTCGCTGCAAAGGGATTTTCCTTGAATCGACTCACAATTCTAACTGCATTCAAAATATCAGGCCTAGTAAGAGTCAAGTACCTCAAACTTCCCACAGGGACTTTTAACAAAGTTTGGTCTAGTCTTGCTCCATCCACCCATTTTAAAAGTTTAATGTCACATTCCTTGGGGTATTGGTGGGGATACAATTCACCATGATGAATTTCTTGATTACTTCCTTTGCATTAGTCTCTTGAAAGATGAAAATGTCATCCTCCATTTGCTTTACTTCAATTTTCAAGTAGTAAGACATGAGGCCCCTGTCACTTATTTCAAATTCTTGAGATATACTCCTTTTGAAGTCTTCGAACATTCTTGGATTACTTCAAGTGAAAATAAGATCATCCACCTACACACAAACAAGAAACAATCCTCCATTTTCTTGTTTTACATAAAGTGCATATCCTGGCGAAGTATTCTTGTGGTCATTGGATTTTGACTCTTCATCTACTTCTTTGAAATGATACTACCATGAATAATGTACATATTTCCCACAATAATAACATACAATTTTATATTGGTCAATTCTTACCCCATTATTTCTCCAATAATTGCCTCCATTGTTGCGTCTTCCACGACCTCTTTGATAAGTATGGTTTCTATTCTAAAAATGGAGTATTTCTCATCATTATCTTGACCACGTCCTTCACATCTTCCACATCTTCAAGTGATTTCACTTTAAGATTATATAGATAATTTAGTTTGCAAGGCTTATTTATGATATCTTGTATCAAAATGGTTGGTTCGATCATGAAACACTAGGTTCTTTGATAGGGCAAATGTTGATTTGTTGTCAATCATAATCTAGGTTGCTTCACTATGTTCCAAATGGATCTCCTTTAATAGTCTTCTTACCCAAATTTCTTGACTAGTAGAAGAAGGTACAACAACATACTCAAATTCACATGTTTAGAGCGTGACTATGGCTTGCTTCTTGGAACACCAAGAATTTGCAGTATTTCCCACAAAGAAGACAAACCTAGTTGTGTTTTTTGTATTGCTAATATCTCTAGTATACTATCACAAGAGCCTCTAAACTTGAATTGATTTAAAGAACAATAAAAAATTCTATAGTCAAAAATACCTTTAAGACTACGAAGAATCCAACTTGTACGTTGCAGAGGCCTTTTCCATGAATCAACTCACAATTCCAACTAAAACAAAATATCAGCCCCGGTACAACTCAAGTACCTCAAACTTTCCACAATGATTTCGAACTAATTTGGGTGTATTCTTTGTCCATCAACCATTTTTTAAAGTTTAATGTCACATTCCATGGGGGTATTGGTGGGAATACTATTCCCCATGTTGAATTTCTTGATTACTTCTTTTGCATAAGTCTCTTGAAAGATGAAAATGTCATCCTCCATTTGCTTTACTTCAATTCCAAAGTAGTAAGACATGAGGCCTATGTCACTTATTTTAAATTCTTGAGATGTACTCTTTTTGCTGTCTTCAAACATTCTTGGATTGCTCCTAGTGTATTGAAAGATGGGCGTAAGCCCACATGACCAAGGAAGACCCACATATCCAAGTGTGTTGAAAGATGAGCTCAAGCCCACAAGACCAAGGAAGGCCCACACATCCAAGAGATGTGGAAGATGGTCTCAAGGCCCATAGATCAACAAAAAGGCCCACAGGGCCATATAGTGATGGCAACAAGGTAAATAAAGAGTCATCTCATAGAGATGGCTCTTTATTTAATTAGGTTAAGTTCTAGGGGCATAATTATAATATTAAAGTTTGATTAATCTATAAATTGACCTTTAGGGGAGGGTTAGGACAACAAGTCCATAATCTCTTCTTCCTCTTATTTTCTTCCAATGGGTGTCTCTCTTTTTTTTCTCCATGAGCTAAATCCTTTGAGTCCTAAAAATCAACATGGTATCAGACCATTGATTTTCAGTACTCACAAGTATGGTTTTAAGGATTCCATAAAACATTTTTTATTTAATTTCTTTTACTCATATTACTACTTTGGTTTCTTTGGTTGATTATATCTCTACTAGTGGTACTATGGTCGGTTTCCCCATAGATCCCATAACATTTTTTTCTCCCCTCGTCTGAAGATCATTCTTGTACACAGGCCCAAACTATGGTCAAAGGTTTTTTGCAATCACTGCTGGTATATTCATGGCAGGGAGAGTAGTTTGAGTCATTGCATATAATGATCTTCACAATAGTTTGAGATCAGCCTTTGTTGTTAGCCGGTTGGTGCTTAATTCAGCATTGCTATCCCTTTATTGCCACAAGTTCATGGGAATCATTGAACTTCGCAATTCTACTATATTGTTGTTGTTGATTCTTGGATAATGTTGTGCTTGTTGGTACCAGTTCTTGACAAGCTGTATCGAGCTCAAGTTCGAGGTTCATCCTGTTTAAGTTGTTTTATTTTATTTCTTTCTCTAGACCCAACATTCGGAGAGATGGTATTATTTTTGTTGCCATCTATTCTATTTTTGGAAGACTACTAAAGGCCAAGCAACACATATCTCTTGTCGAGGATTTTATATGCTTGGACGTCTCCAGTTTTTTCTGATCTATGGTATCTTACTGTCTATTTTGATCTTTGATATCAATCTTGGAGTGATTGTACGGGTTCCATACATCTGCTGAGAATATAGTGAACCAGAAAATCAAGGTTCATGATCTTCCGTCTTCCATTTCTGGTTCTTGCTGACTAAAAACAGCACCAATCTCTCTAATTCGGAATATCATTCGAGATCACTTTCCCGCTGGCATCTTCCGACAACAGCAATGCCGAACAAAGCATGCCAGTCATAGAAATAATCAAATTTCAGAAATTTCGTGTTTGGAAAGTTTCCGTTTCCATCTTCAAGATCTTTCTGTTGGGTTTATCTTCCTCTATTTGGAAGACTCTCTCAGGATTTATCTCCGTTCAGAAAGTTTCTGGCTCGTCTTCATCGCCAGCTTGGTTGCCACTTGGGAGGTCGATGGCTCTACTGAATTTGGAATTTCCTTCTCTGGCTTGCATCATAGTTGGAAGATATCTCTACCACTGATTTTTTGGACACTCCTCTGATCGCCATCTGAAACCTCTCGTTGTTGTCCCCCGCTGCTCGAAGACCTTCTGTGCCATTGTCGGAGAAGATGACTCTATGAGTCCGTTTTTAGTTTCTGCTTGGTGGATTATTTCCTTCGCCGAGAAGAGAGGTGCTGATTTGAACCATTGTACCGAGTCCATTACAGTCTTTTGGCGAGGGGGAGTGTTGAATTTATGGAAAAGTGAAATACTTCATTGACATCAACAACTTGTTGTAATTAGAGTACATGAACCTCTATTTATAATAGAGGAAGGTATTAGAGTCTAATTACAATAAAACTACCCTTGTCCCAATTACACCCAAACTCTAACACTTAAGGTAAGTCCTAACATAATTAGGTAACTCAATATTAATAAAAGACAAATATAACTTAAACCTCTTCTTGGTCGTGACCCTAACATAAAGATACTTTTGTGAGTCCTTCTTGATCTTCCAACTGATGTGATAAAGATGCCTGCTCATGGTAATCATTGTGGGTCCTACTTCTTATGGGCTTGGACCCATCTTGTGGGCCTTCCTTGGTCGTGTGCCCCATCTTATAATAATCTTAGATATGTGGGCCTTCCTTGGTCATGTGGGCTTGAGCTTATCTTTCAACAGGGAGAAGAAGAAGTTCTTTTTTTGACCTGTTCAGCGCCATGTGGAAGACGAAGGCAGATTGATTAAATTTTTTCTAAGTTAGGAAAATATAATCAAGCGCCGAGTCGATCATCTGCCGAGCAACCCGGACCGGGCTGAGTTAAACCAACAACCTAAGGCTACTTATTGGTTTTGTTCATGACTGAGTCAACTCGGCTAGGTCAACTTGAGTATGTCCACTTGTTTTTTCCTCGGTATACGTGTCAAGATCCCAAGTTCTATACATATTTCTTCCACGACTCAGCTATATTAGTCTACTATTTGACTCAGTGTGACTCGATTCTTTGTCTTCGGTTGGATTATTATTTTGAAGTATTGGCAACTTAGTATTTGGTGGACAGACACATCGGTTATTTTATGGGTCATTTTAAAGGATTATTTTGTACGTGTTTTTGGGCCAAAGCCCATTTTAGCTTATGCTATTGTGTCTCTTTGGATGACACATTATTATTGAAGAAGAACTTCTCAATTGCTGATTTTTATCAGCACTGGCTATTATGATGAAGAAAGCCAAGGTGGCCCCAGAATATTATCTTCCGGGTAATTATCCTTTACCCCCCTTTATTATTTTTTGGAATATGTGCCATTTTATACAAAAAAGATTTTATACATCATTTGCAGCAAGATAGGAGTTTATGCTATTCTCTCACCCCCAGATTGAGGGGGAGTATTGGAAGATAGGGCCCATGCCCACACGACCAAGGAAGGCCCACATATCCAAGTGTATTAGAAGATGGGCCCAAAGCCCATAAGACCAAGGAAGAACCATGCATCCAAGAGATATAAAAGACGGACTCAAGGCCCACAGATCAAAGAGAAGGCCCATAGGCCCACATACAATGATGGTAGGATGGTAAATAAAGGGTCATCTAATAGAGATGGCATTTATATAATTAAGTTAAAGTTCTAGGGTTAAAACCCTAAACCCTAAGTTCAGGGGTATTATTGTAATACAGTAGTTTCATTTATCTATAAATAGAGCTTCAGGGGGAGGGTTAGGACATCAAGTCCATAACCCATTTTCCTTTAGTTTTCGCCCAATGGGTCTCTCTCCCTTTTTATCCATGAGCTAAATCCATGGAGTCTTGAAAATTAATATTGGTATTTATTATTCCTACCATTTGAGACTTAGTGTCCTTTGGAGGGACACGGTGATGGATGAGTTTTATTAAATTTTTGAGCACTACATATAGACCCACTACCTACAGAAGATAGGAGTGTGTCCTACATCCAGCATGAGTTATGACTAATGGAGTGATGTCATATAGCTTGGAGTGATTTTACTCTCACTTATCTTATGCTAGTCGGGCCTCATGAAAGAGACCACCAACATGAGGGCGAGTGTTGGAAGATACGGAGGACTGCCATTTTATACAAGAAGATCCTATACACCATTTGCATCAAGCTGGGAGTTCATGATATTCTTCTCTCAATGCCAGCTTGAGGGGGATTGTTGGAAGATCGGCCCAAGCCCACACGACCAAGGAAGGCCCACATATCCAAGTGTGTTGGAAGATGGGCCCAAACCCATATGACCAAGGAAGGCCCGCACATCCAAGAGATGTGGAAGATGGGCTCAAGGCCCATAGGACCATACAGTGATGGCATGATGGCAAATAAAAAGTCATTTCATAGAGATGGCATTGATGTAATTAGGTTCATTTTTAGGGGCATAATTGTAATATTGAAGTTTGATTAATCTATAAATTGAGCTTGGGGGAGGGTTAGGACAACAAGTCCAAAATCTCTTCTTCCTTCTGTTTTCTCCCAATGGGCATCTCTCTCTTTTTCTCCATGAGCTAAATCAATGAAGTCCACAAAATCAACGTAGTGAAAATAAAATCATCCGCACACACACAAACAAGAAACAATCCTCCATTTTCTTTTTTTACATAAAGTTCATATTCCTGCCTAGCATTCTAGTGCTCTTTATATTTTGACTCTTCATTATTTCTTTGAATTGACACTACCATGAATAATGTCCATATTACCCACAATAATAACATTTATTTTTAGATTTTTCAATTCTTATCCATTATTTCTCCGATAATTGCCTCCTTTGTTGCATCTTCCACGACCTCTTTGAAAAGTAAGGTCTCTATTCTAAAAAATAGAGTATTTCTCATCATTATCTTGACCACGTCCACGACCACTACCACATCATTTACCTCTTCCACATCTGCAAGTGATTTCACTTTTTAATTATGGAGATATCTTTGCTTGCGAGTCTTAGTCATGATATGTTGTATAAATATGCTTGGATTGATTATGAAACTCTGGTTTCTTTGATTGAGTAAATGCTGATTTGTTGTCAATCATAATCTTGGTTACTTCACTATGTTGCAAATGGAAGTCTTTTAATAGTCTTCTTAACCAAATTACTTGACTAGCAGAAGAAGTTCCAGCAACATGTTTAGAGCGTGACTATGGGCTGCTTCTTGGAACACCAAGAAATTTTACAATTTCCCAGAAAGAAGACAAACCCAGTAATGTTTTTCTATCATCAATTTCTCCATTATAACCACTATCACAATAGCCTTTTAACTTGAATTTATTTGAGGGTGAACATAGCGAAACATACCTTTAAGATTATGAAGAATCCTACTACCTGCCTTCATGTGCGTTGCATAAGAATTTTCCATTAAACGACTCGATATACCAACTGAAAACAAAATATCAGGCCTGGTATAAGTCAAGTACCTCAAACTTCTCACAAGAATTTTAAACAAAGTTCGGTCTAGTCTTGCTCCATCCACCATTTTTTGAAAGTTCAATCCCACATTCCATTGGGATACTGTATCTTGCATTGTGAGAGTTTAATAAACAAATTAAAGTCATACTTTTATTTTTCTATGGCAACTTTCTCTTCTAGTCCAAAAATAAAATCAATAAATATTGTCATAATTTTTTTCTTCTGTTGGTATTTTGTCTCCAAGTAAAACTAGAAAACTAATAAATATTTTAGTATTTTTTTGGCTCTTCTTTGTACTTTTGTTCCAAGTGCAAAAAGAAAATATACAAATACTGCCCTTGCATTGCGAAAGCTTAATAAAGTAAAACAATGTCAAACTTTTTTTTTTTTTTTGCTTTTGTTGGTTCTTTCTCTCCAAGTGCAAAAATAAAAATAAAACATATTGTTGTATTTTTTTTCTACTTCTTAGTACTTTAATTTCTAGTGCAAAACAAAAACAAATGATTTTTTACTTATTTTTTTCTCTCCTTGGTACTTTCATTCCAAATGCAAAAAGAAAAACGATAAAATATTGCCCCTTGCATTGTGAGAGCTTAATAAAGCAAACCAAATTCATACTTTTTTTTCTTCTGTTGGTACATTTTCTCCATGTGCAAAAAAAAAAAAAAAAACAATTAATGTTGTCAAATTTTTTTTCCTTCCATTGGTACTTTCTCTCCAAGTACAAAAATAAAAAGTATAAATATCGTCATATTTTTTTTTGTTGCTTATGTTGGTTCTTTCTCTTCAATAGAAAAAAGAATAATAATAAAATTTTTCATACTTTTTTTTTTGCTTCTTCCTGGTACTTTCATTCCAAGTGCAAATAGAAAAAGAATCAATATTGCCTCTTGCATTGTGAGAATTTTATAAAGCAAAAAAAAATCATAATTTTTTTGTTGCTTCTATTGGTAGTTTCTCTTCATCTGTAAAAAGAAAAATATAAATATTTTTGTACTTTTTTTGGGTTCTACTTGGTACTTTCATTCCAAGTGCAGACAGAAAAATAATAAATAGTACCACTTGCATTGTGAGAGTTTAATAGAACAAAACAAAGTCAAAATTTTATTTTTTTGTTGGGACTATCTCTCCAAATACAAAAAGAAAAACAATTGATATTTTCATACTATTTTTGGTACAAAAATAAAAAATTTCCATTGGCACATGCTCTCCAAGTGCAAATAGAAAATCTATGAATATTTTTGTAATTTTTTTGGCTCTTCTTGGTACTTTCGTTCTAAGTGCAAAAAGAAGATAAATAAATATTGCCCCTTGCATAGAGTGAGCTCAATAAAAAAAACAAAGTTATAATTTTTTTTTCTATAGGGACTTCCTCTCCAAGTGCAAAAAGAAAAATGATTAAAGTTTTCATACTTTTTTTGGCATCTTTTGGAACATTCTCTCCAAGTGCAAATAGAAAATCAATAAATATTTTTTTATTATTTTTTGCCTCTTCTTGGTACTTTTGTTCCGAAGTGCAAAATGAAAATGAATAAATACTTCTGCTTGCATTTCGTGAGCTTAGTAAAACATAGTCATACTTTTTTTTTTTGCTTCTCTTGGTTCTTTCTATCCAAGCACAAAATAAGAAAACAAAAAATGTTGTTTTACTCTTTTTTTTTTTTTTTGCTACTTCTTAGTAGTTTCATTTCTAGAGAAAAAAGAAAATAAATTAATTTTGTATTACTATTTTTTCTTCTTCTACTTCATACTTTCGTTCCATGTGCAAATAAAAAAAAAGATAAAATATTGTTTCTTGCATTGTGAGAGCTTAATAAAACAAGACAAAGTCATACTATTTTTGTTTTTGTATTTGTAGCAACTTTCTCTACTAGTTCAAAAAGAAAAATAGTAAATATTGTCATACTTTTTTCTTCTTTTGTCGGTACATACTCTCATAGTTAAAAGTGAAAACAATAAATATTTTAGTACTTTTTTTGGTTCTTCTTGGTACTTTTGTTCCAAGTGCACAAAAAAAAATCAATAAATAGTTCCCCTTCCATTGCGAGAGCTTAATAGAGCAAAACAACGTCAAAAAAATTTTTCTACTTCAATTGGTAGTTTCTCTTCATGTGCAAAAAGAAAAAATTTAAATATTGTTGAATTTTTTTTTTTTTTTGCTTCTACTTGGTTCTTTCGTTCCAAGGGCTGACAGAAAACCAATAAATATTACCCCTTGCATTGTGAGAGCTTAATAACACAAAAAAAAGTAAAAAAAAATTTTGTTCGGACTTTCTCTAAGTGTGAAAAAATAAAAAAAATAAATATTTTCATACTTTTTTTCTATTTCTATTGGTACATTCTCTCCAAGTGAAAATATAAAATTAATTAAAAAATTGTTCTTTTTTTGGCTCTTCTTGGTACTTTCGTTCCAAGTGCAAAAAGAAAATGAATAAATATTGCCCCTTGCATTGCGAGAGCTTAACAGAACAAAAAAAAATCAAACTTTTTTCTTATGTTGGGACTTTCTCTCCATGTGCAAAAATAAAAATAATTAATATTTTCATACTTTTTTTTTGCTTCTATTGATAAGTTCTCTCCAAATGCGAGTAGAAAATCAATAATATTTTGGTACTTTTTTTTTGCTCTTCTTGGTACTTTCGTTGCTAGTCTAAAAAAAATGAATAATATTGCCCAATGCATTGTGAGAACTTAATAAATTAAAACATAGTCGAACTTTATTTTTTTTTCTTTTGTTGGTTCTTTCTGTCCAAGTACAAAAAGAAAAACAAAAAATATTATTTGACTTTTTTTTTGCTACTTCTTGTTACTTTCATTTCTAGAGCACAAAAGAAAACAAATTAATTTTGTATTACTTTTTTTTCTTCTTCGTACTTTCACTCCATGTGCAAAAATAAAAAAATGATAAAATATTGTCTCTTGCATCTTGAGAGCTTAATAAAACAAAACAAAGTCATACTTTTTTTTTGTTTTTTTTTCTGTTGCAACTTTCTCTTCTAGTCCAAAAAGAAAATCTATAAATATTTTCATACTTTTTTTTCTTCAGTTTGTAAGTTCTCTCCAAGAAAAATTAGAAAACCAATAAATATTTTAGTACTTTTTTTGGCACTTCTTGGTGCTTTTGTTCCAAGTGAAAAAATAAAATCAATAAATAATGCTCTAGCATTGCGAGAATTTAATAAAGCAAAACAGGGTCAAACTTTTTTTTTTTTTGCTTTTGTTGGTTCTTTCTCTACAAATGAAAAAGAAAAAGAAAACATATTGTTGTACTTTTTTTTCTACTTCTTAGTAGTTTCATTTCTAGAGCAAAATAAAAAAAAAATAGATTTTTACTTAATTTGTTTTCTTCTTCTTGGTACTTTCATTCCAAGTGCAAAAACAAAAATGATAAATATTGCCCATTGTACTG
The DNA here is from genome assembly GCF_029961685.1 of Aristolochia californica. Taxonomy (NCBI): domain Eukaryota; kingdom Viridiplantae; phylum Streptophyta; class Magnoliopsida; order Piperales; family Aristolochiaceae; genus Aristolochia; species Aristolochia californica. Next base: position 16,022,292 of record NW_027181992.1, on the reverse strand, counting down.
TGAGAGCTTAATAAATCAAAACAAATTCATAGTTTATTTATTTATTTTTGCTGTTGTAGGTACTTTCTTTCCATGTGCAAAACCAAAAACAATTAATATTTCCATAATATTTTTTTTTGCTTCATTTGGTTCTTTCTCTCCAAGTGCAAAAATAAAAAGAATTAATATTGTCATACTACTTTTTTTCTTCCGTTGGTTCTTTCTTTCCAACAGAAAAAAAGAATAATATAAAATTTGTCGTACGTTTTTCTTGCTTCTTCTTGGTACTTTTGTTCCAAGTGCAAATAGAAAAATCATCAATATTGCCCCTTGCATTGCGAGAGCTTAATAAAGCAAAACAAAGTCGTAATTTTTACGTTGCTTCTATTGGTAGTTTCTCTCTATGTGCAAAAAGGAAAATATAAATAATCTTTTACTTTTTTGTTTTTGGCTTCTACTTGGTACTTTCATTGAAAGTACATAAAGAAAAACAATAAATAGTACCTGTTTCATTGTGAGAGTTAAATAAAACAAAAAACAAAGTCAAACTTTTTTTTTTTTAGACTTTCTCTCCAAGTGCAAAAAGAAAAAAAATTAATATTCTCTCCAAGGGCAACTAGAAAATCAATAAATATTTTTGTATTGTTTTTTGGCTCTTCTTGGTACTTTTGTTCCAGGTGCAAAAAAAAATGAATAAATATTGCCACTTCCATTTCAAGAGGAAAACAGAGTTGTACTTTTTTTTTGTTTCTATTGCAACTTTCTCTTCTAGACCAAAAAGAAAAACAATAAATATTTTCATAATTGTTTTTATTTTGTTGGTACGTTCTTTCCAAGTTAAATCAGAAAACCAATAAATTTTTCCGAACATTTTTTAACTCTTCTTGGTACTTTTGTTCCATGTGCAAAAAGAAAATCAATAAATCCTGCCCCTTGCATTGCGAGAGCTTAATAAAAAGCAAAACAAAGTCAAACTTTTTTCTTTCTGTTGGGACTTTCTCTCCAAATGCAAAAATACAAACAATTTATTTTTTCATACCTTTTTTTTGCTTCTATTGGTACGTTCTATCCAAGTGCAAATAGAAAATCAATAATATTTTGGTACTTTTTTGGCTCTTCTTGGTACTTTTGTTCCAAGTGAAAATAATAATAATAATAATAATAATAATTTCCCCTTGCATTGCAAGAGCGTAATAAAATAAAGCATAGTAGTACTATATTTAATTTTTTTTTTTTTGCTTTTGTTGAGTCTTTCTGTCCAAGTACAAAAAGAAAAACAAAAAATATTGTTTTACTTATTTTTTTGCTACATCTTGGTACTTTCATTTCTAGTGCAAAAAGAACACAAATTAATTTTGTATTAATTTTTTTTCTTTGTCTATGTATATTCGTTGCAGGTGTAAAATGGAAAAAAGTGATAAAATATTATCTCTTGCACTGTGAGAGCTTAATAAAACAAATTAAAGTCATCCTATTTTTTTCTATTGCAACTTTCTCTTCTAGTCCAAAAATAAAATCAATAAATATTTTCATACTTTTTTTCTTATGTTGGTAAATTCTCTCCAAGTAAAATTAGAAAACCAATAAATATTTTAGTTTTTTTTTTGGCAGTTCTGGTACTTTTGTTCGAAGTGCAAAAAGAAAATCTATAAATACTGCTCTTGCATTGTGAGAGCTTAATAAAGAAAAACAATGTCAAAGCTTTTTTTTCTTTTGTTGGTTCTTTCTCTCCAAGTGCAAAAAGAAAAATAAAACATATTCATTTTTTTTCTCTTCTTGGTACTTTCATTCCAAATGCAAAAAAGAAAAATGATAAAATATTGCCCCTTGCATTGTGAGAGTTTAAAAAATAAAAATAAAACATATTCATTTTTTTTCTCTTCTTGGTACTTTCATTCCAAATGCAAAAAAGAAAAACGATAAAATATTGCCCCTTGCATTGTGAGAGCTTAATAAACCAAAACAAATTTATACTTTTTTTTCTTCTATTGATACATTCTTTCCATGTGCAAAAATAAAAACAATCAAAATTGTCATACTTTTTTTCCTTCTATTGGTACTTTCTCTCCAAGTACATAAATAAAAAGTATAAATATTGTCATACTTTTTTTTTGCTTCTGTTGATTATTTCTCTCCAATAAAAAAAATAATATTAATAAAAAATTTCATTTCTTTTTTTTTGCTTCCTCTTGGTACTTTCGTTCCAAGTGCAAATAGGAAAAAAATCAATATTGCCCCTTGAATTGCGAGAATTTTATAAAGCAAAACATAGTCATACTTTTTTTGTTGTTTCTGTTGGGAGTTTCTCTTCTTGTGAAAAATTAAAAATATAATATTATTGCACTTTTTTTTTTGGCTTCCACTTGGAACTTTCGTTCCAAGTGCTGACAAAAAAATAATAACTAGTACCACTTGCATTGTGAGAGTTCAATAAAACAAAACAAAGTCAAACTTTTATTTTTATTTTGGGACTTTCTCACCAAGTGCCAAAAGAAAAATAATTAATATTTTCATAATTTTTTTCTTCTATTGGTACATTCTCTCCAAGTGTAAATAGACAATCAATAAATATTTTTGTACTTTTTTGGCTCTTCTTGATTTTTTTATTTTCTACTTCTTGGTACTTTCATTTCTAGAGAAAAAAGGAAACAAATTCATTTTGTCTTACGTTTTTCCTACTTTATACTTTCGTTCCTTGTACAAAATGAAAAAATGATAAAATATTGTCTCTTGCATTGTGAGAGCTTAATAAAACAAAACAAAGTCATTTTTTTTTTTGTTTTTGTCATAACTTTCTCTTCTAGTCCAATGAGAAAATCAATAAATATTGTCATACTTTTTTTCTTCTGTTAGTAAGTTCTCTCCAAGTAAAATTGGAAAACCGATAAATATTTTAGTACATTTTTTGGTTGTTCTTGGTACTTTTCGTTCCATGTGAAAAAAGTAAAAATGATAAAATATTGTCACTTGCATTGTGAGAGCTTAATAAAACAAGACAAAGTCATACTTTTTTTTTTTTTTTTTTGTTTCTATTGCAACTTTCTCTTCTAGTCGAAAAATAAAAACAATAAATATTGTCATACATTTTTTCTTCTATTGGTACTCTCCTTCCAAGTTAAAACAGAAAACCAATAAATATTTTAGTACTTTTATTTTTGGCTCTTCTCGGTACTTTTGTTCCAAGTGCAAAAAGAAAATCAATAAATATTGCCCCTTGCATTGCGAGAGCTTAATAAAAAGCAAAACAAAGTCAAATTTGTTTTTGCTTATAATGGTACTTTCTTTCCATGTCCAAAAAGAAAAAAAATAAATATTGTTGGTCTTTTTTTAGCATCTACTTGGTACTTTCATTCGAGGTGCAAAAAAAATAATAATAAATATTACCCCTTGCATTGTGAGAACTTAATAAATTAAAGCAAAGTCAAACTTTTTTTTTTCTGTTGGGACTTTCGTACTTATTTTTTCTTCTATTGGTTCATTCTCAACAATTTCAAATATAAAATTAATAAATATTTTTATACATTTTTAGCTCTTCTTCGTACTTTCATTCCATGTGCAAAAAACAAAATGAATAAATACTGCCCCTTGCATTGCATGAGCTTAATAAAATAAAACAAACTCAAACTTTTTTTTTATGTTGGGACTTTCTCTCCAAGTGCAAAAATAAAAAAAATTAATATTTTCTTCCTTTTTTTTTTTGCTTCTTTTGGTACGTTCTCTCCAAGAGCAAGTAAAAAATCAATAATATTTTGGTACTTTTTTTGGCTCTTTTTGGTACTTTCGTTCCAAGTGGAAAAAGAAAATGAAAAAATATGACCCCTTGCATTGCGAGTGCTTAGTAAAGCAAAACATAGTTGACTTTTTTTTTTTTTTTTATTTTTCTTTTGTTGGTTCCTTCTGTCCAAGAACAAAAAGAAAAACAAAAAATATTATTTTATTTATTTATTTTTTTGCTACTTCTTTGTACTTTCCTTTCTAGTGCAAAATGAAAACAAATTAATTTTGGATTACTTTTTTTTTCTTCTTCCTATTTTCATTCCATGTGCAAAATGAGCAAAGGATAAAATATTGTCTCTTGCATTGTGAGAGCTTAATAAAACAAAACAATGTCATACTTTCTTTTTGTTTTTGTTTCTGTTGCAAATTTTGTTCTAGTCCAAAAAAAAACATTAAATATTATCTAACTTTTTTTTTTCTTCTGTTGGTAAGTTCTCTCCAAGTAAAATTTGAAAACCAATAAATATTTTAGCACTTTGTTTTGGCTCTTCTTGGTACTTTTGTGCCAACTGCAAAAAGAATGTTAATAACTACTGCCCTTGCCTTGCAAGATCTTAATAAAGCAAAACAAAGTCAAACTTTTTTTTGCTTTTGTTGGTTCTTTCTCTCCAAGTGCAAAAAGAAAAAAAACATTTCGTTGTACTTTTTTCCTACTTCTTGGTACTTTCACTCCAAGTGCAAAACAAAAACAAATAAATTTTTAATTATTTTTATTCTTCTTCTTGGTACTTTCATTCCAAGTGCAAGAAGAAAAACGATAAAATATTGCCCCTTGCATTGTGAGAGCTTAATAAAGAAAAACAAATACGTAGTTTTTTTTTTTTCTGCTTCTTTTGGTACTTTCTCTCCAAGTGAAAAAATAAAAAGAATTAATATTGTCATACTTTTTTTTTCTTTTGCTGGTTCTTTCTCTCCAACAAAAAAAAAGAATAATAATAAAATTTGTCGTACTTTTTCTTGCTTCCTCTTGTTACTTTCATTCCAAGTGCAAATAGAAAAACAATCAATATTTCCCATTGCATTGCGAGACCTTAATAAAGCAAGACAAAGTTGTACTTTTTTCTATTGATTCTTTTGATAGTCTCTATGTGCAAAAAAAATGTTGAGTTTAGGACCCCTTTTCTAATATCCCGAGTACGGGAGAGAGAAAGAAAAAGAAGAAAAAAGGAAGAAGGCTTTCGGTTAGAGGGAAGAGGAGAAGAGAAACTAAGATGTGCGTCAAGCAAAGAGAGAGAGAGAGAGAGAGAGAGAGAGAGAGAGAGATTTACTCAAGAAAGAATTGTAGAACTTGATTTATTCCGAGTTACAACACCTCTATTTATAGTAGAGGAAGTTATAGAGTTCTTATACAATTAAACTTTAAGTATCCTAATTACATTCCAACTCTAACTCTTTAAGATAAGCCTATCATGAAAAGATAACACAATCTACTAGAGGTCTAATATAACACTAACTCTAACTCTTCTTTAATCACGTGAACATAAGAGAGGAGACTAGCTCGTGGTTTTATCTTTGTGGGTCCCACATGATCTTCTAGCTCATGTTGATAAGGTTACCTGCTCGTGGTATCTTTGTGGGTCTTACTTGATCTTCAAATATTCTAACTTATTCCATCTTGTGCTTCTTATCTCCTAACTCATGCTATCATGGGTGAGGACTTTTCTTGGCATCCCACGTCCTCATGGTGGGTCCCACATTGTGACACTCTACCTTAAGTTGGGGGTGATAAAACATAGAAGATGCCCAACTTGTTGCAAATTGTAGACATAATCTTGTGAGTGATCGGCTTGGTGAGAATATTTGTAACTGGACTTTGTGATGATATATGCTTTAGAGATAAAAAGGCCTGTTTGGAACTTTTCTTGTATAAAGTGGCAGTTCACTTCAAAATGCTCTGTTCTTTCATGGAAGACTTGATTCGATGTAATGTGTATTGCTGCTTGATTATCACAATATAGATCCATCAAAGCTTCTTTGTAGAATCCCAATTCAGTGAGAAGATATCTGATCCATAGAAGTTCACTAACAATGTGTGCCATGGCTCTGTATTCTGCTTCTGCACTTGATTGTGCTACTACATTTTTCTTATTGCTTCTCCATGTAACCAAATTCCCTCCAACCATCATACAAAATCCCAAAGTAGATTTCCTGTCATCCGGAGATTCAGCCCAGTCTATATCTGATGTAGGAAGAACAAAAAATTAAGAACAGACAAGACAGATTTACGGTGGTTCGGCTGAGCCTACGTCCACCAGAGCGATAAGGATAACTTCTTCATTAATGATAATCAGGGTTACATAATCCTTATATAATATTAAATCCTAGAGGTATTTGTGTCAAAAAGACACAAATACCGTTGTACATTAATATCCCTCCAACCTTATATTATATGAGCCATATGCTCAACAATCTCCACCTTTGCGAATATTCACCCCTTAAGAAAGAAAACATAGCTTAGGAGTCCACCTGGAACAATAGCATGGGGCTTATCTCTCATCTAGAAACTAGAGACATTTATCAAGTCCAAGCAGTGTTTGAACTTATCTGTAGTAACAGGCTTTGTCAACTTGTCTTCTACATTCTCAGAAGTGTGAACTTTTTCAAGCAGTAGTTCACTTGATGAAATCAATTCCCTGATCCTATGAAACCTCACATCTATGTGCTTGGTCCTCGCATGATGCACCTGGTTCTTTGCCAAATAAATGGCACTCTGACTGTCACAATGCAACTGAACTCCACCTCGCTGGACACCCAGCTCCCTGACCAACTCTTTAAGCCACAAAGCCTCCTTGGCAGCCTCAGCTACTACCATATACTCTGATTCTGTAGTAGATAGTGCAACAATAGACTGTACCATGGACTTCCAACAAATAGGTCCTCCCACAAGAGTAAATACAAAACTTGTGGTAGACCTCCTGTCATCCAAGGCCCCTGCATAGTCTGCATCCACATATCCCAAAACTGAAGGCACACTCTGTTGTCCGCTGAACATGATGCCATAGTATATAGTACCCCTCAAGTATCTGAAGATCCACTTGACTGCATCGCAATGCTGTCGTCCCGGATTTGAAAAAATACTTGCTATGAGTTATTGGACCCGGATAAAAGACAAATATAACTCAAACTAAAACTCTTCTTGGACGTGACCATAAGATAAAGATGTTTTTATGAGTTCTTCTTGATCTTCCAACTTGTGATAAGGATGTCAGCTCGTGGTATGCATAGTGAGTCCTACTTCTTATGGGCTTGGGCCCATCATGTGGGCCTTCCTTGGTCGTGTGACCCATCTTATAATACTCTTAGATATCTGGGCCTTCCTTGGTCGTGTGACCCATCTTATAATACTCTTAGATATCTGGGCCTTCCTTGGTCGTGTGGGCTTGGGCCCTATCTTCCAACACTCCCCCTCAAGCTTGGGGTGAGAGAACATCAAGAACTCCCAACTTGCTGCAAATGATATATAGAATCTTTTTTGTATAATGTGGCAGATCTTCCAACACTCCCCCTCACGTTGGTGCTCTCATTCATGAGGCCCAACTGGCATAAGAAAAGTGAGAGTAAAATCACTTCAAGTCGTATGACATTGCTCTTTAATCTAGTCTGTTGAATTTATGGAAAAGTGAAATACTTCATTGACATCAATCACTTGTTGTAATAAGAGTACATGAACCTCTATTTATAATAGATAAAGGTAGTAGAGTCCAATTACAATAAAACTACACTTGTCCCAATTACACCCAAACTCTAACACTTAAGGTAAGTCCTAACATAATTAGGTAACTCAATATTGATAAAAGACAAATATAACTTAAACTAAAACTCTTCTTGGTCGTGACCCTAAGATAAAGATACTTTTGTGAGTCCTTCTTGGTCTTCCAACTGATGTGATAAGGATGCTAGCTCTTGGTAATCATTGTGGGTCCTACTTCTTATGGGCTTGGGCCCATCTTGTGGGCCTTCCTTGGTCATGTGGCCCATCTTATAATAATCTTACATAAGTGGGCCTTCCTTGGTCGTTTGGGCTTGAGCTTATCTTCCAACACTCCCCTCAAGCTGGGGGTGAGAGAATAACATGAACTCCCAGCTTGCTACAAAATGATGTATAAAATATTTTTGTATAAAATGGCACATCTTCCAATATGCCTTCATCTTCCAACATTCCCCCCTCACGCTATTGCGTCCTTCCATGAGGCCCTACGGCATTATAAGTGAGAGTAAAAACCACTGCTAGCCAGTAAACCATTGCTTCATACTCCAGTCTTAATGCTAGATGTAGGGCACACTCCTCTGCTATCGGTAGTGTGTCTATCGGCATTGCTCTGAAGTGTCCACCACCATGTCCCTCCACAGGACAACGATTTCATCTTTTTAACGGGGATGAAGTTCCTCAGTCGTGGACTCCCAACCACAAACAATTTTGAACTTTTTAACGGGGTAAAATAAATGAAGACATGAGGCCACCTCTTATTCAATAATAATGTCCCCAAAGAGACATAATAGCTGCAGCTGAATATAACACGACCATCTTCCAACACATATAACATGAACCAAATAGTAAACTTTGTCAAAGAACCCTTGAAATAATCCGATATAAAAATTTCTTCTTTGATGCAGAAGATTCATCTTTTGTGCTCCCCATTTCTTGAATATTTTGGTCATATAAACTTATCAATAACATAAGGAATACAATACCTTTTTCTTGTTCTTCTTCTACTTTTCCCCCTCAAGTTGGGAGGTAATGGCAATGATCCCAGCTTAAACCAAATATCATAGATGTAACAATAAACCCAAATAATAGAGATTTATAAATAAGCCCTCAAATTAGGGAGAAGTGAGATATTTTCCTGATCAACTCAAAAAGTGACGCAAAACAATTGGCATAAATTCGGATTTTTCAATACAACAGAATACCAGCATGACCTTTGATTCTTCCAATGCGAATATATCTTTCAATATAGATCAGATTGACATGAAATTTTTTCCTTCTGAAAGTAGACTTAAATAAATTTCATCCAAGTATAACATCTCTTCATAAAATATAATTATCAGAAGATAAATAATCTGATAGATTTCAGTCTCTGTCATCCGGTCGAACTAAGTTCCGTTTCTCCTATTTTTCCCGAACGACCATTGACTCTTCCAAGATTAATATCTCCTTATAGAAAAATTATACCAAGAATTAGTTGATTAGGTAAGAAAATAGACTTACATATGTTTCTTTGGATATATAATTATCCATATAAATTCTCTTTCTTGATAGCATACAATACCTCGGAATTGGAAGCTTTCTGCTGTCGCTCAAACCTCTTTAACAATTTGGCCTTTGCTGCTTCAAATATCGACTTCTCTTTGTAGATAACTCGGATAAAAAATTGGTTGAATAGGTAAAATAATAGACTTAAAAATATTTCTTTTGATATATATTCCTCCATATAAAGTATAGTTCTTGATAGCAAAAAATACTTAGGAATTGGAAGATTGTTGCTGCAGCTCGAATATAAAATTTGGAAAGTAGACTCAAATATATTTCCGTTAATATATAATTTGAAATATAAAAACCTACGTATAGAGGTAAAAAAACACAAAACAAACTACAGGTGTAGGGATTGAAAAAAAACTACGAATCTAGATTTAGGGTTTAGAGTTTAGAGGAAAGGATCATATTACCTCCGTGAGTTGACCAAGTCTCACAGAACCTGCTCTGATACCATTTGAATTTATGGAAAAGTGAAATACTTCATTGACATCAATCACTTGTTGTAATCAGAGAACATGAACCTCTATTTATAATAGAGGAAGGTAATAGAGTCCAATTACAATAAAACTACCCTTGTCCCAATTACACCCAAACTCTAACACTTAAGGTAAGTCCTAACATAATTAGGTAACTCAATATTGATAAAAGACAAATATAACTTAAAATAAAACTCTTCTTGGTCGTGAACCTAAGATAAAGATACTTTTGCGAGTCCTTCTTGATCTTCCAACTGATGTGATAAGGATGCCAACTCTTGGTAATCATTGTGGGTCCTACTTCTTATGGGCTTGGGCCCATCTTATGGGCTTTCCATGGTCATGTGGCCCATATTATAATAATCATACATATGTGGGCCTTCCTTGGTCGTTTGGGCTTGAGCTTATCTTCCAACACAGTCAATTAACCCATATCTTCTATAGGTAGTGCAACTCCTATCTTCTATAGGTAGTGGGTCTATATGTTGGATGTTCGGCACACTTCTATCTTCTATAGGTAGTGGGTCTATACGATGTTCTGAAGTGTAATAATAACAAAACTCCTCCATCACCATGTCCCTCCACAGGACATCGACTCCCAAGTGGCAAGAGTAATAAATGTCAATTCATGGGGGTATAACATAGAGTTAGTAATAAACTCTTTCATCATGGTGAAATGACATAGATGTCCTTACATGTAGTGGATGTAGTAATAAGCTCCTCTGTCATGGTGATGTAACATATATTGAGGGTACCTCTTCTTCAAAAATAATGTCTCATCAAAAGAGACATAATAGCAGTAGCTGTATATAGCACGACCACCTTCCAACTCATATAACACGAACCAAAATAATAAACGTTGTAGAAGGACCATGAAATAATCATTATCCAATATAAATATTTTTTCTTAGATTTTCTTAGATGCAAAAGCTTCATCTTTTGTGCTCCCATTTTCTTGAATATTTTGGTCACATAAACTCATCCACAACATATGGAATAACATACCTCTTTCTTATACTTCTTCTACTTCTCCCCCTGAAGCTGGGTGGTAATGGTAGTGATCCCAGCTTGAACCTAATATCATAGATGTAACAATAAACCCAAATAATAGAGATGTATAAATAAGCCCTCAATCCAGGGAGAAGTGAGATATTTTCCTGATATATCAACTCAAAAAGTGTCACAAAACAATGGGCATAAATTCAGATTTTTCAATACAACATAATACCAGCACTACCTTTGACTCTTCCGATGCGAATATATCTCTAAATATTGATCAGATTGACATCAAATTTTTTTTAGTCTGAAACTAGACTTAAATAAATTTCATCCAAGTATAAATTTACTTAATAAAATATATCTATCAGAAGAAAAATAATCTAATAGATTTTGGTCTCTGTCATCTGGCTGAAGTAAGTACTGTTTCTCCTTTTTTAAGATCAATATCTCCTTATAAAAAAATCATACTGAGAATTGGTTGAATAGGTAAGAAAATATACTTACATATCTTTCTTTTGATATATAATTCTCCATATAAAATCTCTTTCTTGATAGCATAAAATATCTCAGAAATTGAGGATTTCTGTTGCCTCTCGAACCTCTTTTTCAATATGGCCTTTGCTGCTTCAAATATTTATTTCTCTTTGTAGATAAATCAGATAAAAAACTGGTTGAATAGGTAAAAGAATAGACTTATAGATATGTCTTTTGATATATATTTCTTCATATAAAGTCTTGTTCTTTATAGAAAAAAAACCTCGGAATCTGAAATTTTTTGCTGCTGCTCGAACCTTTTTGCAATCTGACCTTCGCTCATTAAAATATCTATATCTCTCTATAGATAACTCCGATTGGAACAAATCATTTTTATTTGGAAAGTAGACTCAAATAAATTTCCTTCAACATATAATTTTCAATATGAAAATCTCCGTATAGAGGTAAAAAATACAAAGAAAACTATAGGTGTAGAACTGAAAAAAATAACTACGAACCTAGACATAGAGTTTATGGTTTAGAAAAAAATGATCACATTACCTCTGTGGGTTGACCACGTCAAATCACAGAACCTGCTCTGATACCATGTTGAATTTATAGAAAATAAAAATATTTCATTGACTTATTATAATCAGAGTACATGAACCTCTATTTATAATAGAGCAAGGTAGTATAATCCAATTACAATAAAACTACATTTGTCCCAATTACACCCAAACTCTAACACTTAAATATAAGTCCTAGCATAATTAAATAACTCAATATAGATTAAAGACAAACATAACTCAAACTAAAACTCTTCTTGGACGTGACCATAAGATAAAGATGATTTTGTAAGTCATTCTTGATCTTCCAACTTATGTGATAAGGATGGCAGCTCGTAGTATTCATGGTGAGTCCTACTTCTTATGGGCTTGGGTCCATCTTGTGGGCCTTCCTTGGTCATGTGACCCATCTTATAATACTCTTAGATATATGGGCCTTCCTTGGACGTGTGGGCTTGGGCCCTATATACACACAATACAGATGTATGGGGACCCTTGAGTGTCTCAAATATTTCTCAAGTCATGTATTTTATTACATTTATTGATGACTTCACTCGTACCATTTGTTATTTCTGTTTAAGGAGTGTTCTGAGATACCATTGAATTTTAAGTATTTTCATGCTATGGTACTCACTCAGTTTTGTCATAACATAAAAATACTTTGGTCTGATAATGCCAAAAAATACATTTCCAAAGAACTTGACTCTTTTTGTCAAGAAAATGGCATTATCCATCAAACATCATGTGCCTACACTCCTCAAAAAAAATGGTGTAGCTGAACGAAAAAATCGTCATATTCTTGAGGTAGCTCGAGGTATTTTATACGCCATGAAAGTTCCATACTTTTATTGGCCTCATGCAGTCCTTACCGCATGCTTTCTTATAAATTGTCTTCTATCTTCCGTTCTTGGTAATAAATCTCCTTACTCTATATATAAAACAAAATAAAGTCAAACTTTTTTTTTTCTGTTGGGACTTCTCTCCAAGTGCAAAAAGAAAAAAATTAATATTTTCAAACTTTTTTTGCTTCTATTGATACAATCTGTCCAAGTGCAAAAAGAAAAGTAATAATTATGTTTGAACCTTTTTTTTTTCTCTTCTTAGTACTTCCATTCCTAGTGCAAAAAGAAAATGAATAAATATTGCCACTTGCATTGTGAGAGCTTAATAAAGAAAAACATAGTCGTACATTATTTTATTTTTTGCTTCACTTGATTCTTTCTGTCCAAGTAAAAAAAGAAAAATAAAAATTATTGTTTTACATTTGTTTGTGCTTCTTCCCGGTACTCTCATTTCTAGTGCAAAATAAAAACAAATAAATTTTTACGTAATTTTACTTTCTTCTATTGGTACTTTCATTCTAAGTACAAATAGAAAAACGATAAAATGTTGCCCCTTGCATTGTGAGAGCTTAATAAAGCAAAAAAACTTCATACTTGTTTTTGTTTCTATTGGTACGTTCTCTCTAAGTGCAAAAAGAAAAAAGAATAAATTTATTGTACTTTTTTTTGGTTCTTCTTGGTAATTTTATTCCACGTGCAAAAATAAAATGAATAAATATTACCCCTTGCATTGCGAGAGATTAATATAACAAAACAAAGTTAAGCTTTTTTTTCTTGTTGGGACTTCTCTCCAAGTGAAAAATGACAAATTTTAATATTTTGATACTTTTTTTCCTTCTATTCGCATGTTCTCTCTAAGTGCTAATAGAAAATCAATAAATATTTTTGTACTTTGTTTTGGCACTCCTTGGTTCTTTTGTTCCAAGTGCAAAAAGAAAATGAATAAATATTGCCCCTTACATTGCGAGAGCTTAATAAAACAAAACAAAGTCAAACAATTTTTTTCTGTTGCGACTTTCTCTCAAAGTGCAAAAATAAAAAAAAATTAATATTTCATACTTTTTTTTTCTTCTGTTGGTTCTCTCCAACTGCAAATAGAAAATCAATAAATTTTTTTCGACCTTTTATTTTCTCTTCTATGTACTTCTGTTCCAAGTGCAAAAAGAAAATGAATAAATATTACCCCTTGAATTATGAGAGCTTAATAAAACAAAACAATTTCAAACTTTTTTTTTCTGTTGGGACTTTCTCTCTAGCATAAAAAGACAAAAAATAATATTTTCATTCTTTTTTTCTTTCTATTGGTACGTTCTCCCCAAGTGCAAATAGAAAATCGATAAATATATTTTGTAATTTTTTTGGCTCTTCCAGGTACTTTTGTTCCAAGTGCAAAAAGAAAATGAATAAATATAGCCCCATGCATTGCGAGAGTTTAATATAACAAAACAAAGTCAAACTTTTTTTTCTTCTTCATCGTACTTTCAATTCAAGTGCAAAGAGAAAAAAAGATTAAATATTATCTCTTGCATTGTGAGAGTGTTATGGACTCCATAGCATCACGAGTTATCAACAGGCGTAGGAATTAAATTATGTTATTTTCCTTTTCATGTAATTCAATTTGGTTTGGTTTGGTTCAGATGTAATGTGGCATGAACTAGTTGACCCATGGGTCTAACTTGTATGTTCGTCCTCAACCCTATTTATGGGGATGTCAAGGTGAATGCAAGTAAGCATTGAGAAAATTAGAATTAAACATATCGGATTCTCCCTCAGAGGTCCAGGTCGGATTCTCCCTCCGAGGTCTAGATCGAGCTTCCTTCAAAGCTCAATCATTCCATTCCGAATTCCACCATTCCACATTTCAGAAACAAGAATCCTCTTCCAGCATCAATATTCATTATGGAGGGAAGAGAGGAAAGAAGGGTGACTCGATCCATGGCTCGGGAAGATCCTAACATCTTGGTATCAGACAGGTCCACCTTTGGGATTCCTCTTCCCCTGAGGATTTGCAACAATTACTTGAGGACAATCGTCAGAGGACAGAGGTTCAAGCTCAATCCCTTGATGAAGTGCATCAGACCACATCTGACCTACGTGAGGCTTTCAAATCAATGGACGCAGCAATCCAAGACATCCTCTGGCGACAGTAAGACAGTGGTCTTCGAGCACTGCCGCCGGCAGTCTACTCTCCGCCGGCCGAACACCATCAGTACCAGCCACCACCGCCTCCTCCACCACCACTGCGCCACAACAATGCCCCTATGGGCCCTTCCGCACAGGGACCAAATTCAGTTCCCAGGTATTTCAAACTGGACTTTCCTACATGTGATGAGTCTAAGGACCCTTGATTTGGTTAACCAAGTGTGACCAGTTCTTTTATCATCAAAAAACATCGGCGGAGGACAAGGTTCATTTGGTTGCATACCACATGCTCGATGAAGCGCTCCTATGGTACCACCATTTCCGAAATGACCATTTGGTTTAGGATTGGGCGACCTTTAGACAATCTTGCATGATGAGGTTTGGTCCTCCAGCTAGTAGAAATCCATTGGGAGAATTGATCAATTATAAACAGACTGAGTCACTAGAGGTGTACCAAAAGACCTTCTAGGAACGTTTGGCCCGCGCTAGTGAGTTTGTCAGGCCCTCCTAGTATGTTCAAATATTTACTGCTGGTTTGACAGAAGCTCTGCGTTTGGAAGTTGAATTACATGGTCCTATAGAATTGGACCACGCTATGAATTTGGCCAGGGCAATTGAGCATAAGCAGCGAGTTTTGAAGGAATCACTGGTCAGAAAACCAGTTTGGTCAAGCAAGCACAATGCCACTGCACTAGCACCCTATTCAGGGCCTCCACGTTCTGGAGCCAGTGCAGCACTGCGTACAGAAAGTTCTAACTCTTTCCCACTAGCCCCTTACTTCAAAAAATTAAATAGACAAGAGATGGAACAGAGAAAGGCCAAGGGCCTTTGTTTTAATTGTGACGAACAGTATGTCCAAGGTCACATATGTACAAAATTATTTAGTGTGGCTCTGTGGGAGGATTTTGAGGACATACTACCAAAAGAAGACATTGTGGAGACAAAACAAGAGGGTCCAGAGATTTCACTTCATGCCATGACTATCCTGCACAGTTCTAACACCATGCAGGTTTGGGCTCAGTTGCATCATCTACAGTTACTAGCTTTAGTTGACTTTGGCAGGATGCATAACTTCATCAGTTAGCCAGCGGCAGAACAACTTGGGTTAGTAATCCAACAGTAGACAGGCCTCTCCGTCTCAGTGGCCAATGGGGCAAAAATTGCCAGTGTGGGAATATCTACAACCACCCACTTTGATATTGAGGGACACTCCTTTATTGTAGACTTCTTGGTGATTCCACTGGCAGGATTTGATTTGGTACTTGGAGTTAAATGGCTCCAATTGTTGGGGCCTTTTTTGTGGGATTTTCAGGCTTTGACCATGACCTTCACAGAGGACTAGTGTCAAATCACATTGCATGGCACCCAGGCACTAGTGCCCTGCGCACTTCAGGCCGTTCAGGTCCAGAGCACCGACAACTGTAAGTTATCTCAATTACTTACAGACTTTGATGATATATTTCATGAACCTATTGCTCTTCCGCCTATTCGCCACTGTGATCACCGCATCCGATTGAAGATGAAAACTGAACCTGTAGTGGTTCGGCCTTACCGTTACCCCCACCTACATAAGGATGAAATTGAGAGGCAGTGCCAAAATATGCTTGCCCAGGGAATTATTCAGCCAAGCAGATCTCCTTTCTCATCCCCGGTATTACTAGTTAGAAAACATGATAAGTCGTGCAGGTTTTGTGTGGACAATAGGCAACTCAACGATCACACAATTAAAGACAAATTTCCAATCCCAGTGGTGGACGAGTTGTTAGATGAGTTACACGGTGCCACTATATTTACCAAGCTAGACCTGTAGTCTGGCTATCATCAGATCCGCGTTCATCCTTCAGATGTGGAGAAGACAAAGTTCTGCATGC
This sequence comes from Aristolochia californica, assembly GCF_029961685.1. Taxonomy (NCBI): domain Eukaryota; kingdom Viridiplantae; phylum Streptophyta; class Magnoliopsida; order Piperales; family Aristolochiaceae; genus Aristolochia; species Aristolochia californica. The sequence goes on along the minus strand of NW_027181992.1, from coordinate 16,005,909 downwards.
ACCACGGTCATTTTGAGTTCCTCGTGATGCCATTTGGTCTCTCCAATGCGCCTTCCACATTCCAGTCCCTCATGAATGAGGTATGTTCTCTCTCTTGTGGAAATATGTTTTGGTATTTTTTTATGATATATTGGTGTATAGCAAAAATTGGGACGAGCATCTTCAGCACCTTCACTAGGTATTTACTCTTCTCCGCTCCCATCATTTGGTTTTAAATAAGTCCAAATGTTCTATGGGCACCTCCGAAGTGGCATACTTGGGCCACGTTATTTCAGCAGTTTGGGTGAAGGTTGACCAAAGTAAGATTCAGGCCGTCACTGATTGGCCTCCTCCCACCTCCATTACAGCCTTAAGAGGATTTTTGTGCCTTGCTGGGTATTACAGGAAATTTATCCACAGCTATGGCCAGATTGCAGCACTGCTCAACAATCTACTCAAGAAAAATGCATTCACCTAGTTCGAAACAGGGGCTCATTCCTTTCAGCAATTGAAAGAAGCCTTATCATCAGCACCGGTTTTGTAGCTACTGGAATTTGATGAGTTATTTGTGGTAGAATGTGATGCTTCGGGCGGCAGTATTGGTGCAGTGTTACATCAACAAGGACACCTGATCGCTTATTTTAGCTGCCAGCTTGGCCAACACCATCACAAGTTAGCAACTTATAAGAGGGAATTGATCGGTTTAGCTAAGGCAATACAACATTGGCAGTCTTATATTTTGGGGCGCCCATTTCTGATTCACAACGATCATTGTAGCCTCAAGTATCTTCTTGAGCAACACCTCACCACCTCCCCTCAGTAGCACTGGTTAAGTAAACTGATGGGGTTTGACTTTACCGTGGAGTATAAACTTGGGAGTTTGAATGTAATGTGATGAGACATCCTGGTTATGGGTCTGGGTTAAGTACTTATGTCTTCTGCTCCTAACAAGCTGGTCTTTTGGGTAGTATTGGCTAAGTGCTTGACTTAGAACTTCGAAGTTAAGCGAGTTGGGCGAGAGTAATTCTAGGATGGGTGACCTCCTGGGAAGTATTCTTGCCTAGGTGCTTATCATTTGGTATCAGAGCTGACCCTTGGTCGCTAGTTCGATTCCTGGCAATGGTGTAGAGGCTTGATTTAAATACTGGTAGGCCGTAGGATAAAAACCCGGGTTAGGCCTGTGTCATTGTGCTACCGTGGTCGTTGACTTGCGAAGGGGGGAGGGGTATGATGTTATGGGACATCCTGGTTATGGGTCTGGGTTAAGTACCTATGTCTTCCACTCCTAACAGGCCGGTAATAAAACAAAGTCATACTTTTTTTATTTTGTTTCTTTTGCAACATTCTCTTCTAGTCCAAAAAGAAAAATAGTAAATATTGTCATACATGTTTTTTTTCTGTTGGTATGTTATCTCCAAGTTAAATTAGAAAACCAAAAACTATTTTAGTACTTGTTTTGGCTCTTCTTGGTACTTTTGTTCTCAATGCAAAAAGAAAATGAAGAAATTTTACCCCTTGCATTGTGAGAGTTTAATAAAACAAAACAAAGTCAAACTTTTTTTTTTCTGTTGGGACATTCTCTCAAGTGCAAAAAGACAAAAAATAATATTTTCTTTCTTTTTTTCCCTTCTATTTGTACGTCCTCTCCAAGTGCAAATAGAAAATCAATAAATATTTTTTTACTTTTTTTTGGCTCTTCTTGCTACTATCGTTTTAAGAGCAAAAATAAAATGAATAAATATTGCCCCTTGTACTACAGGAGCTTAATAGAACAAAACAAAGTCTTTTTTTTTTGTTGGAACTTTCTCTCCAAGTGCAAAAAGAAAAACAATTAATATTTTCATACCTTTTTTGCTTATATTGGTAAGTTCTCTCCAAGTGGAAATAGAAAATCAATAAATAGTTTTTTACTTTTTATTTACTCTTCTTGTTACTTTCATTCCAAGTGCAACAAGAAAATGAATAAGTATTGCCCTTTGCATTGCGAGAGGTTAATAAAACAAAACAATGTCCAAATGTTTTTTCTTCTTCTTCGTACTTTTGTTCCATGTGATAAGAGAAAAAAACGATAAAATGTTGTCTCTTGCATTGTGTCAACTTAATAAAAGAAAAAAAATGTAATACTTTTTTTTATTTTGTTTCTTTTGCAACATTCTCTTCGTCCAAAAACAAAAACAATAAATATTATCATACATTTTTATTCTTCTGTTGGTACATTCTTTCCAAGTTAAATTAGAAAACCAATACATATTTTATTATTGTTTTTCTCTTCTTGCTACTTTCGTTCCAAGAGCAAAAACAAATGAATAAATATTTCCCCTTCCATTGCAAAAGCTTAATAAAACAAAAAAAAGTCTAACTTTTTTTTTGTTTGGACTTTCTCTCCAAGTGTAAAAAGAAAAATAATTAATATTTTTTTACTTTTTTTTTTTTTTTGCTTCCATTTGTACCTTCTCTCCAAGTGCAAATAGAAAATCAATAAATGAAAATGAATAAATATTGCCCCTTGCATTGTGAGAGCTTAATAAAATAAAACAAAGTCAAACTTTTTTTTCTTTTGGGACTTTCTCTCCAAGTATAAAAAGACAAAAATTAATATTTTGAAACTTTTTTTCATTCTATTTCTACATTCTCTCCAAGTGCAAAAAGAAAAATAATAAATATTATTGTACTTTTTCTACCTCTTCTTAGTACTTTTTTTCCAAGTGCAAATAGCAAATGAATAAATATTGCCCCTTTCATTGCGTGAGTTTTATAAAACAAAACAAAGTCAAATATTTTTTTTAATTGGGACTTTCTCTCCAAGTGCAAATAGACAAAAATGAATATTTTCATACTTTTTTATCCTTCTATTGGTACGTTCTCTCCAAGTGCAAATAGAAAATCAATAAATATTTTTGTACTTTTTTTGGCTCTTCTTGCTGCTTTCGTTCCAAGTGCAAAAAGAAAATGAATAAATATTGCCCCCTATATTGTGAGTGGTTAATAAAACAAAACAAAGTAAAACTTTTTTTTCTCTTTTGGGACTTTCTCCCCAAGTGCAAAAAGAAAAAAATTAATATTTTAATTCTTTTTTTTTTTTTTGCATCTATTGGTATGTTATCTCCAATGTGCAAATAGTAAATCAATAAATATTTTTGTATGTATTTTTTGCTCTTCTTTGTACTTCCGTTCCTAGTGCAAAAATAAAATGAATAAATATTGCCCCTTGCATTATGAGAGCTTAATAAAACAAAACAAAGTCAAACTTTTTTTTTCTTCTGTTGGCACTTCTCACCAAGTACAAAAAGACAAAAATTAATATTTTCATACTTTTTTTCTTTCTATTGATACAATCTCTCCAAGTGCAAAAATAAAAGCAATAATTATGTTTGTACTTTTTTTTTGCTCTTCTTAGTACTTTCATTCCTAGTGCAAAATGAAAATGAATAAATATTGCCCCTTGCATTGCGAGAGCTTAATAAAGCAAAACATAGTCGTACTTTATTTTATTTTTTGCTTCACTCAGTTCTTTCTGCCCAAGTACAAAAAGAAAGAAAAATATTGTTTTACTTTTTTTTGCTACTTCTTGGTACACTCATTTCTAGTGCAAAACAAAAATAAATAAATTTTAATGTAATTTTACTTTCTTCTGTTGGTACTTTCATTCCAAGTAAAAATAGAAAAACAATAAAATATTGCCCCTTCCATTGTGAGAGCTTAATAAAGCAAAACAAATTCATACTTTTTTTTTCTTCTATTGGTACGTTTTCTCCAAGAGCAAAAAGAAAAAGAATAAATTTTATTTTACCTTTTTGGCTCTTCTTGGTACTTTCGTTCCACGTGCAAAAATAAAATGAATAAATATTACTCCTTGCACTGCGAGGGCTTAGTAAAACAAAACAAAGTCAAATTTTTTTTTTCTGTTGGGACTTCTCTCCAAGCACAAAAAGACAAAATTTAATATTTTCATACTTTTTGTCCTTCTATTGGTACGTTCTCTCCAAGTGCTAATTGAAAATCAATAAATATTGTTGGAAGATATAGATGATTTCCATTTTATACGAGAAGATCCTATAAACCATTTGCCGCAAGCTGGGTATTCATGATATTCTCTCACCCCCATCTTGAGGGGGAGTGTTGGAAGATGGGCCCAAGCCCACATGACCAAGGTAGGCCCACATATGCAAAAGTGTTGGAAGATGGGCCCAAGCCTATAAGATATGGACCCACCATGATCACACGAACTAGTGGGACCCACAATGATTACGTGAGGTGGCATGATGAGTCATCACACGAGCTAGAATCCTTATCATATGAGTTGGAAGATTTGGCATTAGTTGGAATACTTATCACATGAGTTGGAAGATTTGACAAATCTTCCTAGATTAATGTAATTGGTTTATCTTACCTTGATTTATGTAGTTTTGGATAATCATGATTAATGTAATTAGGTTAAGTTGTAGGGGCAGAATTGTAATAATGTAGTTTGATTAATTTATAAATTGTGCTTCACGGGAAGGGTTAGGATATAAGTCCATAACCTCTTCTTTCTTTTCTTTTCTCTCAATGGGTATCTGTCTTTTTTTTTCATGAGCTAAATCCATGGAGTCCTGAAAATCAACATGGTCTCTTGCATGAAAGAGCTTAATAAAAATGATAAAATATTATCTCTTGCATTGTGGGAGCTTAATGAAACAAAACAAAGCCATACTTTTTTTTTATTTTTGTTTCTATTGCAACTTTCTCTTCTTGTCCAAAAACAAAAAACAATTAATGAATAAATACAACCCCTTGCATTGTGAGAGCTTAATAAAGCAAAACAAAGTCAAACTCTTTTTTTCTTCTATTGGTACGTTCTCTCCAAGAAAAATTAGAAAACCAATAAAAATTTTAGAACTTTTTTTTGGCACTTCATGGTACCTTTTGTTTCAAGTGCAAAAAGAAAATGAATAAATACTGCCCCTTGCATTGCGAGAGCTTAATAAAGCAAAACAAAGTAACACTTTTTTTCTTTTTGCAAAACAAAGCATATTGTTGTAATTTTTTTCTACTTCTTGCTACTTTCATTTCTAGTACAAAAAAAAGAAAACAATAATTTTTATGTAATTTTACTTTCTTTTGTTGGTGCTTTCATTCCAAGTACCAATAGAAAAATGATAAAATATTGCCCATTGCATTGTGAGGCTTAATAATACAAAATAAATTCTTACTTTTTTTTTGCTTCTATTGGTACGTTGAGATCCTAGTGCAAAAATAAAAATAATAAATATTATTCTACTTTTTTTTGGCGCTTCTTGGTACTTCTGTTCCAAGCGCAAAAAGAAAATGAATAAATATTGCCCCTTCCATTGCGAGAGCTTAAAAAAATAAAACAAAGTCAAACTTTTTTTTTCTATTGGGACTTTCTCCCCATGTGCAAAAAAACAACAATTAATATTTTCATATTTTTCTTTGTATTGGTACGTTCTCTCCAAGTGCAAATAGAGAATCAATCAATATTTTGTACTTTTTTTTGGCTCCTCTTGCTACTTTCGTTGCAAGTGCAAAAAGAAAATGAATAAATATTGCACCTTACATTACGAGAACTTACTAAAGGAAAACATACTCGTACTTTATTTTTATTTTTGCTTCTTTTGGTTCTTTCTGTCCAAGTACAAGAAGAAAAAAACTATTGTTTTAATTTTTTTGCTACTTTTTGGTACTCTCATTTCAAGTACAAATTGAAAAAAAAATTATTTTGTATTACTTTTTTTCTTCTTCTTCGTACTTTCGTTCCATTTGCAAAGAGAAAAAAATAAAATATTGTCTCTTGCATTGTGAGAGCTTAATAAAACAAAAAAAAGTCATTCTTTTTTTTTATTTTGTTTATGTTGCAACTTTCTTTTCTAGTCCAAAAAGAAAAACACTAAATATTGTCATATTTTTTTTCTTTTGTTGGTACGTTCTCACCAAGTTAAATTAAAAATAAATAAATATTTTAGTAAATGTTTTGGCTCTTCTTGGTACTTATGTTCCAAGTGCAAAAAAAAAAAAAGAATAAATATTCATTCTCCAAAAATAAATTGAAAGAATGAACCAAGCAGAAATCGTATACCAACACGTAGAAACTACTTCAATTGGAGAAACCTCTACGTGTACATACAAAATACCAGCACAAAAAACAAATATTGGTATGTTGTTTTCATAGGGAGACAAGCAGGAATATATGACAGCTGGGAAGAATCCCAAACTCAAGTCATAGGATTCCCCGAAAACTCTCATAGAAAGTTTCGGACAAAAGAAGATGCTAAACAAGCTTGGACAACAACCCGAAAATGACCTTCGGACTTATCTGAAAAGTCCTTGTGCACATAGATGATGGAACATAGCCCATATAAAGCTTTAAGCCCATCTATAGGAAATAGTGACATCATCACTTATCCCAACCAAATGAAAGAGTCTTATGGAAAGACCCTTACTCTATGAATGAGTTTTTCTATTTAACCGATATGGAAACTCCATTACCGTTAGGCCTACCTGACATTACCGGATGGCTTAAAAACCTAGTGTATACAGCACCTTGCCTAGCACCTAGGAAAAACAGATCCAGAACCTTCAAATTTTAGGATGCTTTAAAAGCATCATCCTCCACTAATGATGAAGTTTACGCAGAATATAATGCTTTCGGTTGCCAACCGATTTATTATGTTCAAGAGGAAAAACCCTCCTCTAGTAAACAAAACGAGCAACAAGCTAGTGAACCAGAGGCATGGGACTTTGACGAAGTTGCAATAGAAACTACTCTGCTAAAGACAAAAAGGCAGATAATCTTGGTAAAAGATTCAGAATGCTTCGAGGTAGTCACCAACATGAAGCAGAAACTTCAAGGGTACGAGATACCCACATGGAAGACAACTTCCAAGACAACTTCCGCAACTGAAAACCAGATAACTCTCGAGAAAGAAAAAGTTTCTCCCACTCCAAAATATCATTGGGAGGACAAAGGTATTCGACAAAATACACAAATGTCGATCCATCACATGCTACCATTGGACACCAATCCATAGATAGCATAAACGCTTTTGTATTTTATCTCAACTTGGATTGCCCCAAGGAGGGAGAAAAAGTCCTTAAAGAATGGGAAAGAAGCATGAGCAATGCTGCAAATATGCATGAATCTTGGGATAAAAGATTCTGCATTTAATTTCTTTACCCATGCTTTACAGGGTAACGTAGCTTAGTGGTGGGACAACCTTCCCGAAGACCAAAAAAGAACTACTTCGATATCTATAGCCTCTATACTAAAAGGATTAGTGGCTAAGATATCAAGAGAATGTCTAGGAATACATCTTAACCTAGGAGCTCACAATAAGAGTACTAAAAAAAGAAAACGTTTAGAAACTCTTCAAAAATTAAACAAGTTACAAATATGTAACATTTGCTTTTATGAGAAGTACTATTGTGAATTTGCAAGTTGCTTCTAAAAACTACACAAAGATAATCAAAAACCTTACCTGCCCATCTTTTATTCAAAATTGCCAGAACCTTTTGCAACTGTAGCTGAAAAAGACTACATTATAAAATACTAGCAAAATAACCCAGAGTATGGTACTTTAACCATGGATAATTTCCGAAATTTTGATACTCTAGGAAGAAGGAATAGGTTTGTACAAGACATGTTGGCAAATCTCTGTGAAGCCCAAAGACTACAAAAGAAAAGTAGTAAGGCATATAAAAAAACATTATGTTGTTTCAACCAGAACAAAAATGTAGGGGCGTATGGTTGTAAAACCAACTCCCATATGCAAAGACACTATACTGAGGAATTTTGTAAGAAAACATTTTGGATACAACGAAGTTCCAAAACCAGGTATACTCCTAGAAAGAGATACTTTAGGAAACGAACAAACTCTGGCTCCTCCACATCCAATATAGGGTCAAATGCATACTGCCCAAAGGGAAAACGCCTAAGCAAATGTAAGTGCTGGATATGCCAGAAAGAAGGACATTTCACTCACTATTGTCCAAATGATAAGAAAAAATGGCAGTATAATACTTACATGATACTTGCAGAAGAAAAAGGATTGGAAATCATCCATCATGATGAAATCCAATCGGAAGATGAAGTATATGAACTTCATCTTGATACTGAGTCTTCCAACTCAGAAAACTCAAAAAAATATGTCGGACTCTTTAGGCACCTTCTCTGAATGAGTATTCGCATAAATGCAGAGAATGTAGCTTTTGAAAATTCCTATATCACGGTCATGCTTAAGCTACCAGGATATATCAAATTCCATATACACGCTCGAGTAGATACAGGAAGTTCATATTGCCTTGCCAGACAAAATTTACTTCCCACAACGTTATTGGAATCACTGGAAGTACCACTTCAAGTAACGGTTGGCTCAGGCGAAAATATTTCGCTTCCTACAGAAGCCAAAAACATTCATCTCGACATTGAAGGTGAAATTTTTTGTATCCCAAAACTCATTAGTTTAGGACTCACATAAACACATGACCTGATTTGGTCCTCGAAAATGAATGGCTCATGTTTCTCGCCCCTGTAGAACAAACACCAGCCTACTATAAACTTCTTTATCGTACTCGACGTGAAATAGATAATTCTATTGTATTTATCTACACAGTAAAACCCCTTGAAGCCTATGCCATTTCTGGTAATGGAGATGTCCTCCATCAGGTCTTCAAAAAATACTTACATGATACTAGCCGAAGAAAAAGAATTGGAAATCATCCATCATGATGAAATCCAGTCGGACGATGAAGTGTATGAGCTTCATCTTGAATCTGAGTCTTTCACCTTGGAAAACTCATAAAACAAGTCGGATTTGTCAGGTACATCCTCTGACTGAATCTCCACATCAATACAGAGCATATGGAATTTCTTATATCCGATTATGCGTATGTTTTCTAGATATACAACACTGCAGCAAGCGTGGTGTTCAAATCCACTTTGTCGAATTAGTTTCTCTTTTATTATAGAACACATTAAAGGAGATAAAATTATTTACTTGATACTCTTACTAGAGAAATTTCTTGTATTACAGACAGGTAAAATGGACCTAGCAGCAGCAATCGCCACTCTCACGGTATTGGTCTCTACCTTACAGTCACTTTTGGATAGTCTTTTAGTTCTTTCTGAATGAGGAGACTTATCCGAGAACTATGCCCATTATGGGTTAAGTGGAGACCTCTTACAACTCAAGGTTAAGGAATTAACCGAAGAGTTAAAAGAACTCACCAAAAGCCATGATATTCCAAGCCCCCCGGGACTTCTACCGGATCTCCATTGCAAGAAAAGGAAGCCATAATGTCAGCTAATAAGTAGACGGATGACTCTAGTGTTTTGATAAAGAAAGGTCGACCTGGGATTTCTACTAGTCATGCCAGGCAGGAGAAGGAAATCACAACCCAGTCATCTATGATGATAGGGGAATCAGGGATTTCTACCTGTAGTCTAGAGCTGGAAAGGAAAACTTAATGATTTCCTCGAAATCGGAATCAAGGGCTTCTACCTGCCAATCTCGAGATGGAAAGGAAGTTCAGATCCATCTCTAATGGAAACATAGTCTAGAAATGAACTTTCATTCAAGACAAAATTGGTTACCCTGTCTGAGTTTACAAGGTTGCAAAGCCTCAATAAGCCCGACAAAGCAAGTTTTAATGAGTTTGAATTTTTGAAGAAAATTTAACCTTTGAAACTTTCGGACATCATGTCTAAGGAACCCTCGTTACACCCTCAAAAGGAAGATAACGTTTGTTCAAAAATTGAAACCGATCATATTGTTCAATTCCAAAGATGGAATGAGCAAATCGGACAAGGGATGAACACTCCCTTCTTCACAACCGAATCCAGTAGCAATTGGAATCAAGTGAAACTGAGTCAAGAAATAGACTCTAAATATGCGTCCATATTTTATTCCTATGGATTCATAAAGTAGATAATGCTTCAATCCACCGATTTATCGGTTTTGGAGAAGATGCCAAAAGATATTATGGAGGCTTGCAAAAGTTTTATCTCCATTACAAAAAGTAAAGGAATTCAGATTAATTTCATTTCCTGCATTGCTGAAATTGTTACTGACATCAAGATGTTTCCAAGCATTTCTGTCATGACTCTAGAAGTCATCAAAGAAGGTGAAGCTACACAGGAATATGATCCCAGACATATTCCAAAGGCAAAGCCATGCCCCGAAGCAGTCTGGCCAACCAGACATATACAAGGGCTCAAGCTTATGACACATCTCATACAACATCTAGTTTAGAAGAAGAAAAACTTTATCTATAAGACATCTGTCCCACTGACAATTGTTAGAAAGAGCTATAAAGAGACTCCTGCACCTGTTCAGAAAATTCTCCAAGAAACGATGAAGAAAATCATCAAAGGAAATATTCCCTTCAGAAAAAATGCAAAAGAAGGTTTCTGCAAGATGGCCCAAAAGTCTTTTCCAAAAGAGCACACCTGTCGACTGTGCATAGAATGGCAGCTATCAAAATGAAGACCAGTCAGCAGCCACATCAGACTACACTTCAGCTGACAAGTTAGCAGCCACCAAGGGAGAAGACAAAATCCAAGTCAGCAAAGGCGACAAACAAAAAAGATTCTTGTGCGTCAGCAAGATAATGTCACAAGAAGAAAAGTCTTTACTACCTCTATTTTTGGCACCGAAACGTAATAATGCAAGGGCAAAAATGAAAAAACTAAAAGACGAAAGATACCCTTTGTCTTTAAATACAAACCCTTCGATCTAGGGAAAAGAGGGAAGAAAAAGAAAATCCCTCGGCTATAAAATCGAAGTTCCACCAGAGGTTGAGGCATTTGAAAATCAATCCACTTTTTTCTAAAAGAAGTTCTGAAGATTTGAGAAAGAAGGCGATTTTCAGTGAGCATCCTCTGACGAAGTCCTTAAAGCACGATATGTGCTTAACAGCCATAATGCCTGAGTAGTAAAGAGGGAGTTGATTGGTAGCACGGTTGGTAACTTCGGGAGATATGTAGATATGAATTTTTTTTGTTTTTGTTTTTATATTGTGAAACAATATTTTAATATTCCGCATGTTTGTAATATTTCAATTCGTAGAGTGTTTTTTTTTACTGTTCATTTTCCGCATATATATATATATATATATATAGGAATCTCCATAGTAGGTGTTTTTACTATTCTAAAGTTACTATTCATGTTTACCTTTCATGGCTTCTATTCATGTTTACTATTCACTCATAATAGTAATAGTATCAAAATAGTGCCAAATAGGATCCAAGCTAGGTACTTAGAATTAGTCGGCTACGCTCTGAGGTAGAAAACGAAACGGAGTTGTGCTCTACCCTCCTGAAGCAGCCATGGAGTTGCATTGGTTGACATGTACAACTTGGGGACCTCTGAAAACTGCAAGGTTGTATAACGATTTAGCCCACGTGGTAGTAAGTAGGCAGGAATAGGGTCAAACCCCGAATAGTACTGAGTAGCAGCATAAGTCATGTTGGGCCTATCAGATAGCTATTAGGTGTCATTCATAAATTGAGACTCTTGTTATATCAGCTGGAATACCCGAGTCTACAGGGCTATTGGTTCGAAGAGACTCACTCGCCAAAAGGGTCGCTGCCACTGGTTTAACAATGCCACGTAACAGTGTCTCAGAAAATCAGTAAATTCGACAGAAATGAGTAAATAGCAGTAATATGTGGTAGTAACTAGCAATAATGTTAGTAAAAATGTCAGTAATGCATGAATAGTATTGTATGTTTGAATAATAATATGTGAGTTGTAAGTGTTCCATGTAAAAATGGTATCAGAGCCAAGGATTAGCCTTTGTTCTTTCTGTTTAGGTTTACATACTCCCAAAACAGTTACGACCCAAAACCGGTCACATCCCAGACAACATTTGTAATTTAAAAATGTACCAAACAACTCAATTGGTCGGTTAGAAGTAACTTCATGGTCCTTCATATGACACAATGTTAAAAACTAGACAAACCCATGTTTGTCCTATAATAGGCTATCTACATGAATGGCATGACAAAAATAATCCAATATTAAATAATATAATGGATTTAGTTGGTGATATTCATCACAATTTCTTGATGAAAAGTTGTTGTGAAAAATACACTGTAGAATAAGTTGCCTTCTGTTAATGAACAAGTACAAAAACTCAAGAGAGGAATCAATGCTCATTTTGAGGTACAAAAAGCAGGAAATACTCAAGAAACAGTGAAATTCCTTACAGATCTACAAAGTTTTGTAGATCAAGAAATAAATCACTCTAGGATATTAGTACCTATCCAAGAGATGAAAACTAAAATGGTTAAAAACAAACTAAGTAGAAAAGAATTACATGAAATCATTTGTAAAATAGCTTCCGTAAAAAAATCAACAAAGTACAAATAAAGATCGTATTATACGAGATATCTGCGCTTTAACTCAAAATAATGAATTAAGAGAACTAGTTATTCAACATACCTCTCCAGTCATTACTTTGTATCAATTGGAATGTCTGATAGAAATTTTGTTCCGAAAATTGGAAGAGACAGCGTCTCAACTAAAATTCTTAAATGTCTAAACAAATAGGAATAGAATGTACTTCCCTTCAAAATAGTGTACATCATGAAACACAGGGAGAATACAAAGAACATCCTAACCTTATGCAGAATGGACAAAAGTGGACAATCAGTATCCCTCAGATAACTGAAATCTATAATAAAGATTGGATTGAGTTCCAAAAAAAATCCTACGTCTTTCAGAAGGAACTGTATGTAGAAATACAGGATATCGACTCAGGTACGTTCTACTATAGATTATTAAGTGAATCAGACTTAGTGAAGTTAAAACAATTCAAAAATGTCCATTATGGACTAGTTTGAATAGGATTAGACCCCTTAATACGAATCAACCAAAATTTACCCTTCATAGCAGCTATCGTTGATAACTCAGTGAGTAATAATTTTGCAAAAGTCCTACTCGGAGGAGTTAGAGCAAATTTAGGATTGGGCCCTGTTTCTTATACAACCTGGCCTGTTGAATTTATGGAAAAGTGAAATACTTCATTGACATCAATAACTTGTTGTAATCAGAGTACATAAACCTCTATTTATAATAAAGGAAGGTAGTAGAGTCCAATTACAATAAAACTACCCTTGTCCCAATTACACCCAAACTCTAACACTTAAAGATAAGTCCTAACATAATTAAATAACTCAATATAGATAAAAGACAAACATAATGTTATGGACTCAATAACACTGAGTCATCTACTTTACTTTTATTATTTATGTTGCTTTTAATTTCGAATTTTATTGATTTGTAATAAGACTTAAAGGTAGGGGTAGAATTGGGTTTTATAACCCTAACCTATGTTGATATTAATTACCCTATTTAAGGGGTAAGGACAGAGAAATAAAGCAAGTTCGGAATTAACATAATCTAGGGTAATTTAGGTTCCTTCTAGGCTCTCTATTCTAGGGTTCTTGGTGTGAACTCTCTTGGGGGTTTGCTGCATCCATTGGGGAGTCTTTGTGGAGATCTTGGAAGGAAAAGGAGAAGGAATCAGCCTTCTCTTCCATGCTGCAATAGTCATCCATCTCTTCCATGAACCAGCACTAAGGGAAGGAGGATTTGCGTGAGCCTTAGCATCAAGAAAGGGATTTTTGAGTTGCTGAATTAAAGGAGGTCTTCAAGAGGTATTTTTATCTATCTTTTCCGAGTTTAGAAGAGCTAGAGACTGCCCTCTTTACATTAAGCATTGGTAGTTGCATGAATTCAGAAACCCTATTCATTGACGTGAGGAATAAAGTGGGGTTTCATAATTGGATCCTTAAAACAGTCTCTTGATTGAATTGGTGCATCTATAATTGAGAAAAGGAAACTCCTTTTCAATTAGAACGTGAAAGGAGAAGTATAAGAAGAGTTCTTTTCACAAAAAACGTGATAAGAAACCCTCAAATAGTGCTGGATTCATATTCAACTCGCCGAGTTACTAGATCCATGGCTATGGACCATAACACATAACTCAAACTAAAACTCTTCTTGGTCGTGACCCTAAGATAAAGATACTTTTATGAGTCCTTCTTGATCTTCCAACAGATGTGATAATGATGCTAGCTCATGGTAATCATTGTGGGTCCTACTTCTTATGGGCTTGGGCCCATCTTGTGGGCCTTCATTAGTCGTGTGGCCCATCTTATAATAATCTTACATATGTGGGCCTTCCTTGGTCATTTGGGCTTGATCTTATCTTCTAACATGGCCCAATCTACAAATAGATTTAGATGACAAGCATATCCAGGGCTTGTCATCTTGAAACCAGTAGCCCTGCAGCCTAGGGTATTCCAGCAGATATACAACACTATAGCGGAAGCGTGGTGATGATAAGATCCACTTTGTCGCAGTAATTTCTCTTTTATTGTAAACAACATTAAAAGACAAAAAAAATTTACCTGATTCTTTTATGTGAGAATATTCTTGTTTTACAGACAGGTAAAATGGACCCTCTCAGCAACACACTAACAGAGCTAGTAGTAGTAATCGCCACTCTCACGGTATTGCTCTCTACCTTACTCTCTTTTTGATAGTCTTTTAGTTCTTTCTGAATGAGGAGACTTATCTGAGAATTGTGCCCGTTATGGGTTAAGTGGAGACCTCTTACAACTCAAGGTTAAGGAATTAACCGAAGAGTTAAAAAAAACTCACCAAAAGGCATGATATGCCAAGATCCTCCAGGACTTCTATCGGATCTCCATTGCGAGAAAAGGAAGCCATAACGTCAGCTAATAAGCAGATGGATGACTTTAGTGTTTTGTAAATACAGGTCGACCTGGGATTGCTACTGGTCATGCCAAGCATGAGTAGGAAATCACAACCCAGTCTTCTATAAAGATAGGGGAATCAGAGATTTCAACCTACTAGTCTACAGTTAGAAAGGAAAGCTTAACGATTTCCTCGAAATCAGAATCATGGACTTCTAGCTGCCAGTCTAATCAGAATCATGGACTTCTAGCTGTCAGTCTTGAGCTGGAAAGGAAGTCACAGTAGATCCATCTTTGATGGAAATGGACTTGTCTAAAAATAAATTCTCATTCAAGACAAAATTGGTTACCCCGTCTGAGTTTACAAGGTTGCAAATCCTCAATAAGCCAGACAAAGAGCATTTTAATGAGTTAGAATTTTTGAAGAAAATTCAACCTTAGAAACTTTCGAACATAATGTCCGAGGAACCCTCGCTACGCCCTTAAAACATGGACAACGTTCGTTCAAAAATTGAAATTGATCATATTGTTCAACTCCAAAGATGGAATGAGCAAATCGGACAAGGGATGAACTCTCCCTTCTTCACAACCAAATCCAGCAATAGTTGGAATCAAGTGAAACTGAGTCAAGAAATAGACTCTAAATATGTGTTCAAACTTTATTCCTATGGATTCATAAAGCAGATAATACTTCAATCCACCGATTTATCGATTTTGGTGAAGATGCCAAAAGAGATTATGGAGGCTTGCAAAAGTTTTGTCTCTATTACAAAAAGTAAAGGAATTCGGATTAATTTCGTTTCCTGCATTGCTGAAATTGTTACTGACATCAAGATGTTTCCAATCATTTCTGTTGTGACTCTTGAAGCCATCAAAGAAGGTGAAGCTACATAGGAATATGATCCCAGACATATTCCAAAGGCAAAGCCATGCCCCAAAGCAGTCTGGCCAACCATACGTATACGAGGGTCAAGCTTTTGACACAGCTCATTCAGCAGCTAGTACAGAAGAAGAAAAGCTTTATCTATAAGACATCTGTCCCATTGGTGATTGTTTCAAAGAGCTATCAAGAGAATCCTTTACCTGTTCAGAAAAGTCTCGAAGAAACATTGAAGAAAATCCTCAAAGGAAATATTCCCTTCAGCAAAAATACAAAACAAGGTTTCTGTAAGATGGCCCATAAGTCTTTTCCAAAAGAGCACACCTGTTGACTATGCACAGAAAGGCAGTTGTCAAAATGAAGAAAAATCAACAACCACGTCGGCTGACACATCAGCTGACAAGTTAGCAGCTACCAAGGTAGAAGACAAAATCCAAGTCAGCAAAGGAGACCAAGAAAAAAGATTCCTGTACATCAAAAGAAGAAAAGTCTTTACTACCCCTGCTTTCGGTGCCAAAAGGTAATAATGCATGGGCAAAAATAAAAAGACAAGAAGACAAAAGATACCCTTTTTCTTTAAACACAAATCCTTCGATCTAGGGCAAAGAGGGAAGAAAAAGAGAACCCCTCGACTATAAAATCGAAGCTCCACCAGAGGTTGAGACATTCGAAAATCAATCCACTCTTTTCTGAAAGAAGTTCCGAATATCATAGAAAGAAGGCGATTTTCGGCGAGCATCCTCCTGCAAAGTCCTTCAAGCACAGTATGTGCTTAACAACAGTAATGGTTGAGTAGTAAAGAGGGAGCCGATCGGTAACTTTAGGAGATGTGTAGATATGTAGTTTGTTTTTGTTTTGTTTTGTTTTGTTTTATATTGTGAAAAAATATTTTTATATTCGTATGTTTGTAATATTTCAATTCATACAGTGTTTGTTTTTACTGTTCATTTTCCGCATATATATATATATATATATATATATATATATATATAAATGAATCTCCACAGTAGGTGTTTTTACTATTCTAAAGTTACTATTCAAAAGTTACAGTTCATTTTTTCTATTAATGTTTACTATTCATGGCTTTTATTAATGTTTACTGTGCACTCGTAATAGTAATAGTATCGAAATAGTGCCAAATAGGATCCAAGCTAGGTACTTAGAATTATTTGACTACGCTCCAAGGTAGAAAACGAAACGGAGCTATGCTCTACCCTGCTGAAGTAGCCATGGAGCTGCATCGGTTGACATGTACGGCTTGGGGACCTCTCAAAACTGCGAGGTTGTATAACGATTTAGCCCACGTGGTGGTAATTCGACAGGAATAGGGTCAAACCCCGAATAGTACTGAGTAGCAGCAGAAGTCATGTTAGGCCTATCTAATAGCTATTTAGGTGTCACTGATAAATTGAGACTCTTGTTATATTGGGTGGAATACCCGAGGCTGCAGGGCTACTGGTTTGAACAGACTCACTTACCTAAAGGGTCGCTGCTACTAGTTTAGTAATGCCACGTAACAATGTCTCAAAAAATCAGCAAATTTTGACACAAATGAGTGAATAGCAGTAATATTTGTAGTAACTAGCAGTGATGTCAATAAAAATGTCAGTAATGCATGAATAGTGTTGTATGTTTGAATAGTAATATGTGAGTTGTGAGTGTTCCGTGAGTTGTGAGTGTTCCATGTTAAAGTGGATCTGATCACCACGCTTGCTACAAGGTTGTATATCTGGAAAGCGAAAGCATAACCGGATATAATAAATTCCAGAGGCTACATGCTCTTATTGTTGTAGAGATTCAGTCAAAGGATGTGCCTGATGAATCCGACATGTTTTCTGAGTTTTCAGGGGTGGAAGAGTTAGATTCAAGATGAAGCTCATACACTTTATCGTCCGACTGGATTCAATCATGATGGATGATTTCCAATCCTTTTTCTTTGGCAAGTATCATGTGAGTATTGTACTGTCATTTTTCTTATCATTTGGACAATTGCGAGTGAAATGTCCTTCTTTCTGGCATATCCAGCACTTGCATTTGCTTGGGGGTTTCCCCTTTGGGCAATATGCATTTGACCCTTTACTGGATGTGGAGAGGCCACAGTTTGTTCTTTTTCTAAAGTATCTCTTTCGGGGAGTATGCTTAGTTTTTGAGCTTTTTTGTGTCCTAAAATTTTTTTATGAAATTTCTTAGGATATTTTATTTGAGTATGGTAGTTGGTTTTACAACCATAAGCCCCTACATTTTTGTTCTAGTTGGAACCACATAATATTTGATATGCCTTACTACTTTTCTTTTGTAGTCTTTAGGCTTCACAGAGATTTGCCAACATCTCTTGTACAAACCTGTGTCTTCTTCCTTAAGTATCAAAGTTTAGGAAATTATCCATGGTTAATGTACCATATTCTCGGTTATTTTGCCAATATTTTATAATGTAACCTTTTTCAGCTACATTTGCAAAAGGTTCTGACAATTTTGAATAAAAGATGGGCAGGAAAGGTTTTTGATCATCTTTTTGTAGTTTATAGAAGTAACTTGCAAAGTCGCATTAGTACTTCTCATAAAAACAAATGTTACATATTTGTAACTTGTTTAATTTTTTAAGAGTTTTTAAACGTTTTCTTTGTTTAGTACTCTCATTGTGAGCTTCTAGGGTTGGATGTATTCCTAGAAATTCTTTTGATATCTTAGTTATTAATCCTTTTAGTATAGAGGCTATAGATGTTGAAGTAGCTCTTTTTTGGTCTTCGGGAAGGTTGTCCCACCATTGAGCTATGTTACCCTCTAAAGCATGGGTAAAGAAGTTAAATGCAGAATCTTTATCCCAAGATTCATGCATATTTGCAGCATTGCTCATGCCTCTTTCCCATTCTTTAAGGACTTTTTCTCCATCCTTTGGGCAATCCAAGTTGAGGTAAAATCCAAAAGGGTTTATGCTATCTATGTGTTATGGTCCCTAGCCATGGATCTAGTAACTCAGCGAGGTAGTTGAGGACCCAGCA
Organism: Aristolochia californica; assembly: GCF_029961685.1. NCBI lineage: Eukaryota > Viridiplantae > Streptophyta > Magnoliopsida > Piperales > Aristolochiaceae > Aristolochia > Aristolochia californica. The sequence continues at coordinate 15,987,329 of NW_027181992.1, read as the reverse complement.
CATTAAGAGGGTTTTTTATCACTATAATGAATAAAGAACAATCTTTTCCCTTTTCTATAATCATTCTCCTTGAAAAGAAGTTCCCTTTTCTCAATTATAGATGAAACCAGAGAATCAATGGACTCTTTGAGACCCAACGTGTGAAAACCCTCTTTTATGATTCATGTCAAGGTATGGTTTCTCTACCATGCAACTACTGGTTATGTACATAAAAGAAACAGAACTCTAACCCTTCTACACTTGGAAAGGGATTTAGAATTACCTCTTTGAAGTTCACACCAATCCAGCAATCCGAAATCCTCCTCCTTCCTGAAAGGATTCATGCGAACCCTTCTCTTCTTGATGTTCCGTGAAAGAGGTAAGGTTCTTCTTCTACTCGGAAAAGAGAGATTAACTCTCTTCTTCTTCCTCTCATGATCAATCTAGGTATCCACCAAATTCACCATGAGAACAATGCACATCAAGGACCCAAAACTAGGAAATCGTCAAGGGGACCTCCTTACCCTAAATTTACCTAATTTCAGACTTGGCTTTTTCTATTTCCTTAACCCTTAAATTGGGTATTTGACATCATGAGAGTTTAGGGCTATAAATACCAATTATACCCCTACGTTTAAGCTTATTACATAATCAATGAAAATTAAACTAAAAACAATATAATGAAAGTTAAATTAGATGACTCGGTGAGTCATTCTCTCCTCCTCTGAGTGACTCGGTGTGCTATTGAGTCCATAACTCCCCTTGTAGAAAGATTTTGTCCTCAAGCTCGTAAGCTGGATAGACCTATTTGAAGATCTCTAACTGCTCCCATGTAGCTGCTTTCGGGTTTGTAGCTGTCCACTACAAGAGAATGTCCTACTGATCATTGTTTAAACATGCGTGTAACACCACGTAGGGTGTTAGAATGATGTGGTGATTGTCTACAGGAGGAAGGAATGGAGGGGAAGTAGGTGGCGACCCCTTGTGTGGTTTCAAGAGTGAGACATGAAACACATCATGTAGTTTTGTCGTGTCTGGTAGTTGTAGTTGATAGGCCACCTGCCCCAAGAGCCGAATAATGGCGAAAGGCCTAAAGTACTTTGGGGAGAGCTTAGGGCGTGATGGCCCCGCAATGGACTACTACCGGTACTGTCGTAGGCGTAACCAAACATAGTCCCCTACCTCGTAAGAGACAACATGATGTCCCTTGTTTTAGGCACTCGTCATCCAGTCTTGATCCCGTTGTAGAGTGTCTGTAATAGTCTATAACACCTGATCATGATCCATGAGCGCCTCATCAATGGTGTCCACGTGGGTGGAGCCTCTAGTATAAGAGAGAAGCCATGGGGGATTCCTCCCATAAAGAACCCAGAAAGGAGATGACTGCAAGGCCGAGTGGAACGAAGTATTGTAACAGTATTCCACCCATGGTAGCCATTGAACCCATTGTTTCGATCGATCTCCAACAAAGCACCTTAGATACATTTCAATGGTTCGATTAACCACTTCAGTTTGGCCATCTGTCTGAGGATGAGACGCGAATGAAAATTTCAATTTTGTGTCACTCAGACGAATAAGTTCACTCCAGAAAGTACTCAAAAAAACCGCATCCCGATCACTGATAATAGATTTTGGGATGCTATGTAATTGTAAAATGTGCACCAGGAAAGTATGTGCCACTCGAGCTGCCATGTATGGATGAGCCATCGGAATAAAATGACCATACTTTGGAGAACTGATCAACCACCACGAATAAAACTGAGTTCCCTGCTGAAAGTGGAAGACCCTCCACAAAGTCCCTCAATATATTGGCCCATACCTGAGTAGGGAGGACAAGAGGTTGTAGAAGACCCACTGGACTCAAATGGTCGGTTTTGTTCAATTGACATACCTGAAAGGCAGAGACATATGTGGCAATGGAGGTCTTCATAGCCTGCTAATAAAAATTTGCCCGAATATGCAGCAACATTTTAGTAACCCCTCATGGGTAGAATCAAGATAAGCCCAGAGAATGGCTGGAATCAACTCGGACATGGGAGGAAGGTAAATTCGCTGTTTATAAAAAAATGAGTGAATCCTGTATGGACCACTTAGAATCCATCTTCCCCTCAGTAATCTTTATGTGCAGGTCCTATAGTTCTGGAAGTTCGACATGTGTATCGTGCACCATGTCTAGGATGAGGAAACGAGGCTGACTAAATGCATATATGAGTTGTTGGTATTCAAAATACCTGGACAAGGCATCCGCTGCCTTGTTTAATCTCCCCACACAATACTCAACCGAGAAATCAAAGCCCATTAACTTACTGATCCAATGTTGTTGTGATGAAGTCGAGAGGCGATGCTCAAGTAAGAACTTGAGACTATAATGAACAGTACAAATGAGAAAAGTATGACCCCATAAGTAAGGCCGCTAGTGTTGGACTGCCTTGGCCAACCTGATTAACTCCCGTTCATATGCAGCCAACTTTTCAAAATGAGCTGCCAACTGGTGACTGAAATAAGCAATGGGGAGTGAGTGCTGCTGCAACACGGCCCCAATGCCCCCACCAGAAGCGTCACACTCAACAAAAAATAATTCTTAGAAATTTGGAAGTTGTAAAATTGGTGTCAATGCTAGGGAACCTTTAAGCATCTCAAAGGCTTGTGTGGCCTCCTCGTTCCAATGAAAGGAATTCTTCTTGAGGAGGTTTGTCAAAGGTGATGCCAAAGGACCACAATTCCAAATAAAATTTCGGTAATAGACTGCTAAACCAAGAAACCACAGAATGCAGAGCAAGACTGAGGTTGTGGCCACTCACGAATGACCTCAATCTTCTCAGGATCCATAGTGACCCCTTCATGTGATATAATGTGGCCAAGGTAAGCAACGTGAGATGCCGCAAAGGAGCGTTTGGATTTCTTCAAATATAGCTGATGTGCTCCTAATAATTCAAACACAATCCTTAAATGTGCTAAATGGTCTTCTCTAGAGTTGTTGTATATAAGTATATCATAAAAAACCTCAAGTACGAATTTCCGAAAGTAAGTGCTAAATACCTCATTCATCAGTGCCTGAAAAGTAGATGGAGCATTGGACAACCCGAATGGCATGACTACAAATTCAAAATGGTCGTAATGTGTGCGGAATGTTGTCTTCTCAATGTCGGAGGGGTGCATGCGAAGCTGATGATATCCATACAGTAAGTTCTCGATCGAAGACCTAAGCTCTGACTTGCATGGTTTTGGGCAATTTTTGTCAACTAATGCATGCAAGGATATTTCCGGTGGTTCTTCTTCTATCATCTCTTCTGTATCCTCTGGATCATCGACTTCATCCACTTCAAGCCAAAACAACCTTTTACACTAATAACCTGCCCGATACTATTCGTCATAGTTGTAACACATATTTTTAGACCTCTTTTCCATCATCTCTGCACTTGTCAATTTTTTTATGTACTTAGGTAGATAATTGCTAGATTTCGTATCCCCTATCAAAGTATTACTCAAAGTGTGTCTTGGAGGAGGTGCTGCTAACTGAACCCCCTGTGGATAATAGGGCCTTCCTTGCCAGGGGGAGGAAGTGCTTCGTTCCCTTGGCCATGGGGGTCGTCTGTGCTGGACTTTTTGTCAAAGTTCTAAAGCACGGGCTATATTCATAGCGCTGGATAAGTTAATAGGTGCATAGAGCTCCACCTCAAGCCATAACGACTCATTTAGGCCTACTGTAAATAGCATTACTTGTTGATCCACATGTAACATATTGCTTGCTCTTGCTAATTTTTCCTGGAACTGGTTTTGATATTACTCCACTGAGCCAGTTTGGCGTTCCAAAACCAAATCCCCCAAAGGGTTGTAGTAAGCTGGAGGACCAAAATGGAGAGTGCATAAATTCTTAAACACATCCCATTGGACCACCTCACTATCAACCTTAACCCTGCTGATACCAGAGTTGTGCTTCCCCTAGTAAGTCGAAAGCAGCAACCTGTACTTTATCATAAGCTGCTATTCTTTGATGGGTAAAAACGTTTTCGCACCGATACAACTAGATTAAAAGATCTTCTGATCCATTATAAGTAGGGAAATCAAGTTTAATATACCTTGGTATAGTGCCTCCCCCCTTGTTCAAGTGTCCCCCCTGGTTGAAGTGTCCTTGCTAGCCAAACAAACTAGTGCACCCAGCAATCTCATCTCCCCCTCTGTTATGCGAATGGTGCCCTCCTCTTTGCTCTGGAATCATGTTCCTTCCAGTTGTTAGACAAGTCTCCATGCTATCCACCCTTCCATTCAATGTCTCTATATTGAGATCAATTTTAGAGAACCTCTCCATGAATAGAGCAAATTTTCTTTCACTCTTTGCCTGGCCTTTGAGGATCAATTCTCTTAATTCATTATTGTTGATCTCCGCCAAGTTACCTTGCTCTGATACCAAGTTGTTTTGGTCCCTAGCCATGGATCTAGTAACTCAGCGAGGTAGTTAAGGATCCAGCACATTAAGAGGGTTTTTTTTTATCACCGTAATGAATAAAGAACTATCTTTTCCCTTTCCTGCAATTATTCTCCTTGAAGAGGAGTTCCCTTTTCTCAATTATAGATGAAACCAGAGAATCAATGGACTCTTTGAGACCCAACGTGTGAAACCCCTCTTTTATGATTCATGTCAAGGGTATGGTTTCTCTACCATGCAACTACTGGTCATGTACGTAAAAGAAATAGAACTCTAACCCTTCTACACTTGGAAAAGGATTTAGAATTACCTCTTTGAAGTGCACACCAATCTAGCAATCCAAAATCCTTCCTTCTTGAAAGGATTCACACAAACCCTTCTCCTCTTCCTGATGTTCCGTGAAAGAGGTAAGGTTCTCCTTTTGGTTGGAAAAGAGAGATTAACTCTCTTCTTCTTCCTCTCACGATCAATCAGGTATCCATCGAATTCACCATGAGAACAATGCACGTGAAGGACCCAAAACTAAGAGATCGTCAAGGGGATCTCCTTACTCTAAATTAACCTAATTCCAGACTTGGCCTTTTCTATTTCCTTAACCCTCATATTGGGTATTTGACGTCATGAGAGTTTAGGGCTATAAATACCAATTATACCCCAACGTCTAAGCTTATTACATAATCAATGAAAATTTAAACTAAAAGAAATTTAATGAAAGTTAAATTAGATGACTCGGTGAGTCATTGTCTCTTCCTCTGAGTGACCCGGTATGCTATTGAGTCCATAACATCTGCCTCCCCTTGTAGAAAGAGCTTGTCCTCAAGCTTGTAAGCTGGATAGACCTGTTTGAAGGTCTCTAACCGCTCCCATGTAGCTGCTTTCAGGTTTGTAGCAGTCCACTACACGAGAATGTCCCACTGATCATCGTTCAAACGTGCGCGTAACACCGCGTAGGGTGTCAGAATGATGTGGCCATTGTCTACTGGAGGAAGGAACGGAGGTGAAGTAGGTGGTGTGTGGTTTCAAGAGTCTGACATGAAGCACATCATGCAATTTTTTCGTGTCTGGTAGTTGTAGTTGATAGGTCGCCTACCCAAGCGCCGAATAATGTTGAAAGGCCCAAAGTACTTTAGGGAGAGCTTATGGACTGCACCCCGCAATGGACTGCAGCCGGTACTGTAGTAGGCATAACCAAACATAGTCCCCTACCGCATAAGAGACATCACGGTGTCCCTTGTTGGAACTCGTCATCCGGTCCTAAGCCCGTTGTAGGCGGTTTGTAATATTCTTTAACACTTGATCACGATCCATGAACGCCTCATCAATAGCGTCCATGCGGGTGGAGCCTCTGGTATAAGAGAGAAGCCAGGGGGATCCCTTCGATAAAGAACCTAGAAAGGAGATAACTGGAAAGCCGAGTGAAACGAAGTATTGTAACATTATTCCGCCCATGGTAGCCACTGAACCCATTGTTTCGGTTGATTTTAAACAAAGCATATTAGATACATTTCAATGGTTCGATTAACCACCTTAGTTTGTCCATCTGTCTGAGAATGATACGCGGATGAAAATTTCAATTTTGTGCCACTTAGACGAAAAAGTTCCCTCCAGAAAGTATTGGTGAAAACCGCATCTCGATCAATGACAATAGATTCTTGGATGTCATGTAATCGGACAATATGCTCCAGGAAAGTATGTGCCACTCGAGCTGCCATGTATGGATGAGCCATCGGAATAAAATGACCATACTCGGAGAATCGATCAACCACCACGAATAAAGCTGATTTCCAGGCTGAAAGTGGAAGTGTTACAGTCTCGGATTTGACACAATGATTCTTTGGGAGAATCTGAGATCTGCCATGGGTTACGGGTCTTCCATGCATTACTGTAGGGATAATAGGAAGACATGGGAAAGACGAAGATCAATGGAGGATGAGAGAATACGTGGGTTTTTGAGGAAAACCCTAACCTCAAGATTAAGAAGGTGATCTCAAACTTGTTTATGCTAGATTTAACCTAATTCTCAATACTTCAATGCTTCCTTTTTCTCATTACTCTTACCCCTTCAATAGGGTTCAACCTTTTAGGGTTTAATATAAAATATTACAAAAATACCCTTATAAATAAAATATTCCAAAAATGCCCCTATAAATAAAATATTCCAAAAATACCCCTATAAATAAAATATTCCAAAAAATACCATGTGGATTAAACTGAAATAAAATAAAGTAAATTAAAGAAAAACAATAAAATAATAATGTTATTGTGTTCATAACATTACACCCCCCCCCCCCCCCCCCCTGGAAGAACGAGCTTGTCCTCAAGCTCAAAGTTAGGTCTGCGTGCCCGTGCCGATGTCTCCATCCCTTCTCAAGCGTCAACCATAGTATCTGTGGCAGCCCTCTGGACTACAAAACTAAAACATCCACCTAGAGAAGTAGCGTTTTTTTTTCACATTTGGATCTCCCACTTGCAGTTTTATGTTTCTCTGCTAGACCTCCTCATCCCCAGTTGGTAGTAATTTGAAAATACCTAGGGCGACAATTGACTAAGAGCACAACTGTCCTATAGTTGGAGAGTGGTCCAGCCCATATCTCAAGATCTCCCTCCATGCGAACCTTCTTAGCTTGAACACCAAGATGATCTTGGTTCACTACTACCAATTCTGTATTGCCAATAATTTTCAAGGTTTCCTTGGTGGCATTCCACATATCACATCTGATTAGGAGAGGTGCCTTAGAGATAGCCCATAAACTGAAGTGTGTGATGTATTCATCATTGGTCATACCTCCATTTCCTACTTCAAGCATGTCTGGATCATTCCAACTACCAGGCCGTGCAAGCTCAGCATACACTGCCTTCATATCAGTGCTGGAGACCATGCCCTCTTCAAGTTTTCTAGCAATCCACAAAGCACTCAACCCCAGTTCTTTTGGCCTCTCCAAATCCTTAGCATAGTCCCCCGGATCATGAGTAGCAATCCCAAGGAAGTGCCCAACACCATGAAGCATGAAAACAACACCCAGTCTCTCAGCCATCATATCATCAACATCACCATTAATTAAGCCACTAGCCACCAATGACTGGAGAATAACTGTCTTTGCTAGCTTGTGCATGTCCATCCAGCTTACTCCAGGTTTCATTGTAGAGACAACGTCATTATGGGCCTAAATGACTGCATTATAGATAAGATGTTGATCACTCGTAAATTTACCATTCACAGGAAAAGTACAAGTTATGTCAGAACCATAAAAATGGTATTCAGCTCCCATATCTAGAAGTGCCATGTCACCATCGTGTAAGATCTTGTCATTTGGAGCAGCAGCATGCCCATAGTGAAGAAAAGAGCTTCTTTCACCAGTAGCACATATGCATGTGTATGAACAATATCTACAACCTCCATACATGTACACAGGATGGAGAAACATGCTCTCCAACTGATACTCTTTCATGCCCAATTTTGTTTTGTGCATAACCTCAATATGAGCTTCCAAACTTATATCATTACCATATTGTATGAGTTCAAGCTCCATTCCCAACCTAAATATACGACATTCAGTCAAGATAGGATGCAATGTACTACGGTCTGTTTCAAACTTCCTCCATTTCCTCAAGCTCTGTAGGTTTGGAAAATTTGTTTCTATCAGTATTAAGCCCATACAAGAGAAACAAGAATGGTTTTCCCAATCCTTGGTAGTGATCATAAAGCACCTTCACCATCTGATCAGTGTAGCAAACCATGTTGACCATGTATCTTTGCTTAAGTATGATAAGGGCTTTATTTCTCCTAGCCAAACAGCATAATCATCAGACAACCTGGGAGCAAAGAGGATGGATTTTCCAGAAGCAATGTTTATTGCCCCATAAAATTCAGGTTCCCTTACTCCAAATAGGTAAGCAAAATAACTCTCTTGCCTGAAGTGTATGACATGGTCAGAGCGGTAGACAGCAAACTTCAGAACAAGAGATCCCATCCTCACTGAGAAGGAGAAACTGTGTAGCAGTTGCAACGCTGGAAGGCTTAGTCGAGTGACCAATTCCAGAAAACCCAACAAAATGTCTATTAACTCACACCCTCTGTGATAATTAAGCCCTTTCTCAAACAGAAAAGGAACAAGTTCATTGATCCCATTAGCAATGGCATTCAACTCCCTCCAACGTACTCTAGAAATTACGTTTCCAGCAGGCAACTGAGTCATGGAAAACAATTGAAAAGGAGAGGTAAAAGATGAGTCAAATTTCTGTGGTCTCACTTGCAGTGCATAATGACAACCTTTCGTGCATCGGTGCACAGCTGCCTGCCCAGTGATTACCTCTTGAATTTGTGTTAATGCATAGAAGCTCTTTTTACGAAATGCCCTGAAAGTGCCACCAACTGGTACTGAATCAGGAATGATAGTGTAAGCACTACCTCCATTGATGTGGAACACTGAAACCACCTGTGAATCTAGAGGATCTGCCTCCCTTGAGACAAGTTGTTGTAAGCTTATTACTGAAGATGATGCTGCCGAAACAGGGTCAATTGAAGATTGTAGAATAGCTGCATGGCCACCATTTCCACTAATCTTTGCTTGGAAGTGTCTACAGTCAGCCAAGAAGTCGCCAGTTTTTAAAGCCACTACCCTTGTGGGATAGTGAAACCCCAAGTGAATGCCAAAAATAACCTCTACATTTTCCAACACCTCTTCTTTGATCATTTCCAAGCTCATGTTCCTTGTTCCTCAGCAGGTTGAAATATAAGAACAATTGTTCCCTGTACTGTACTGCTAAGTTGTTGAAGTATCCTTGCAGCTCCAAGGAGCATGCGAACATGTGCATCATGCCTAAAAGCATGCATTGTCCCTGCTATTTTGCTTTTATGCTCCCATTCTACCAATTTGTAGGTAGGTAATGCATCCATGTCTGCTCTGAGAGCGACGAATGGAGGAGAAACATGTCCTTCATCCATGTGTGAAGCAAAAATTGGAAGAGACGCACTGCTGTTGTCCTCAGCAGTAGAAAAATAAAACAACATCCAAAAAAAATTTCTTGGCCGAACAACATACATGGGAGCCAGAAAATTAAATAGAAAACCCCTCTGTTTCGGAACACCAAAATTTTCACAGAACAATTTCGATGCCATTGGGGAGGAATTATGTAAAACATAGATGGATTTGAGAAAAGAGAAGACAAAATTTGGGAAAATTCGTCACAGAATTTTACCCCAAATTTTGTGGAAGTTCGTTTCCCGCTGTGCTGCCGAGACCGAGTTTGAGCAGAAATTTTGCCGATGGACCCGACAGAGTCCCCTACTTCTTCGGTGGCGAATCGTAGCCCATTGGGGCTTCGCCGTTTGGGAGTTTTCCCTGTCGACGGTGAAGAACCGACCTTCTGCCAGCCGTGATAATGGATATTGGGAGGTCGAACCCAAATCAACTTTTATCGATGAGATTGTGTCCGCATACACCTCCGATTTCGGATTTCCAGGGTCCTACTTGGAGATTTTTTAGGTCCCCATATTCGCATTTGGGGTCGCACCAGTATCGTCCACGACCGACGACGTCTTGGCAGAAAACCCTGCTAAATGCCCCAAATTTTGGTCCCTGTTGTACGGCTTTGGCTCTCCCTGTGCTGAAATTTTGAAGGTTTTCGACACATGGCCTTTCTGTCCTTCCAGATTTGTGGTTTTCCCTAAACCTTCCACAGGTGATTCAGCAGGTAAACGGGACAAAATTTTTGATTTTTCCGGCCCTTGGTCTATTGCCCCATCCGAGATAGCTTCTGCTACCTCTTGTGCACATATGTGGTTGGAGATTGAGGTCGTGTGACCTGTTTTACTACAGTAATGAGTTCCTCCCTTGCAGAACGTTCAATGGAAGCATTTAACCATGCTTGTATTTCTTCCAATTCCTTACCCATAGCAATCCATCTTTCTTGGGATATAGAATAACCCCTTGTGTTCCCGCTCTGATACTAGTTGTTACGGTCCCGGATCTGACAAAATGATTCTTTGGGAGGATCTGGGATCTGCCATGGGTTATGGGTCTTCCATGCATTACTGTAGGGATAATATGAAGACATGGGAAAGACGAAGATCAATGGAGGATGAAAGAATACGTGGGTTTTTTGAGGAAAACCCTAACCTCGAGATCAAGAAGGTGATCTCAAGCTTGTTTATGCAAGATTTAACTAATTCTCAATATTTCAATGCTTCCTTTTTCTCATTACTCTTACCCCTTAAATAGGGTTCGCCCTGTTAGGGTTTAATATAAAATATTAAAAAATACCCCTATAAATAAAATATTCAAAAAATACCCCTATAAAAAATATTCCAAAAAATACCCATGTGGCCTAAACTGAAATAAAATAAAGTAAATTAAAGAAAAAAATAAAATAATAATGTTATTTTGTTCATAACAGGAAGACCCTCCAAAAAGACCCTCGAAATATCGGCCCATACCTAATGAGGGAGGGCGAATGTTATGGTCTTGGGTTAAGTACCTATGTCTTCCGTTCCTAACAGGTCGGTCTTTTGGGTAGTATTGGCTAGGTGTTTAACATTTGGTATCAGAGCGGGCTCCCACGTCGTGAGTTCGAGTCCTGGGGTGCGCAAAGGCTGGATTAAAATTACTGGTAGGTTCGAAAGGGGCGACCTGGAGAACTGCGAAGGGGCACTAGGAGTAGGCCGCCGCTAGAGTAGGCCACCGGGTTGGGCCAGTGTCGTTGCGCCACCGTGGTCGTCGGCTCGCGAAGGTGGGGTGTGATGTTATGGTCTTGGGTTAAGTACCTATGTCTTCCGCTCCTAACAGGCCGGTCTTTTGGGTAGTATTGGCTAGGTGCTTAACATTGTTATGGTCCTGGGTTAAGTACCTATGTCTTCCGCTCCTAATAGGCCGGTATTTTGGGTAGTATTGGCTAGGTGCTTAACATTTGGTATCAGAGTGGGCTCCCACGTCGCGAGTTCGAGTCCCGGGGCGCGCAAAGGCTGGATTAAAATTACTGGTAGGTTTGGAAGGGGCGACCTAGCGGAGGGGGCGACCTGGAGAACTGCCAAGGGGCACTAGGAGTAGGCCGCCGCTAGAGTAGGCCACCGGGTTGGGCCAGTGTCGTTACGCCGCCGTGGTCGTCGGCTCGCGAAGGTGGGGTGTGATGTTATGGTCCTGGGTTAAGTACCTATGTCTTCCGCTCCTAACAGGTCGGTCTTTTGGGTAGTATTGGCTAGGTGCTTAGCAGAGAGGCTGTAGAAGACCCGTTGGACTCAAATGATCAGTTTTGTTTCGTTGACATACCTGAGAGGCAGAGAGACATATGTGGCAATGGAGGTCTTCATAGCTTGCCAATAAAAATCTGCCCGAATACGCAACAATGTTTTCTGTTACCCCTCATGGGTAGAATCATGATAAGCCCAGGGAATGGTTGGAATCAACTCAGACGTGGGAGGAAGGTAAATCCGTTGTTTATAACAAATGAGTGAATCTTGTATGGATCACTTAGAATCCATCTTCCCCTTTGTAATCTTTCTGTGCATCTCTTGTAGTTTTGGAAGTGCAACATGTGTATCACGCACCATGTCTAGGATGAGGAAACGAGGCTGGCTGACTGCATATATGACTTGCTGGTATTCAAAATGCTTGGACAAGTCATCCACTGCCTTGTTTAATCTCCTTGCATGATACTCAACCGAGAAATCAAAGTCCATCAACTTACTGATCCAATGCTGTTGTAGTGAAGTCATGAGGCGCTGCTCAAGTAAGAACTTGAGACTATAATGATCAGTACGGATGAGAAAAGTATGATCCCATAAGTAAGGCCACCAATGTTGGACCGCCTTGGCCAACTCGATTAACTCCCATTCATAAGCAGCCAACTTTTTATAATGAGCTGCCAACTGGAGACTGAAATAAGCAATGGTGTGTGAGTGCTGCTATAACACGGCAACAATGCCCCCACCAGAAGCGTCACACTCAACCTCAAATAATTCTTCAAAATTCAGAAGCTGTAAAATTGGTGTTGATGCTAGGGCTCCTTTAAGCGCCTCAAAGGCCTGTGTGGCCTCCTCGTTCCAATAAAAGGAATTCTTCTTGAGGAGGTTTGTGAAAGGTGCTACCAAAAGACCGTAATTTCAAATAAATTTCCGGTAATAGCCGGCTAAACCCAAGAAACCACGTAATGCAGAGCAACACTGAGGTTGTGGCCCCTCACGAATGAGCTCAATTTTCTCGGGATCCACAGTGACCCCCTCATGTGATATAATGTGGCCAAGGTAAGCAATGTAAGATGCCTCAAAGGAGCATTTGGATTTCTTCAAATATAGCTGATGTGCTCATAATAATTCAAACACAAACCTTAAATGTGCTAAATGGTCTTCTCTAGAGTTGTTGTATATAAGTATATCATAAAAAAACTCAAGTAAGAATTTTCAAAGGTAAGTGCTAAATACCACATTCATCAACGCCAGAAAAGTGGAGGGAGCATTTGACAACCTGAATGGCATGACCACAAATTCAAAATGGTCGTGATGTGTTCGAAATGTTGTCTTCTAAATGTCGGAGGGGTGCATGTGAAGCTGATGATATCCTGACCATAAGTCCAATTTGGTAAAGACCCACGACCCATGTATCTCATCTAGGAGAGCTCCTCCACTACCGGAATTGCAAACTTATCTTTCACTGTCTGCGCGTTCAATTCCCGATAATCAATAGAAAAGTGCCATGTCCCATCATGTTTCTTCACGAGCAAGATGGGTGAAGAGAACGGGGACGTGCCGCTGCGAAAAAGGCCTTATTGTAACATCGCCTGGCACTGTCTCTCGATCTCATCTTTCTGGAGGTGAGGATACCGATACGGTCTTACAACAACCACATCCGACCCTTGTTTCAAACATATCCGATGATCACAGTGTCTCAAGGGAGGGAGCCATGTAGGCTCTCAGGAAAAGTTTGGAGAACTCATCAATAAGAGTATCAATAGTGCAGTCTGAAGTATCCTGGGCAGTCATAGAATGAATGTGATGTTGTTTGTCCACTTGACTTCCCTATAGGAGGACTTGGCTATCGCACAAGACAAAACTCATCGTCAAAGCAGAGAAGTGCCACTGAATGAGTCCCAATGTTTGTAACTATTTAATTCTCAACACCATATCAAAACTGGCCAGAGGAATGACAAAAAAATCAACATGAATGAAAGTAGTGCCAATAGAAAATTTAACCTCCTTGCTGATTCCATAGCTATAAACCTTCTCCCCATTGGCCATTGAGACTATGTTTGTCGGATGTGGAAGAATCTGTAACTGCAGGTGTTGAGCCGCAATTAAGCTAAGAAAATTGTGGGTACTTCCCGAATCCACTAGTCCCATAGTTCCCGATCAAAGACCTGAGCTCTGACTTACATGGTTTTGGGCGATTTTTGTCCAGTAATGCCATGCAAGGATATTTCTTATGGTTCTTCCTCTATCATCTCTTCCATATCCTCTGGATCATCGACTTCAACCACTTCAAGTCAAAACAACCTTTCAGACTTATGACCTGCCCATTACTGTTCATCACAATTGTAACACAAATTTTTAGACTTCCTTTCCGCCATCTCAGTACTTGTCAATTTTTTTATGTACTGAGGTGGATGATTGCTAGATCTCGTATCCCCTGTCAAATTTTTACTTGGAGTTTGTCTTGGAGGAGGTGTTGCTGACTGAACCCACTATGGATAATTACGCCTTCCTTGCCAGGGGGAGGAAGTGCTCCATTCCCCTGGCCATGGGGGTCATATGTGCTGGACTTTTTGTCGAAGTTCTAAAGCATGAGCTATATTCATAGGGCTGGATAAGTTAATAGGTGAATAGAGCTCCACCTCAAGCCGTAACGACTCAATAAGGCCTGCTGTAAATAACACTACTTGCTGATCCACACGTAACATATTGGTTGCTCTTTCTAATTTTTCCTAGAACTGGTTTTGATATTGCTCCACTGAGCCAATTTGGCATAACAAAACCAAATCCTCCAAAGGGTTGCTATATGCCGGAGGACCAAAATGGAGAGAGCATAAATTCTTAATCACATCCCATTCGACTGCCTCTCTATCAACCTCAACCAACTGATACCAGAGTTGTGTTTCCCCCCAGTAAGTGAAAAGCAGCTAACTGTACTTTATCATAAGTTGCAATTCTTTGATGGGTAAAACTTTTTCACACCGATACAGCCAAATCAAAGGATCTTCTGACCCATTATAAGTAGGGAAATCATGTTTAGTATACCTGGGTAAGTGCCTCCCCATCGGTTGAAGTGTCCCCCCTGGTTGAAGTGTCCTTGCAGGCCAAAGAAACTAGTGTGCCCAGCAAACTCATCTCCCCCTCTGTTATGCGAATGGTCTCATCCTCTTTCCTCTGGAATCGTGTTCCTTCCAGTTGTTAGACTAGTCTCCATGCTATCCTCCCTTCCATTCAATGTCACTATATCGAGATCAATTTTAGAGAACCTCTCCAAATAGAGCCAATTTTCTTTCACTCTTTGCATGGCCTTTAAGGATTAATTCTCTTAATTCATTGTTGTTGATCTCCGCAATGTTACCCTGCTTTGATACCAAGTTGTTATGGTCCCTAGGCATGGATCTAGTAACTCGATGAGGTAGTTGATGATCCTGCACATTAAGAGGGTTTTTTTATCACTATAATGAATAAAGAACTATATTTTCCCTTTGCTGTAATCATTCTCCTTGAAAAGGAGTTCCCTTTTCTCAATTATAGATGAAACCAGAGAATCAATGGACTCTTTGAGACCCAACGTGTGAAACCCCTCTTTTATGATTCACGTCAAGGGTATGGTTTCTCTACCATGCAACTACTGGTCATGTACGTAAAAGAAACAAAACTCTAACCCTTCTACACTCGGAAAGGGATTTAGAATTACCTCTTTGAAGTTCACACCAATCCACCAATCCGAAATCCTCATCCTTCCTGAAAGGATTCACGCAAACCCTTCTCCTCTTCCTGATGTTCCGTGAAAGAGGTAAGGTTCTTCTTCTGCTCAGAAAAGACAGATTAACTCTCTTCTTCTTCCTCTCATGATCAATCTAGGTATCCACCGAATTCACCGTGAGAACAATGCACTTCAAGGACCCAAAACTAGGAGATCATCAAGGGGACCTCCTTACTGTAATTAACTAATTTTGGACTTGGTTTTTTCTATTTCCATAACCCTGAAATAGGGTATTTGACATCATGGGAGTTTAGGGCTATAAATACCAATTATACCCCTACATCTAAGTTTATTGCATAATCAATGAAAATTTGAACTAAAAGTGAGATAATGAATGTTAAATTAGATGACTCGGTGAGTCATTGTCTCCCCCTCTGAGTGACTCAGTGTGGTATTGAGTCCATAACATCTGCCTCCCCTTGTAGAAAGAGCTTATCCTCAAGCTCGTAAGCTGGATAGATCTGTTTGAAGGTCTCTAACCGCTTCCATGTAGCTGCTTCCAGGTCTGTAGCGGTCCACTGCACGAGAATGTCCCACTGATCATCATTCAAACGTGCACGTAAACCGCGTAGGGTTTTAGAATGACGTAGCCAATGTCTACTGGAGGAAGGAACGGAGGGGAAGCTTGTGTTGTTTTAGGAGTGAGACATGAAACACATCATGCAGTTTTGTCGTGTCTTGTAGTTGTAGTTGATAGGCCACCTACCCCACACACCAAATAATGGTGAAAGGCTCAATGTACTTTGGGGACTGCTTATGGCGTGATGGCCCGACAATGGAATGCTGCCAGTACTATCGTAGGTGTAACCAAACATAGTCCCCTACCTCGTAAGAGACATCATGGTGTCCCTTGTTGTAGGCACTTGATTCAGATCCATGAGTGCCTCATCAATGGCATCCATGCAGGTGCAACCTCTATTATAAGAGAGAAGTCGTGGGGGATCCCTCCAACAAAGAACCCAGAAAGGAGATGACTACAAGGCCGAGTGGAACGAAGTATTGTAACAGTATTCCGCCCATGGTAGCCATTGAACCCATTGTTTTGGTCAATCTCCAAAAAAGCACCTTAGATACATTTCAATGATTTGATTAACCACCTTGGTTTGGCCATCTGTCTGAGGATGATATGTGGATGAAAATTTCAATTTTGTGCTACTCAGACGAAAAAGTTCCCTCCAGAAAGTACTCGTGAAAACCGCATCCCAATCACTGACAATAGATTCTGGAATGCCATGTAATCCGAAAATATGCCCTAGGAAAGTATGCGCCCCTCGAGCTGCCATGTATGGATGAGCCATCAGAATAAAATGACCATACTTGGAGAACCGATCAACCACCACGAATAAAACTTATTTCCCGGCTGAAAGTGG
This sequence comes from Aristolochia californica, assembly GCF_029961685.1. NCBI lineage: Eukaryota > Viridiplantae > Streptophyta > Magnoliopsida > Piperales > Aristolochiaceae > Aristolochia > Aristolochia californica. The sequence continues at coordinate 15,970,608 of NW_027181992.1, read as the reverse complement.
AAGACCCTCCACAAAGTCTCTCAAAATATTGGCCAGCGAGAGGCAGTAGAGGACCCACTTGACTCAAATGCTTGGTTTTGTTTCATTGACATACCTGCCAGGCGGAGACATATGTGGCAATGGAGGACTTCATAGCCTACCAATAAAAATCTGCCCGAATACGCAACAACGTTTTCTGTAACCCCTCACGAGTAGAATCATGATAAGCCCAGAGAATGGCTGGAATCAACTCGGATGTGGGAGGAAGGTAAATCCGATGTTTATAAAAAATGAGTGAATCCTGTATGGACCACTTAAATCCTTCTTCCCTTCTGTAATCTTTCTTTGCATCTCCTGTAGTTCTGGAAGTACGACATGTGCATCGTGCACCATGTCTAGGATGAGGAAAAGAGGTTGGCAGACTACATATATGAGCTATTGGTGTTCAAAACACCTGTAAAAAGCATCCATTGCCTTGTTTAATCCCCCCGCATGATACTCAACCGAGAAATCAAAGCCCATCAACATACTGATCCAATGTTGCTGTGGTGAATTCGTGAGGCACTGCTCAAGGAAGAACTTGAGACTATAATGATCAGTACAGATGAGAAAAGTACGACCCCATGAGTTAGGCCACCAGTGTTGGACCGCCTTGGCCAACACGATTAACTCCCATTCATAAGCAGCCAACTTTTGATAATGAGCTACCAATTGGCGACTGAAATAAGCAATGGGGTGCGAGTGCTACTGTAACACATCCCCAATGCCCACACCAGAAGCGTCACACTCAACCACTAATAATTTTTCAAAATTCAAAAGCTGTAAAACTGGTGTCGATGCTAGGGCACCTTTAAGCGCCTCAAAGGCCTGTGTGGCCTCCTCGTTCCAATAAAAGGAATTCTTCTTTAAGAGGTTTGTCAAGGTGCTGCCAAAGGACCGTAATTACGAATAAATTTTCGGTAATAGCCTGCTAAACCCAAGAAACCATGTAATGCAGAGCAAGACTGAGGTTGTGGCCACTCACGAATGACCTGAATCTTCTCTGGATCCATAGTGACACCCACATGTGATATAATGTGGCCAAGGTAAGCAACGTGAGATGCTGCAAAGGAGCACTTGGATTTCTTCAAATATAACTGATGTGCTCATAATAATTCAAACACAATCCTTAAATGTGCTAAATGGTCTTCTCTAGACTTGCAGTATATAAGTATATCATAAAAAAACACAAGTACGAATTTCCGAAGGTAAGTGTTAAATACCTCATTCATCAGCGCCTGAAAAATGGAGGAAGCATTTGACAACCCGAATGGCATGACCACAAATTCAAAATGGTCGTGATGTGTGCAGAATGCTGTCTTCTCAATGTCGGAGGGGTGCATGCGAAGCTGATGATATCTAGACCATAAGTCCAACTTGGTAAAGACCCACGACCCATGTAACTCATCTAGGAGCTCCTCCACTACCGGAATCGGAAACTTATCTTTCATTGTCTGCATTTTCAATTCTCAATAATCAATACAAAAGTGCCATGTCCCATCATGTATCTTCACGAGCAAGACGGGTGAAGAGAATAGGGACCTGCTGCTGCGAATAAGGCCCTGTTGTAACATCGCCTGGCACTGTCTCTCGATCTCATCTTTCAGGAGGTGAGGATACTGATATGGTCAAACAACTACCACATCAGACCCTGGTTTCAAACATATCCGGTGATCACAATGTCTCAAGAGAGGGAGCCCTGTAGGCTCACAGATAAGGTCGGAGAACTCATCAATAAGAGTATCAATGGTGTTGTCTGAAGTATCCTACACAGTAATAGAATGGATGTAATGTTGTTTGTCCAATTGACTTCCCTGTAGGAGGACTTGGCTACCACACAAGACAAAACTCATTGTCAAAGAAGAGAAGTCCCTCAAAATGGGTCCCAATGTTTGTAACCATTTAATTCCCAACACCATATAAAAACTAGCCAGAGGAATGACAAAAAATTCAGCATGAAAGAAAGTAGTGCCAATAGAAAATTTTACCTCCTTGCTGATTCCGTAGTAGGAACCTTCTACCCATTGGCCACTGAGACTATGGCTGTCGGATGTGGAAGAATATGTAACTGCAGGTGTTGAGCCATAGTTAAGCTAAGAAAATTGTGGGTACTCCCTGAATCCACTAGTGCCACGAGTTCCTAATCGAAGACCCGAGCTCTGACTTGCATGGTTTTGGGCGATTTCTGTCTTGTAATGACATGCAAGGATATTTCCGGTGGTTCTTCCTCTCTCATCTCTTTCGTATCCTCTGGATCATCGACTTCATCCACTTCAAGCCAAAACAGCCTTCTACACCAATAACCTACCCGATACTATTCATCATAGTTGTAACATAGATCTTTAGACCTCTTTTCCGCCATCTCAGCACTTGTCATTTTTTTTATGTACTGAGGTGGATGATTGCTAGATCTTGTATCCCCTATTAAAGTATTACTCAGAATGTGTCTTGGAGGAGGTGCTGCTGACTGAACCCCCTGGTGGAGAATTGCGCCTTCCATGCTAGGGGGTGGAAGCGCTCCGTTCCCCTGGCCATGGGGGTCATCTGTGCTGGACTTTCTGTCGAAGTTCTAAAGCACTGGCTATATTCATAGTGCTAGATAAGTTAATAGGTGAATAGAACTCCGCCTTAAAGAGTTAGTAAGGCCTGCTGTAAATAGTGCTACTTGCTAATCCACACGTACCATACTGCTTGCTCTTGCTAATTTTTCTTGGAACTGGTTTTGATATTGCTCCACTGAGCCAATTTGGCGTAACAAAGCCAAATCCTCCAAAGGGTTGCTATAAGCCGGAGAACCAAAATGGAGAGAGCATAAATTCTTAAACACATCCCACTCGACCACCTCTCTATCAACCTCAACCTGCTGATACCAGAGTTGTGCTTTCCCCAGTAAGTGGAAAGCAGCCAACTGTACTTTGTCATTAGCTGCTATTCTTTGATGGGTAAAAAAATTTTCACACCGATACAGCCAAAACAAAGGATATTTTTACCCATTATAAGTAGGGAAATCACATTTAGTACACCTGGGTACAGTGCCTCCACCTTGGTTGAAATGTCCTTGCTGGCTAGAGAAACTAGTGCACCCAGCAAACTCATCTCCCCCTCTGTTATGCGAATGGCCCCCTCCTCTTTGCTCTGGAATCGTGTTCCTTCCAGTTGTTAGACCAGTCTCCATGCTATCTACCCTTCCATTCAATGTCTCTATATCGAGATCAATTTTAGAGAACTTCTCCATGAATAGAGCAAATTTTCTTTCACTCTCTGCCTGGCCTTTGAGGATCAATTCTCTTAATTCATTGTTGTTGATCTCCACCGTGTTACCATGCTCTGATACCAAGTTGTTATGGTCCCTAGCCATGGATCTAGTAACTCAGTGAGGTAGTTGAGGATCTAGCAGGTTAAGAGGGTTTTAGAACACTGTAATGAATAAAGAACTATTTTTTCCCTTCGCTGTAATCATTCTCCTTGAAAAGGAGTTCCCTTTTCTCAATTATAGATGAAACTAGAGAATCAATGGACACTTTGAGACCCAACGTGTGAAACCCCTCTTTTATGATTCACGTCAAGGGTATGGTTTCTCTATCATGCAACTACTGGTCATGTACGTAAAAGAAATAGAACTTTAACCCTTCTACACTTGGAAAGGGATTTAGAATTACTTCTTTGAATTGCACACCAATCCAGCAATTTGAAATCCTCATCCTTCCTGAAAGGATTCATGCAAACCCTTCTCCTCTTCCTGATGTTTTGTGAAAGAGGTAAGGTTCTTCTTTTGCTCGAAAAAGAGAGATTAACTGTCTTCTTCTTCCTCTCACGATCAATCTAGGTATCCACTGAATTCACCATGAGAACAATGTATGTCAAGGACCCAGAACTAGGAGATCATCAAGGGGACTTCCTTACTCTACATTAACCTAATTCCAGACTTGCCTTTTTCTATTTCCTTAACCCTTAAATAGGGTATTTGACTTCATGAGAGTTTAGAGCTATAAATACCAATTATACCCCTAAATCTAAGCTTATTACATAATCAATAAAAATTTAAACTAAATTTTTACATCTGATTTGCAATCAAATTTAAAAAACCATTGTTTTCCTCTTATAGCGGCTATTAACCTTGCTCATTTAGGAAGATAGTAGCCATCCATTTTTGTGGCTTCATTAACTTTTTTATAGTTAATGACCATTCTAGCTTTTCCACATTTTATCTATGTATGATTTCAAACAAGGAAAACAGGAGATGTATGTGGAGAATAACTTGCACGGACTAATCCCAGAGGTAACAAGTCATTGATTTGTGTTGAAAATTCTTCAACATCAGAAGGAGTGTAATCCATAGATCTTTCTCGAATTTATTTTTTAGGATCAAGAATTTCAAGGTTGGCATATAGTTTTTTTTTATTCCACCATTCTAATGGTTTCTCAGAACAAGTGGAATCTAGAAGCTTCTAAACTTCTGATTCTTAGGATTCTGCAAGGAGGAGAGATTCCAGGGGGGACTTCATCACCACGCTTGGTGCATTTTTTGAAGACCTGATGGAGGACATCTCCATTACCAGAAATGGCAAAGGCTTCAGGGGGTTTTACTACGTAAACAAATACAGCAGAATTATCTATTTCACATCGAGTACGACAACAAAGTTTATAGTAGGCCTGTGTTTGTTGTACAGGGGTGTGGAACATGAGCCATTCATTTCCGAGGACTAAATCAGGTCCTGTGTTTATGTGAGGCCCTAAACTAATGAGTTTTGGGATAAAAAAATTTTCACCTCCAATGTCGAGATGAATGTTTCTGGCTTCTGCAGGAAGCTAAATATTTTTTCCTGAGCCAACTGTTACTTGAAGTGGTACTTCAAGTGATTTCCATAACGTTGTGGGAAGTAAATTTTGTCTGGCAAGGCAATATGAACTTCCTATGTCTACTAGAGCGTGTATGTGGAATTTGATATATTCGGCTAGCTTAAGCATGACTGTGATATAGGAATTTCCAGAAGCTACATGTTCTGCATTTATGTGGATACTCATTCAGAGAACGTGCCTGAAGAGTCCGACATATTTTTTGAGTTTTTCGAGGTGGAAGACTCAGTATCAAGGTGAAGTTCATATACTTCATCGTCTAACTGGATTTCTTCATGATGGATGATTTCCAATCTCTTTTCTTCAGCAAGTATCATGTGAGTATTTTACTACCATTTTGTCTTATCATTTGGACAATCGTGAACGAAATGTCCTTCTTTCTAGCATATCCAGCACTTGCATTTGCATTGGGGTTTTCCCTTTGGGCAGTATGTATTTGACCCTTTACTGGATGTGGAGGGGGCAGAGTTTGTTCTTTTTATAAAGTATCGCTTTTAGGGAGTATCCCTAGTTTTGGATGAACTTTGTTGTATCCGAAATTTCTTAGGATAATTTCTTTGCTTATGATAGTTGGTCTTACAACCATAAGTTCCTACATTTTTGTTCTGGTTAGAACAACATAATGTTTTTTTATGTGCCTTTCTACTTTTATTTTGTAGTTTTTGGGCTTCACAGAGATTTGTCAACATGTCTTGTAAAAACCTATGTCTTCTTCCTAAAGTATCAAAGTTTAAGAAATTATCCATGGTTACATTACCATATTCTGGGTTATTTTGCCAATATTTTATGATGTAGTCTTTTTCAGCTACATTTGCAAAAGGTTCTGGCAATTTTGAATAAAAGATGGGCAAATAAGGTTTTTGATCATATTTTTGTAGTTTATAGAAGTAACTTGCAAATTTGCAATAATACTTCTCATAAAAACAAATGTTACATATTTGTAAGTTGTTTAATTTTTGAAGAGTTTCTAAACATTTTCTTTGTTTAGTAATCTCATTTTGAGCTTCTAGGGTTGGATTTATTCCTATAAATCCTTTTGATATCTTAGCCACTAATCCTTTTAGTATAGAGGCTATGGATGTTGAAGTAGCTCATTTTTTGTCTTCGGGAAGGTTGTCCCACCAATGAGCTACGTTGCCCTGTAAAGCATGGGTAAAGAAATTAAATGTAGAATCTTTATCCCAAGATTCATGCATATTTGCAACATTGCTCATGCTTCTTTCACATTCTTTAAGGACTTTTTCTCCATCCTTGGGGCAATCCAAGTTGAGATAAAATCCAAAAGGGTTTATGCTATTTATGGATTGGTGTCCCTTGGTAGCATGTGATGGATCGACATTTGTGTATTTTGTCAAATACCGTTGTCCTCCCAAAGAAACTTTGGAGTGGGAAAAATTTTCTCTTTCTTGAGAGTTATCCACTGTGCGATCTCATAAGTTGTCTCAAAAGCTGTCTTCCATGTGGGTATCTCGTACCCTTGACGTTTATGCTTCTTGTTGGTGACTACTTCAAAGCATTCTAATTCTTTTACCAAGATCATTTACCTTTTTGTCTTTAGCAGAGTAGTCTGTTGTCTAGGTATTTTCTATTGCAACTTTGTCAGATTCCCATGCCTCTGGGTCACTGTCTTGTTGCTCTTGTAGCTTACTAGAGAATGGTTTTTCCTCTTGAACATAATAAATCGATTGGCGATCGAAAGTATTATATTCTACTTAAAATTCATCAGCTATAGAGGATGATGCGTTTGAAGCGATCCTAAAGACTGAATGTTCTGGATTTTTTTTCCTAGGCGCTAGGCAAGGTGCAATGTACACTAGATTTTTAAGCTATCCGATAATGTCAGGAAGGCCTAAAGGTAATGGAGTGTCCATATCCATTAAATAGAAAAACTCAGTCATAGAGATGCTTCGTGAAGCTTTCTTTGAAGTCTTCTTAGCATGCACTGTAGTGCGTATGCTCTAAGATTTAATCTCACCCATTCAGCTCGATACTCGATATAAGCTATCGTAGTTTCATTAGCTGGTCTGAGATTATCTCTGGCTTGTAGAATTCGATCTCCTGTTATACGTACTAGAGTTAAACGATCTAATAGTCTTTCTCTATAGCTCATTTTTATAAAGCTAAGAGGTTTAGCTTTTGTTTAATTCTTTTGTTCTTGCATCTTAATTTGTATATGCGATCAGTATATCTTTCCCAATGGTAATGGCACATCACCATTGATGGGATTGTGTCATCTTCTGGCAGAAGAATTTTTCTTAGTAAGAGAGTAAAGGCAAGGCCATCTCTCTTTCTTTGTAGACGATCTAAAAGTTTCTTTTATAGATCATTCTGAAGTCCAAGGTGTAAAAGGGGTTTTATACCTTGATGGACTGGAAAAACCCAAATGTTCTTTTAATGCTAAGATTTCGGTGAGAAGTTCTTGCATTTTATCTTTGTTTAGATTATCTAAACTTTTTTTTAATTCTATTAATTCTTTGAAGAACACAAGACTATTTCCATGGTGAATTTTTCTAGAATATTTTCTAGGATATTTTGACATTTTATTATTTCTCTATGTTTACTTTCATCATAGAGAAAATCAACTTTCTGTTGTTGATTGTCGACAACATTTTCTAACCTAGTAAGGGTCTTTCCATAAGATTCTAATGTTTCCTATTGGTGGTCCTAAGGCTTTATATGGGCTATGTTCCATCATCGATCTGAAGTGGAACATAGGCATTGGGCCTTGGGTTTCCCATTCCTTCGAAATGGGAACTGGTTGAGGCTCTACTGGTAGAGGTAGAGGGCCTATGCTATTCGAGGGAAAAGCTGGGACTAGCGTTTGTAATCACTAGTTTGCCTTTTATGCCCCTAAAGACTTCTCTAATGAGTCCAAAGGTCATCTTCGGGATGCCATCCATGCTTGTTCAAAATCTTCTTTTGTTCAGAACTTTCTATGAGATTTTTCGGGGAATCATATGACTTGTGTTTGGGATTCTTCCCAGCTGTCATATATTCCCGGTTGTCTCCCTATGAAGACAACATACCAATATTTTTTTTTTTGTGCTGGTATTTCGTATGTACGCGTAGAGGTTTCTCCAATTGAAATGGTTTCTGCTTGGTTCATTCTTTCAATTTCTTTTCGGAGAATGAGAACCAAATCTTCTAGGAATTGCTTAGATAGCATGTTCTTGAAGTTCGAGTTGTTCAATCCTGATTTGATATTTCAGATCTTGGATAACTCGTTTTAATCCTTTTAGACCTAGTCCTAAAAATTTTCCATATCGGATTATTCTTCTTCCTTCATTGTTGTAGTCTACAACTAAAAGATTTTCCTCTAACTCTTTGAGTTTTTCATGAACTCGTAAGAGCTGATATTTTAGTTTTCGAGTCTAGACCTTTTGGAATTCGATTTGATTATCATACCTTCTTGGCATGATATATGCTCGCACTCGCAAATATTTGATAGGTCTTACTACAGGGATAGACTTGATATTTGTTCCATAATAGAACTCTAATTTTTTGGTACATTTTTAGAATACAAATGTTGTTTGGGATGTGACCGGTTTGGGTCGTAGCTGTTTTTGGAGTATGTAAAACTAAAAAGAAAGAACGAAGCTAATCCTTGGCTCTGATACCATTTTTAACACTTGAGGGTTGTTGTCCTATGGAGGGACACGGTTATGGAGGATTTTTTTTATTAACACTTTAGAGCAATGCTTATAGACCCACTACCTACATTAATAGGAGTAGCACTACCTACAGAAGATAGGAGTATGCCCAACATCCAGCTTGAGGACTGGAGTATGGAGCAATGTCTTACTGGCTAGGAGTGATTATTAAGTTTTATTACTCTTCAAAGCAATGCCTATAGACCAACTACCTATCAAAAGATAGGAGTGTCTTACGGGGTAGGAGTGATTTTATTATTACACTTTAGAGCAATGCCTATAGACCAACTACCTATCAGAAGATAGGAGTGTCTTACCAACTAGAAGTGATTTACTCTCACTTTTCTTACGCCAGCTAGGCCCCATGGAAGAGCACCAGCGTGAGGAGGAGTGTTGGAAGATGTGCCGCATTATACAAAAAAAAGATTTTATACACCATTTACAACAAGCTGGGAGTTCATGATGTTCTCTCACACCCAACTTGTTGGGAAGTGTTGGAAGATAGGGCCCAAGCCAACACGACCAAGGAGGACCCACATATCTAAGAGTGTTGGAAGATGGGCCCAAGTCCATAAGATATGGACCCACAAAAGATGGGCCCAATCTCACTCGACCAAGGAAGGCCCACATATTTAAGAATGATGGAAGTTGGGCCCAAGCCCATCAGATATGGACCTGAAGGAGAGTTTCAGTTTTAGTAATGTTTATCTTCTTTTTATATTGGGTCATTTTATTATTCTAGGACTTATCTTTAAGTGTTAGAGTTTGGGTGTAATTGGGACAAGGGTAGTTTAATTATAGTTAGACTCTACTACTTTCCTCTATTATAAATAGAGGTTCATGTACTATGATTATAGAAGACAATGAAGTATTTCTCTTTTCCATAAATTAACAACATCTAAAATGGAAATGCACAAATGAAGAGAGAGATAATTCCAAAAATTCTTTGTAATTTTTTTGGATTTTAAACTCTTTAAGTTTTTATATATTAATTTTTACAATCATCAGAAAAAGGGGGGGGGGGGGAATTTTTGACTGAGTGTTGACTCCTAATACATAAGTCATTTCTTAAAAAAAAATAACCTATTACTCATGATTCATCGATCAATCACTTTCCAATGATCTATGATTGTTAGGTCAGTTTTTTGTAAATAGGCAAAAAATGGTTTGTTTGACTCGGGTAGATATCCCACCACATGTTCACATGAGAATTTAATGAGCATTTTTTGTTTTGCATAAAAGTCTTGGATCTTTACGTCAGTTGCATCTTATACATGTTTCATGCATACATATCCATCTTTAAAACATGTTAGCATCAATTAGAAATCTCTTTCTTATAAAATTCCAATCTATTAGGGGTTGTACTAGTAGAATTTCCCAAACATGGATAACAAAACCTTGGTGTTCGTTTATGGTGTGTGAATAAGTTTTCTTTACTTACATCTATTATTTTTTTAGATTTTATGCATACATAAACTCTAAAAATTTTATTTTGTTGTGATCTATTTGCATTATCTTTTTGTTTATGAGAAAAAAAGGGAGAGTGAAAACTCAAGTTTGGATTTTAATACAAAACTTGACATCCAAATTGGAAAAGAACAAATGTAAAGAGAGATAATTCCAAAAACACTGTTATTTTTAGGGATTTTAAACTCTTTTAATTTTTATATATTAGGTTTTGCAAACATCGAAAAAAGGGGGGAGGGCGGGAATTAACTAAGTGTTGACTCTTAATCCATAATTCATTTCTTACAAAAATATACCTCATTCTTCGTGATTGATCGATCAATTACTTTATATTGATCTATGATTGTCAGGTCAGCTTTTTGTAAATGGGAAAAAAGGGCATGTTTGGCTCGGGTAAATATCCCACTGCACATTCACTTGAGAATTTAATGAGCATTTGTTGTTCTCCAAAATTGTTTTGGATCTTTAGGTCATCTGCATCTTCAACATGTTTCGTGCATGCATATCCATATTTAAAACATGATATGATCAATTAGAAATCTCTTTCTAATATATTTGCAATCTATTAGGGGTTGTACAAGTGAAATTTCCCAAACATGGATAACAAAACTTTGGTGTTCATTTGTGGTGTGTGAATAAATTCTCTACTCATATTTATTATTGTTTTAAATTTTTTGCATACATAAACTCTAAAATATTCATTTTGTTGTGATCTATTTGCCTTATCTTTTTGTTTCCGGGAAAAAAGGGAGAGTGAAAACTCAAGTTTGGATTTGAAAACAAAACTTGACATCTAAAATAGAAATGCACAAATTTAGAGAGAGATAATTCCAAAAAGTCTCTGTAATTTTTTAAGATGGTAAACTCTTTCATTTTTATACATTAGGTTTTGCAATCATCAGAAAAAAGGGAGGGCGATGGATTTTTAACTAAGTGTTGACACCTAATACAAAAGTCCGTTCTTACAAAAATATAGTTTGTTACTCATGATTGAGCAACCAATCACTTTTCAATGATCTATGAATGTTAGGTCAGTTTTTTGAAATTGGGCAAAAAATGGCATGTTCGGCTTGGGTAAATATTCCACCGCACGTTCACCTTAGAATTTAATGAGCATTTGTTGTTCTCCTTAAGATTCTTTGATCTTTAGGTCATTTTCATCTTCAACATGTTTCATGCATGCATATCCATATATAAAACATGTTAGGATCAATTAGAAATATCTTTCTTATAAATTCCAAGCTATTAGGGGTTGAACTAGTGGAATTTCCTAAACATGTATAAAAAAACTTTGTTGTTCAATTGTGATGTGTGAATAAATTTCCTTTACTTAAATTTATTATTATTTTTAATTTTTTTTCATACAGAAACTCTAAAATTTTCTTTTTGTTGTGATCTATTTGCCTTATCTTTTTGTTGACGAGAAAAAAAGGGAGAGTGAAAACTCAAGTTTGGATTTTAAAACAAAACTTGACATCTAAAATGGAAATATACAAATGTAGAGAGAGATAATTCCAACAACTTTCTGTAACTTTTCGGAATTGTAAACTCTTTTAGTTTTTATATAGTACGTTTTGCAAACATCGAAAAATGGGGGGAACGGTGGATTTAACTAAGTGTTGACTCCTAATCAACAAGTCTTTTCTTTTAAAAATATAACTCATTACTCATGATTGATCGATCAATCACAGTACAATGATCTGTGATTGTTAGGTCAACTTTTTATAAATGGAAACAAAATTGCTTGTTTGGCTTGGGTAAATATCCTACCGCACGTTCACTTGAGAATTTAATAAGCATTTGTTGTTCTCCTTAAAAGTCTTTGATCCATAGGTCATTTGCATCTTCGATATGTTTCATGCATGCATATCCATATTTAAAATGTGTTAGGATTAATTAGAAATTTCTTTCTTATAAAATTTCAAGCTATTAGGGGTTGTACTAGTGGAATTTCCCAAACATGGATACCAAGACTTTTATGTTCATTTTTGTATGTGAATAAATTTTCTTTACTAACATTTTTTATTGTTTTTAATTTTTATACACATAAACTCTAAAATTTTCATTTTGTTGTGATCTATTTGCCGCATCTTTTTGTTTATGAGAAAAAAATGGGCTGTGAAAACTCAAGTTTGGATTTTAAAAATAAGCTACACATCTAAAATGGAAATGCACAAATGCAAAGAGAGATAATTCCAAAAAGTCTCGGTAATTTTTAGGGATTGTAAAATCTTTTAGTTTTTATATATTAGGTCTTGCAAACATCGGAAAAAAGGGGGAGCGGGGGATTTAACTGAGTGTTGACTCCTAATCCATAAGTCATTTCCTGTAGAAATATAGCTCATTACCCATGTTTGATCAATCGATCATTTTACAATGATCTATGATTGTTTGGTCAGCTTTTTGTAAATAGTTAAAAATGGTATGATTGGCTCAGGTAAATATCCCACTGCACGTTCACCTAAAAATTTAATGAGCATTTGTTGTACTCCTTAAAAGTCTTGGATCTTCAGGTCATTCGGATCATCATAATTTTTCATGAATGCATATCTATATTTAAAACATGTTAGGATCAATAAGAAATCTCTTTTTTATAAAACTCAAAGCTATTATGGGTTGTACTAGTGGAATTTCCCAAACATGGATAACAATATTTTGGTGTTCATTTGTGGAGTGTGAATAAATTTTCTTTACTTACATTTAATATTGTTTTTAATTTTTTGCTTAAACTCTAAATTTTTTTTTGTTTTGATCTATTTGCCTTATCTTTTTGTTTACAAGAAAAAGGGAGAATGAAAACTCATGTTTGGATTTAAAAAAAAAACCTTGATATCTAAAATGGAAATGCACAAATGCAGAGAGAGATAATTCCAAAAAGTCTCTATAATTTCTAGGGATTGTAAACTCTTTCAATCTTTATATATTTGGTTTTGCAAACATCGGAAAAAAGGTTGTGAGGGGGATTTAACTGAGTCTTGACTCCTAATCCAAAAGTTAGTTCCAACAAAAATACAGCTCGTTACCCATGTTTGATCAATCAATCACTTTGCAATGATCTATGATTGTTAGGTCAACTTTTTGTAAATGGGCAAAAAATAGCTTGTTTGGCTCCGGTAAATATCGGACAACACGTTTAATTGAGAATTTAATGAGAACTTGATGTTCTCCTTAAAATTCTTGAATCTTTAGGTCTTTTGCATCATCAATATGTTTCATTCATGCATATCTATATTTAAAACATGTTAGGATCAATTACAAATCTCCTCCTTATAAAATTCCAAGCTATTAGGGGTAATACTAGTCGAATTTCCCAAACCGGGATAACAAAACTTTGGTGTTCATTTGTGGTGTGTGCTTAAATTTTCTTTACTTTCATTTATTTTTGTTTATAATTTTTTTCATACTTAAATTCTAAAATTTTCATTTTGTTGTTATCTATTTGCCTTATCTTTTTGTTTACGAGAAAAAAGGGAGGGTGAAAACTCAACTTTGGATTTTGAAACAAAACATGATATCTATAATGAAAATGCACAAATACAGAGAGAGATAATTCCAAAAAGTCTCTATAATTTTTAGGGATTGTAAACACTTTCAGTTTTTATATGTTAGGTTTTGCAAACATCGAAAAAAGGGGGGGACTGGGAAATTTAACTTAGTGTTGACTTCTAATCCATAAGTCATTTCTCACAAAAATATATGTTGTTACCCTGATTGATCAATCAAACACTTTACAATGATCTACAATTGTTAGGTCAACTTTTTGTAAATGGCCAAAAAAAGGTTTGTTTAGCTCCGAAAATATTGCACCACACGTTCACCAGAGAATTTAATGAGCATTTGTTTTTATCCTTAAAAATCATGGATCTTTTGGTCATTTTCATCTTCAACATGTTTCATGAATGAATATCCATATTTAAAACATGTTAGGATAAATTAGAAATCTCTTTCTTATCAAATTTCAAGTTATTAGGGGTAATACTAGTGGAATTTCCCTAAAATGCATAACAAAACTTTGGTGTTCATTTGTGGTGTGTGAAAATATTTTATTTACTTATATTTATTATTTTTTTAATTTTTTTTACACAAACTCTAAAAATTTTATTTTGTTATGATCTATTTGCCTTATCTTTTTGTTTACGAGAAAAAAATGGAGAGTGAAAACTCAAGTTTGGATTTTAAAATAAAACTTCACATCTAAAAATGAAATGCACAAATGTAGAGAGAGATAATGCCAAAAAGTTTTTGTAATTTTTATGAATTTTAATCTCTTTTAGTTTTTATATATTAGGTTTTGCAAACATAAAAAAAAAGGGGCGAGCAGGGGATTTAACTGAGTGTTGACTCCAAATACATAAATCCTTTCTTACAAAAATATAGTTCGTTACCCATGATTGATCGATCGATCACCTTACAATAATCTATGATGGTTAGTTCAAATTTTCTTAAATGGGCAAAAAATGGCTTGTTTGGGTACAACAAAGTCTCTGTAATATTTTGGGATGGTAAACTCTTTCATTTTTTTTACATTAGGTTTTGCAATCATCAGAAAAAAGGGAGGGCGATGGATTTTTAACTAAGTGTTGACACCAAATACAAAAGTCAGTTCTTACAAAAATATAGTCTGTTACTCATGATTGAGCAACCAATCACTTTTCAATGATCTATGATTGTTAGGTAAATTTTTTGAAATTGGGCAAAAAATGGCATGTTCGGCTCGGGTAAATATCCCACCACACGAACACCTGAGAATTTAGTCAGCATTTTTTGTTCTCCTTAAAAGTCTTGGATCTTTAGGTCATTTTCATCTTCAACATGTTTCATGCATGGATATCCATATTTAAAACATGTTAGGATCAATTAGAAATCTCTTTCTCATCAATTTCCAAGTGATTTGAAGTTGTACTAGTGAAATTTTCCAAACAAGGATAACAAAACTTTTGTGTTCATTTGTGTTGTGTGAATAAATTTTCTTTACTTACATTTATTATTTTTTTTTATTTTTTGCATACATAAACTCTAAAAATTTCATTTTGTTGTGATCTATTTGCCTTATCTTTTTGTTTACGAGAAAAAAGAGAGAGCGAAAACTCAAGTTTGGATTTTAAAACAAAATTTGACATCTAAAATGGAAATGCACAAATGCAGAGAGAGAGAATTCCAAAAAGTCTCTATAATTTGTAGGGATTGTAAAATTTTTTAGTTTTTATATCTTAAGTTTTGTAAACATCAGAAAATTGGGGGAGCGGGGAATTTAACTAAGTGTTGACTCCTAATCCACAAGTCATTTCTTACAAAAACATAGCTCGTTTGTCTTATGGGAAAGCGGGGGATTTAACTGAGTGTTGACACCTAATCCACAAGTTATTTCTTAGAAAAATATAACTCGTTACTCATGATTGATCGATCAATGACATTACAATGATCAATAATTGTTAGGTCAGCTTTTTGTTAATGGGCAAAAAATGACTTGTATGGCTCGGGTAAATATCCCACCATACGTTCACTTGAGAAATTAACGAGCATTTGTTGATCTCCTTAATAGTTTTGCATAATTACATCATTTGGATCTTCAACATGTTCCATGCATGCATATACATATTTAAAACATGTTAGGATCAATTAGAAATCTCTTTCTTATAAAAAAAACCAAGTTATTAGGGTTCTACTAGTGGAATTTCCCAAACATGGATAACAAAACTTTGGTGTTCATTTGTTGTGTGTGAATAAATTTTATTTACTTACATTTATTATTGTTTTATAGTTTTTTCATACATAAACTCTAAAAGTTTCATTTTGTTGTGATCTATGTGCCTT
The DNA here is from genome assembly GCF_029961685.1 of Aristolochia californica. Lineage (NCBI taxonomy): Eukaryota > Viridiplantae > Streptophyta > Magnoliopsida > Piperales > Aristolochiaceae > Aristolochia > Aristolochia californica. The sequence continues at coordinate 15,954,802 of NW_027181992.1, read as the reverse complement.
ATCTTTTTGTTTACGAAAAAAAAAGTGTGAAAACTCAAGTTTCGATTTTTTTAAAAAAAAAATGACATCTAAAATGGAAATGCACAAATGCAGAGAGAGATAATTCCAAAAAGTCTTTATAATATTTAGGAATTCTAAACACTTTCAATTTTTATAAATAAAGTTTTATCAAACATCGGAAAACAGGGTGTAGTGGGGGTTGAAACTGAGGGTTGACTCCTAATCCATCAGCCTTAGAAAAATATATCTCGTTACCCATGAATGATCGATCAATCACTTTTCAATGATCTATGACTATTAGGTCAACTTTTTGTAAATGGACAAAAAATGGCTTGTTTGGCTTGGGTAAATGTCCCACCGCACGTTCACTTGAGAAGTTAAAGAGAATTTGTTGTTCACCTTAAAAGTCTTGGATTCTTAGGTCATTTGCATCTTCAACATATTTCATGCATGCATATCGATATTTAAAACAAGTTAGGATCAATTAGAAATCTCTTTCTTATAAAATTCCAATCAATTAGGGGTTGTACTATTGGAATTTCCAAAACATGGATAACAAAACTATGGTGTTCATATGTGGTATGTGAATAAATTTTATTTACCTACATTTATTATTGTTTTAGAGTTTTTGCATACATAAACTCTAAAATTTTAATTTTTTTGTGATCTCTTTGCCTTATCTTTTTCTTTACAAGAAAAAATGGATAGTGAAAACCCAAGTTTGGATTTTAAAACAAACTTGACATCTAAAATGGAAATGCACAAATACAGATAGAGATAATTCCAAAAAATATCTATAATTTTTAGGGATTATAAATTCTTTTAGTTTTTATATCTTAGGTTTTGAAAACATCAGAAAAATGGGGGAGAGGGGGATTTAACTGAGTGTTGACTCCTAAGCCACAAACCATTTCTTACAAAAATATAGTTCATTACTCATATGAGGGAGCGGGGGATTTAATTGAGTGTTGACTCCTAATCCACAAATCATTTGTTACAAAAATATAGCTCGTTACTGATGATTGATCTATCAATCACATTACAATGATCTAGATTGTTAGGTCAGCTATTTGTAAATCAGCAAAAAATGGCTTGTTTGGCTCCGGTAAATATCCCACCATACGTTCACTTGAGATTTTAATGAGCATTTGTTGTTCTTCTTAAAAGTGTTGCATAGTTACGTCATTTGCATCTTCAACCTGTCTCATGCATGCATATCCATATTTAAAACATGTTAGGATCAATTAGAAATCTCTTTTTAAAAAAAATTCAAGCTATTAGGGTTGTACTGGTGGAATTTCCAAAACATGGCTAACAAAATTTTGGTGTTCATTTGTGGTGTGTGAATAAATTTTATTTACTTACTTTTATTATTGTTTTAGTGTTTTTACATAAATAACTCTAAAATTTTTATTTTGTTGTGATCTATTTGCCTTATCCTTTTGTTTACGAGAAAAAAAGGAGAGTGAAAACTCAAGTTTGGATTTTAAAACAAAACTTGACATCTAAAATGGAAATGCACAAATGCAGAGAGATATAATTCCAAAAATTCGTTGTAATTTTTACGGATTTTAAACTCTTTTAGTTTTTATGTATTAGGTTTTGAAAACATCGGTAAAAGGGGGTGTGGGGGATTTAATTGAGTGTTGACTCCTAATCCATAAGTCTTTTCTTACAAAAATATAGCTCGTTACTCAAGATTGATCGATCAATCAATTTACAATGATCTATGATTGATAGGCCAGCTTTTCGTAAATGGGCAAAAAATGGCTGGTTTGGCTCGAGTAAATATCCCACCACAATTTCACTTGAGAATTTAATGATCATTTGTTGTTCTCTTTAAAAGTCTTAGATCCTTAGGTCATTTGCTTCTTCAACCTATTTCATGTATGCATATCCATATTTAAAACATGTTACGATCAATTAGAAATCTCTTTCTTATAAAATTCCAAGCTATTAGGGGTTGTACTAGTGGTATTTTCCAAACATGGAGAACAAAACTTTGGTGTTCATTTGTGGTGTGTGAATAAATTTTCTTTACTAAAATTTATTAATGTTTTAGAGTTTTTGCATACATAAACTCTAAAATTTTAATTTTTTTGTGATCTATTTGCCATATATTTTTCTTTATGAGAAAAAAAGGGACAGTGAAAACTCAAGTTTGGTTTTTAAAAAAAAACTTGACATCTAAAATGGAAATGAACAAATGCAGAGAGAGATAATTCCATAAAATCTCTATAATTTTGAGGGATTGTAAACTCTTTTAGTTTTCATATATTAGGCTTTGCAAACTACCAAAAAAGGGGGGATTCGGGGATTTAACTAAGTGTTGACTCCTAATACACAAGTCATTATAGCTCGTGACTAATGATTGATCGATCCATCACATTACATTGATCTATGATTGTTAGGTCAACTTTTTGTAAATCGACAAAAAATGGCTAGTTTAGAATTTAATGAGGATTTGTTGTTCTCCTTAAAAGTTTTGCATACTTACATCATTTGCATCTTCAACATGTTTCATGCATGCATATCCAAATTTAAAACATGTTAGGATAAAGTAGAAATCTCTTTCTTATAAAATTTCAAGCTATTAGTGTTGTACTAGTGGAATTTCCCTAACATGCATAACAAAATTTTGGTGTTCATTTCTGGTGTGTGAATAAATTTTCATTACTCACATTTATTATTGTTTTAGAGTATTTACATACATAAACTCTAAAAATTTTATTTTGTTGCGATCTATTTGCCTTGTCTTTTTGTTTATGAGAAAAAAGGGAGAGTGAAAACTCAAGTTTGGATTTTAAAAATAAACTTGACATCTAAAATGGAAATGCACATTTGCAGAGAGAGATAATTCATAAAAGTCTCTGTATTTTTGAGTGATTGTAAAATATTTTAGTTTTTATATATTAGGTTTAGTAATCATCAATAAAAGCGTGGACCGGGGGATTTAAATGAGTGTTGACTCCTAATCTATAAGTCATTTATTACAAAAATATAGCTCATTACTCATGATTGATTGATATATCACTTTACAATGACCTATGATTGTTTGGTTAGCATTTTGTAAATGGGCAAAAAATGACTTGTTTGGCTTGAGTAAATATCCCGCCGTATGTTTACTTGAAAATTTAACGAGCATTTGTTGTTGTTCTTAATAGTCTTGCATACTTACGTCATTTGCATCTTCAACATGTTAGGATCAATTAAAAATCTCTTTCTTATTAAAATCCAAGTTATTAGGGTTCTACTAGTGGAATTTCCGAAACATGGATAACAAAACTTTGGTGTTCATTTGTTGTGTGTGAATAAATTTTCTTTACTTACATTTATTTTTGTTTTAGAGTTTTTGCATACATAAACTCTAAAATTTTCATTTTGTTGTGATCTATTTACCTTATCTTTTTGTTTACGAGGAAAAATAGAGTGTGAAAACTCAAGTTTGGATTTTAAAACAAAACTTGACATCTAAAATGGAAATTCACAAATGCAAAGAGAGAGAATTCAAAAAGTCTCTGTAATATTTAGGGATTCCAAACACTTTTAGTTTTTATAAATTAGGTTTTATAAAACATCGGAAAAAGAGGGCAGTGGGGGATTAAACTGAGTGTTGACTCCTAATCCATCAGCTATTTCTTAGAAAAATATATCTCGTTACCCACGATTGATCGATCAATCACTTTTCAATGATCTCTGATTTTTAGGTCAGCTTTTTGTAAAAGGGCAAAAAATTTGCTTGTTTGGCTTTGGTAAATATCACACCGAACGTTCACTTGAGAACTTAATGAGATGGTTCTCCTTTAAAGTTTTGGATTCTTAGGTCATTTGCATCTTCAACATGTTACATGCATGCATATCCATATTTAAGACAAGTTAGGTTCAATTAGAAATCTCTTTCTTAAAAAATTCCAAGCTATTTGGGGTTGTCCTAGTGGAATTTTCAAAACAAGGATAACAAAACTATGGTGTTCATATGTGGTTTGTGAATAAATTTTCTTTACTTAAATTTATTATTGTTTTAGAGTTATTTCATACATAAACTCTAAAATTTTAATTTTGTTGTGATCTATTTGCCTTATCTTTTTCTTTACGAGAAAAAAGGGATAGTGAAAACTCTTGTTTGGATTTTAAAACAAAACTTGACATTTAAAATGGAAATGCACAAATTCAGAGAGAGATAATTCAAAAACATCTCTGTAATTTGTAAGGATTGTAAACTATCTTAGCTTTAATATATTAGGTTTTACATACAATGAAAAAAGGGGGGAACATGGGATTTAACTAAGTGTTGACTCCTAATCCACAAGTCATTTCTTTAAAAAATATAGCTCTTTACTCATGATTGATTGATCAATAACATTACAATGACCTATGATTGTTAGGTCAACTTTGTGTAAATCAGCAAAAAAATGGCTTGTTTGGCTCAAGTAGATATCCCATCGCACATTCACTTGAGAATTTAATGACCATTTGTTGTCTTCCTTAAAAGTTTTTGATCCTTAGGTCATTTGCTTCTTCAACTTGTTTCCTGCATGCATATCCATATTTAAAACATGATAGGATCAATTAGAAATCTCTTTCTTACAAAATTCCAAGCTATTAGGGGTTGTACTAGTGGTATTTCACAAACATGGAGAACAAAACTTTGGTGTTTATTTGTGGTGGGTGAATAAATTTTCTTTACTAACATTCATTATTGTTTTAGAGTTTTTGCATACATAAACTATAAATTTTTCCTTGTGTTGTGATCTATTTGCTATAACTTTTTGTTCACGAGAAAAAAGGGATAGTGAAAACTTAAGTTTGGATTTTTAAAAAAAACTTGACATCTAAAATGGAAATGCACAAATGTAGAGAGATAATTCCAAAAAATATCTATAATTTTGAGGGATTGTAAACTCTTTTATTTTTTATATATTAGGTTTTGCAAACATCGAAAAAGGGGGGAGCGGGGGGATTAATTGAGTGTTGACTCCTAATCCACAAGTGATTTTTTAAAATAATATGGCTCATTACTCATGATTGATCGATCCATCACATTACATTGACCTATGATTGTTAGGTCAGCTTTTTGTAAATCGGCAAAAAATGGCTTGTTTGGCACAGGTAAATATCTCACAGTACATTCACTTTAGAATTTAATGAGGATTTGTTGTTCTCATTAAAAGTCTTTCATACTTACGTCATTTGCATCTTCATCATGTTTCATGCATGCATATCCATATTTAAAATATGTTAGGAACAGTAGAAATCTCTTTCTTATAAAATTCCAAGCTCATAGGGTTGTACTAGTGGAATTTCCCAAACACGCATAACAAAATTTTGGAGTTCATTTGTCGTGTATGAATAAATTTTTTTTACTAATATTTATTATTGTTTTAGAGGTATGCATACATAAACTCTAAAATTTTTATTTTGTAGTGATCTATTTGCCATATCTTTTTGTTTACGGGAAAAAAGAGAGAGTGAAAACTCAAGTTTGGATTTTAAAACTACACTTGACATCAAAATGGAAAAGAAAAAATGCTAAGAGGGATAATTCCAAAAAGTCTCTTTAATTTTAAGTCTTGTAAACTTTTTTAGTTTTTATATATTAGCTTTAGGAAACATCGGCAAAAGCGGGGAGCGGGGGATTTAATTGAGTGTTGACTCCTAATCCATAAGTCATTTCTTACAAAATTATAGCTTGTTACTCATGATTGATTGATCAATCACTTTACAATGATCTATGATTGTTTGGCCAACTTTTAGTAAGTGGGCAAAAAATGGGTTGTTTGGCTCGGGTAAATATCCCATCGCATGTTCACTTGAGAATATAATGAGCATTTGTGTTATGGTCCCATATCTGACACATGGATTCGTAGGGAAGAAGAAGAGAAAGACGAAAAATCAAGCCAAAGGGAAGCTTGAAAACCCTAGGTTTATTAAGGAGAAAACACCCCTGAGCTCATTTAGTAGAACTCAAAACCCTGTTTAACCTAAATCCATGTTTGTCTTTCTCATTACTCTTATTCCTTAAATAGGGTTCGCCCTTACAATGTTTAATATAAAATATTACAAAAATACCCCTATAAATAAAATATTACAAAAATGCCCATGTGGCCTATTAATTCTTTAACTGAATAAATTAAATTAAATTAAAGAAAAAATTAAAATAATAATGTTATTGAGTGCATAACATTACACCCCTGGGAGAAAGAACTTGTCCTCAAACTCGTAGGTAGGGTCTTCTTGCCCATGCTGTCGTTTCCACCTATTCCCAAGGCGCATCCATGGTATCTGTGTCAGCCCTCTGGACGACAAAACTGAAGCATTCCACCCTAGTGTAATTTTTTTTTACCTCAAGGTCGAATGTAGGGATGCGTGCAAAACGTCGCCACATCTCCCCAAGTAGCATCTCTGCCCTCCATCAGTCCTAGATTGGTGTGAAATTGCCCCTCATGGCGGTCTCCCATTGGCTAGGTTGCACTGCCCGCACTTTTCCAGCATGGCTGCAACAACTTCATGACTAGCCCCCATGGGATTGAGAAGACTCAGCAGCACTAACCCCCTCCATTTGCTGAAACACTCCTAAAACCATCACAGAAAACAGGATCTGCATGGTGAAGTGCCAAGAGCAAGATTGCTTCCCCCGTAGCACTAGCCATATCACATGTTTCCTCTAATTCAGACGAGCGGTCAAGTAACTGAACAACACTAGGAAGCCCACTGCATGCTTTTTCCTCATCACCATTATCAGCAGAAAACCCAACTTTGCATGAATCCAAACAGCTGTTCCTTCTCAAAAATCCAGACATCACAAGTTGTTGCTCACTGTCCTGGAGTACAGCAAGCACCTCACCATATGTACATTCCATGTTCTTTGAGATCTCTACCGCTGTTGTTTGAATCCATTTCAGATGAACTTGGTCATTAAGTTCCAAATTCAGAGGGAAGTGATGAAAGGAGACCACCATGCTGATTGCAACAGCAGCAGCAATTTCAATTTGCATCATTCTCTCAGGCTCAAGATGTCCAAGAGTGGCACCAGCAGTAATAACAATGGTTCTGTTCTTAACAAAGCATAATAATTCCGCACATTCCCCTGTTCAATAAAACTTCTGAGCACAGAAATCCCATACTCCCCCGCCTTTGCAAGCAATGTATTAAGTATAAGATTAGTCCACTGCAAGAGAGTGGTTATCTGCATTGTGGTGAAGACCACATTCTGGTCAGTTGTCATGATGCTCACAGGCCCGGCCGGTAAACGATGTGAGGTGCTCCTTAAACTACTCATAGCTGCAGCCTCTGTCACAATCTTGGTGAAAAAAACAGGATGGTTACCTGCTACTGTGTTGTTGTTGGAGCTTTGTCCCCCCACAGTTGCAAGCTATCCCCGAATCCAGTGTCCCAACATGATTGTTGTCCAGCACTTTAATGTCCTTTGTGCTAATTGTTTCAAAACTGTTCTAGCAATCACTGCCCCTGTGTCATTGAAGTATGCAGGTAATTTCAAACGAACCGAATGCAATAACAAAAGTGATAGAGGATTTAATAACTACATCTGCTGGTTTCCTCCCTGTAGACAGTAAGTCACCACTGAAAGGTGTATTTATTCCATATGGCCATGTAGGGCCTACAGCAGGTCTACTGAGGACTTCCCCTTGTCTGCAACCTTCAAGCTCCTTCAAGCATCTACTGTCTTCAGACACACACCCAGCCACAACAAGGGACTTACCATCCTTTTTGCAATTAGACTTTAAATTTTCCATGGCTGATTGAGTAGGAGATTTCACAGTACATGTATTAATGAACCAAATATTACAGTAAAATTTTTGGGTTGAAAAATTGTGTTGGTTGCTGCCCTCCTGTGCTGTCAAATTTTTGTGTTCTATTTTTTTTTGTTGAGTCCATTTCTGCATTGCCACGGTAGCAGCAGCTAAAGTCCAAAATGATAAACCAACCAATCTATCTACTTGAGCCAGTGCCCTCTACCCTTTCTCTCTCAACCTCTGACTGACACATTGAGCTTCTTCTGATCTCTTTTCAACCAACCCAATATAAGTAGCAACAATTGGTGAATGCCCAGCCTCTAACATCACAATGAAAAACCCAATCCCATCTTCCAACTACTTCCCTTTACACAATCCTTGAACAAAAACTGTATAGCTGAAAGCATTTGGAGATATACCAATGTTCTTAATTTTCCTGAAAACCCCTTTTTCATCTTCACACTTTAGTGCCTTGCAGCAGCCTTCCACCACAGTCGTATAGATTTCAGGGATTGTACCCTTTTTATGCATTAACTCAAATAGCTTCATAGCTTCTTGAATCAAACCGTCCTTGCATAGGCCATCTAACACTGCAACAGCATTGGGGATGAGCCACATTTCTTTCATTTTCCTGAAATTCTCGTCAGCATCTTGAGGTGATGGATTCGGTGAGGCAGCTACATGTAGTTCAGAGTCTTTGGTGGAATTTTCTTGAAGGAAATTAGATGTCGTCTGGCTATAGTGTTTTTCATTACCAAGTTCAAGTAAATGCACCTCAGAATCTATACGAACAGTGCCCAAGCAGCAATTATGGAACCAAAAAATTGAACCCCCACCTTTTCCATTTGACAATGAACATACGCACGGGTATTGTGCGCATCAACACAAAAATAAAGCCCCCCCAAAAAATATTTCAACAGTCCCCACAAAAAAAATTCTATCAATCCCGGCATCCCCAAAAAAATTTCATCTCGGAATTCATACACACAAGCCAGAATTCCATCAAAATGGTTTTGTTTCTCTGCTTCCCATAACAAAAAACCACCTGGCCAAAAATTCGAGCAGTGTCGCTGCTGCTCAGCCCCTTGGAGCCCCTTCACCCCCACAAAAGAATAGTTTAGACATAACAATTGAGGGCATTTAAGAAACTTACCCAAAAAATTTTTGAAATTCGTTTTTTGCTATGCTGTCAAGACCGAGAGTGAAGTTGAGAGTGAGAGCTGTTGTCCGGACGCCATCTCCCATAGGAACTTTGTCCAACGGAGCCAACAGAGTCTCCACTTTTTCCGGTGGCTAAAAGCAACCCTTTGGGGCTTCGCCTCTTTGAGATTTTCTGAGACAGAGGGCTCTTGGAAACATTTCCTGGTCGAAACAGTCGCCAAAAAATTCTCCTTCTCCTATTCGGGACTGAGTGTTGCTAGCCGTGAGCTAGGTTGGTATGATTTCGGAATTTCTGGGTCCCGTTGGCCTACTCGGGATTTTTGTGCAGAACGTCCTGCTTGGAAATTTCCATTGTCCCCAATTTTGGATTTGAGGTCGCACCCAAATCCTCCAGTGCCAATTTGATTTTGGACAATTTTGGATTTGATGTATTAGAATCCGATTTTGGATTTGTGTCCCAAATTTCAGATGTGCCCGCTACTGGAGTTCCCTGGGTGGAGATGTTGAAAATTTCTGAATCTTGGCCTTTCTGCCCGTCTGAGAGAGCGTCTGCTCGATAATTTTGTTCCACGACCTTTCTCTCTACTCATGGTCAAAATTCTTCTTGATTGCGGCCCTTCACACATCATTGCCATTCCCTATTTGATAATGTGTAATTTCTAGTTCATAATTAGGATTTGATCCAATTGTTGCAAGATTTGAGCAAACCTTCACTAGTTTTCTACCTGTGCGTCTGTGTGCGCATTCAGCTCTCTGATAAGCAACTCTTTTAACTCTCCATTGCTGGAATTCTCCATTACGCGGCTCTGATACCAAGTTGTTATGATCTCAAATTTGACACATGGATTCGTAGGGAGGAAGAAGAGAAAAACGAAAATCAAACCAAAGGAAGCTTGAAAACCCTAGGTTCGTTAAGGAGAACGTACACCCCTGAGCTCGTTGAGGAGAACTCAAAACCATGTTTAACTAAATCAATGCTTGTCTTTCTCATTACTCTTACCCCTTAAATAGGGTTCACCCTTACATGGTTTAAGATCAAATATTACAAAAATACCCCTATAAATAAAATATTTCAAAAATGCCCCTATGGCCTATTAATTCTCTAACTGAATAAAATAAAGTAAATTAAAAAAACAATTAAAATAATAATATTATTTCCTGGAAAAAAATTTGTTGTTCTCCTTAAAAGTCTTGGATCCTTAGGTCATTTGCATCTTCAACATGTTTTATGCAGGCATATCCATATTTAAAACATGTTAGGATCAATTAGAAATCTCATTCTTATAAAATTCAGAGCTATCAGGGGTTGTACTAATGTAATTTCCCAAACATGGATAACAAAACTTTGGTGTTCATTTGTAGTGTGTGAATAAATTTTCTTTACTTACATTTATTATTGTTTCGAATTTTTTGCATACATAATCTCTAAAATTTTCATTTTGTGGTGAGCTATTTTCTTTATCTTTTTGTTTACGAGAAAAAAGGGAGAGTGAAAATTAAAGTTTGGATTATAAAACAAAACTTGACATCTAAAACGGAAATATATAATTGCAGAGAGTGATAATTCTAAAAAGTTATTTCTTACAAAAAACATAGCTCACAACCCATGATGGATCGATCAATGACTTTACAATGATCTTTAATTGTCAGGTCAATTTTTCATAAATAGGCAAAAATTGGCTTGTTTGGCTCGGGAAAATATCCCATCACACGTTCACTTGTGAATTTAATGAGCATTTGTTGTTCTCCTTAAAAGTCTTGGATCCTTAGGTCATTTTCTTCTTCAACCTATTTCATGCATGCATATCCATATTTAAAACATGTTATGATCAATTAGAAATCTCTTTCTTATAAAATTCCAATCTATTAGGGTTGTACTAGTGGTATATTCCAAACATGGATAACAAACCATTGGTGTTCATTTGTGGTGTGTGAATAAATTTTCTTTACTTACTTTTATTATTTTTTTAGAGTTTTTGAATAAATAAACTCTAAATTTTTTATTTTTCTGTTATCTATTTGCCTTTTCTTGTAGTTTTCAAGAAAAAAAGGGAGAGTGAAAACTCAACTTTGGATTTAAAACAAAACTTGACATCTAAAATGGAAATGCACAAATGCAGAGAGAGATAATTCCAAAAAGTCTTTGTAATTTTTTGGGATTGTAAACACTTTTAGTTTTTATATATTGGGTATTGCAATCATCGAAAAAAGGGTGGAGCGAGGGATTTTTGACTAAGTGTTCACTCCTAATCCACAAGTCATTTCTTACAAAAAATATAGCCCATTACTCAATTTTAATCGATCAATCACTTTCCAATTATCAATGATTGTTAGGTCAGATTTTTGTAAATGGGCAAAAAATGACTTGTTTGACTTGGGTAAATATTCCACTACACATTCACTTGAGAATTTAATGAGCATTTGTTAATTCTCCTAAAAATTTTTGCTTCCTTACGTCATTCGCATCTTCAACATGTTTCATGCTTGGATATCTATATTTTAAACAAGTTAGGATCAACTAGAAATCTCTTTCTTATAAAATGCCAACCTATTAGGGGTTTTACTATTATTTTTTGCATTCATAAACTCTAAAATTTTAATTTTATTGTGAAATATTAGCCTTTTCTATTTGTTTACGTGAAAAAAGGGTGAGTGAAAAATCAAGTTTAGATTTCAAAACAAACTTAACATCTAAAATCGAATCACAAATGCAGAGAAAGATCATTGCAAAAGGTCTCTGTAATTTTTAAAAATTGTAAACTCTTTTAGTTTTTATATATTAAGTTTTGAAAACATCGGAAAAGGGGGAGGAGCGAGGGATTTAACTGAGTGTTGACTCCTAATCCATAAGTCATTTCTTACAAAAATATAGCTGGTTACCCAAGAATGATCGATTAATCACTTTACAATGATCTACTATTGTTAGGTTAGTTTTTATTAAATGGGCAAAAAATAGCATGTTTGGCTCGAGTAAATATCCCAACGCACGTTCACTTGAGAATTTAATGAGCATTTATTTTTCTCCTTAAAAATTTTGAATCCTTAGGTCATTTGCATCTTCAACAAGGTTCATGCATGCATATCCATATTGAAAACATGTTAGGTCCAAATAGAAATATTTTTCATATAAAATTCCAAGCTATTATGGGTTGTACTAGTGGAATTTCCCAAACATGCATAACAAAACTTTGGTGTTCATTTGTGGTGTTCAAATAATTTTTCAATTGTTACATTGATTATTGTTTTTTATTTATTGCATACATAAACTCTAAAATTTTAATTTTGTTGTACACTTTTTTCCTTATCTTTTTTTTACGAGAAAAAGGGAGAGTCAAAACTCCAGTTTAGATTTTAAAACAAAACTTGACATCTAAAATGAAAATGCACAAATTCAGGGAGAGATAATTCCAAAAAGTCTCCGTAATTTTTACATATTGTAAACTCTTTTAGTTTTTATATATTAGGTTTTTCAAAAATCAGAAAAAGAGGGGACGAGGGATGTTTAATTGAGTGTTGACTCCTAATCCATAAGTAATTTCTTACAAAAATATATCTCATCACTCATGATTGATTGATCGATCAATCACTTTACAATGATCTATGATTGTTAGGTCAGCTTTTTGTAAATGGACAAAAAATGCCTTGTTTGGCTCAGGTAAGTATCCCACCGCACGTTCACTTGAGAATTTTATGTGCATTTGTTGTTGTCCTTAAAATTCTTGGATCCTTAGGTCATGCATGCATATCCATACATAAAACATGTTAGGATCAATTAGAAATCTCTTTCTTATAAAATTCCAAGCAACAAGGGGTTGTACTTGTGGAATTTTCCAAACATGGATAACAAGAATTTTGCGTTCATTTGTGGTGTGTGAGTAAATTTTCTTTACTTACATATATTATTGTTTTGGAGTTTTTGGATACATAAACTCTAAAATTTTCATTTTATTGTGATCTATTTGCCTTATTTTTTTGTTTACAAGAAAAAAGGGAGAGTGAAAACTCAAGTTTAGATTTTAAAACAAAACTTGACATCTAAAATGGAAATGCAAAAATGTAGAGAGAGATAATTCAAAAAAGTCTCTGTAATGTTTAGGTATTGTAAACACTTTTAGTTATTATTTATTAGGTTTTTACAAACATCGAAAAAAGGGGGGAGCATGGGATTTAACTTAGTGTTGACTCCTAATCCATAAGTCGTTTCTTAAAAAAATATAGCTCGTTACTCATAATTGATCGATCAATCACTTTACAATGATCTATGATTGATAGGTCAACTTTTTGTAAATGGGCCAAAAATAGCTGGTTTGGCACGACAAAATATCCCACAACACATTCACTTGAGAATTTAATGACCATATGTTGTTCTCCTTAAAAGTCTTCGATACTTTGGTCATTTGCTTCTTCAACATGTTTTGTGCATGCATATCAATATTTAAAACATGTTAGGATTAATTAGAAATTTATTTCTTATAAAATTCCAAGCTATTAGGGGTTGTACTAGTGGTATTTCCAAAACATGGAGAGCAAAAATTTGGTGTTCATTTGTGGTGTGTGAATAAATTTTCTTTACTAAAATTTATTAATATTTTAGAGTTTTACATCCATAAACTTTAAAGTTTTAATTTTGTTGTGATCTATTTGCCATATCTTTTTGTTCACTAGAAAAAAAAGGGATAATGAAAAATGAAGTTTGGTTTTTAAAACAGAACTTGACATCTTAAATGGAAATTCAAAAATGTAGAGAGAGATAATTCAATTAAATCTCTGTAATTTTGAGGGATAGTAAACTCTTTTAGTTTTTATATATTAGGTTTTGCAAACTTAGGAAAAAGGGGGGACCAAGGGATTTAACTGAGTGTTGACACCTAATCTACAAGTCATTTCTTATAATAATATAGCTCGTTACTAATGATTGATTGATCCATCACATTACATTGATCTATGATTGTTTGGTCAGGTTTTTGTAAATCGGCAAAAAATGGCTTGTTTGGCTTGGGTAAATATCCCACCGTACGTTCATTTGAATTTTCATCTTATAAGGCTTGGATACTTACATCATTTGAATTTTCAACATGTTTCATGCATGCATATCCATATTTAAAACATGTTAGGATAACATACAAATCTCTTTCTTATAAAATTCCAAGTTATTAGGATTGTAATAGTGAAATTTCCCAAACATGCATAACAAAATTTTGTTGTTCATTTGTGGTGTGTGAATAAATTTTCTTTACTCACATTTATTATTGTTTTAGAGTCTTTGTATACATAAACTCTAAATTTTTTATTTTGTTGTGATCTATTTGCCTTATCTTAATTTTACTAGAAAAATGGAGAGTGAAAACTCAAGTTTGGATTTAAAAAAAAAAATGACATCTACAATGGAAATGCAGAAATGCCAAAAGAAATTGTAAACTCTTTTAGTTTTTATATATTAAGGTTAGTAATAATGGGTAAAAGCGCGGAGCAAGGGATTTAACTGAGTGTTGACTTCTAATCCATAAGTCATTTCTTACAACAATATCGCTCATTACTCATGATTGATTGATCAATCACTTTACACTGATCTATGATTGTTTTGTCACTTTTTTTGTAAATGGGCAAAAAAGTAGCTGGTTTGGTTTGGGTAAATATCCCACCGTACGTTCACTTGAGAATTTAACGAGCACTTGTTATTCTTCTTAATAGTCTTGCATACTAACGTCATTTGCATTTTCAACATGTTCTATGCATGCATATCCATATTTAAAACATGTTAGGATCAATTAGAAATTTCTTTCTTATAAAAATCCAAGCTATTAGGGTTCTACTAGTAGAATTTCCCAAACATGGATAACAAAACTTTGGTGTTCATTTGTTGTGAGTGAATAAATTTTCTTTACTTACATTTATTATTGTTTTAGAGTTTTTGCGTACATAACGTCTAAACTTTTCATTTTTTTTGTGTTCTATTTACCTTATCTTTTTGTTTACGTGGAAAAAGAGAGTGGGAAAACTCAATTTTGGATTTTAAAACAAAACATGACATCTAAAATGGAAATGCACAAATGCAAAGAGAGAGAATTCCAAAAAGTCTCTGTAATAATTAGGGATCCTAAACACTTTTAGTTTTTATAAATTAGGTTTTATCAGACATCGGAAAAAGGGGGGAGTGGGGGATTAAACTGAGTGTTGACTCCTAATCCATCAGTTATTTCTTAAAAACATATATGTCTTTACCCACGATTGATTGATCAATCACTTTTGAATGATCTCTGATTGTTAGGTCAGTTTTTTTGCGAAAGGACAAAAAATGGTTTGTTTGGCTTTGATAAATATCCCACCGCATGTTCACTTGAGAACTAAATGAGCATTTGTGGTTCTCATTAAAAGTCTTGGATTCTTAGGTAATTTTCATCTTCAACATGTTTCATGCATGCATATCCATATTTAAAACAAGTTTGGATCTATTAGAAATCTCTTCCTTTTAAAATTCCAAGCAATTAGGGGATGTACTAGTGGAATTTCCAAAACATGGATAACAAAACTATAGTGTTCATATGTGGTGTGTAAATAAATTTTCTTTACTCACATTTATTATTGTTTTATATTTTTTACAAACATAAACTCTAAAATTGTAATTTTGTGGTGATCTATTTGGCTTGTCTTTTTCTTTACGAGAAAAAAAGGATAGTGAAAACTCAAGTTTGGATTTTAAAACAAAACCTAACATCTAAAATGGAAATGCACAAATGCAGAGAGAGATAATACCAAACAGTCTCTGTAATTTTTAGGGATAGTAAACTCTTTTAATTTTAATATAATAGGTTTTACAAACATAAAAAAAAGGACAAGGGGGGAGCGCAGGATTTAATTGACTGTTGACTCCTAATCCACCCGTAATTTCTTACAGAAATATAGCTCGTTACTCATGATTGATCGATCAATCACATTACAATGATTTATGATTGTTAGGTCAACTTTTTCTAAATCGAAAAAAAGTGGCTTGTTTGGCTCAGGTAAATATCTCACTACACGTTCACTTGAGAATTTAATGATCATTTGCTATTCTCCTTAAAAGTCTTGGATCCTTAGGTCATTTGCTTCTTCAACAAGTTTCTTGCATGCATATCCATATTTAAAACATATTAGGACCAATTAGAAATATCTTTCTTATAAAATTCAAAGCTATAAGGGGTTGCATCAGTGGTATTTGCCAAACACGGAGAACAAAACTTTGGTGTTCATTGTGGTGTGTGAATAAATTTTCTTTACAAAAATTTATTATTGTTTTAGAGTTTTTGCATACATAAACTCTAAAATTTTAATTTTGTTGTGAAGTATTTGCCATATCTTTTTGTTTACGAGAAAAAAGTGATAGTGAAAACTCAAGTTTAGATTTTAAAACAAAACTTAACATCTATAATGGAAATGCACAAATGCAGAGAGAGATAATTCCAAAAAATATCTATAATTTTGAGGGATTGTAAACTCTTATAGTTTTTATATATTAGGTTTGCAAACATTGGAAAAAAGGGGGGAGCGGAGGGTTTAACTGAGTGTTGACTCCTATTCCACAAGTCATTTCTTAAAATAATATGGCACGTTTCTCATGATTGATCGATCCATCACATTACATTGATCTATGATTGTTAGGTCAGCCTTTTGTAAATCAGCAAAAAATGGCTTATTTGGCTTGGGTAGATATTCCACCGTACATTCATTTTAGAATTTAATGAGGATTTTTTGTTCTCCTTAAAATTTTTGCATACTTACGTCATTTGCATATTCAACATGTTTCATGCATGCATATCAATATTTAAAACTTGTTAGGATCGATTAGAAATCTCTTTCTTATAAAATCCCAAGCTATTAGGGGTTGTACTAGTGGAATTTCCAAACATGGATAACAAAACTTTGGTGTTCATTTGTGGTGTGTGAATAAATTTTCTATACTTACGTTTATTATGGTTTTAGAGTTTTTTCATACATAAACTCTAAATTTTTAATTTTGTTGTGAACTATCTTCCTTTTCTTTTTGTTGACATGAAAAAGGGTGAGCAAAAACTCAAGTTTGGATTTTAAAACAAACTTGACATCTAAAATGGAAATGCACATATGTAGAGAGAGATCATTGTAAAAAGTCTCCATAATTTTTTTGGATTGTAAACTCTTTTAGTTTTTATATATTATGTTTTGCAGACATCAAAAAAGGGGAAGGGGGGGGGGGGGGGGGGGGGGGGGGGGGATTTAACTTGGTGTTGACTCCTAATCCATAAGTCATTTCTTACAAAAATATAGTTGGTTACCCATTATTGATTGATCAATCATTGTACAATGAACAACTATTGTTAGGTCAATTTTTTTTAAATGGGCAAAAAATGGCTTCAACATGTTTCATGCATGCATATCAATATTTAGAACATATAAAGATCAATTAGAAATCTCTTTCTTATAAAATTCCAAACTATTAGGGGTTGTGCTAGTGGAATTTCCCAAACATGAATAACAAAACTTTCGTGTTCATTTGTGGGCTGTGAATAAATTTTCTTTACTTACATTTATTATTGTGTTGTGGTCTCTGACCATGCACTGAGTGATTTGACGATGAAAGAGATCATTTGAGGGATTTTCATTCACACCTTGACATCTTAATCTACTAGGGCGACCTATGGTGACTGATTAAGTACTCACGGAATGGAATGGAGAGGAGATGGATTGAAGAACGATGGATAACCAAGTTTGTTAAAGGGAGTCTTGAACCTTGGGTTCGTCAAGGAGAACACCGACCCTGATTAAGTTAAAATTCTGCTGATCGATGCATCACATTACATTGATCTATGATTGTTAGGTCAACCTTTTTTAAATCGGAAAAAAATGGCTTGTTTGGCTTGGGTAAATAATCCACCGTACATTCATTTTAGAATTTAATGAGGATTTGTTGTTCTCCTTAAAAGTGTTGCATACTTACATCATTTCCATCTTCAACATGTTTCATGCATGCATATCCATATTTAAAACATGTTAGGATCAAATAGAAATCTCTTTCTTATAAAATTCCAAGCTATTAGGGTTGTACTAGTGGAATTTCCCAAACATAGATAACAAAATTTTGGTGTTCATTTGTGGTGTGTGAATAATTTTTTTTACTAACATTTATTATTGTTTTAGAGTCTTTGCATACATAAACTCTAAAATTTTTATATTGTTGTGACCTATTTGCCTTATCTTTTTGTTTACGAGAAAAAAGGAAGAGTGAAAAATCAAGTTTGGATTTTAACACAAAACTTGACATCTAAAATGGAAATACAAAAATGCAAAGAGAGATAATTCCAAAAGGCCTCTTTAATTTTTAGGGAGTGTAAACTCTTTTAGTTTTTATATATTAGGTTTAGCAAACATCGGTAAAAGGAGGGAGCGGATATTTAACTAACTCTTGACTCCTAATCCATAAGTCATTTCTTAAAAAAATATAGATCGTTACACATGATTGATTGATCAATCACTTTACAATGATCTAAGATTTTTTGGTCAGATTTTTGTTAATGGGCAAAAAATGGCTTGTTTGGCTTGAATAAATATCCCACCACATTAATGAGCATTTGTTGTTCTCCTTAAAAGTCTTGGATCCTTAGGTCATTTTCTTATTCAACATGTTTCATGCATGCATATCCATATTTAAAAAATGTTAGGATCAATTAGAAATCTCTTTCTTTTAAAATTCCAATCTATTACATGTTGTACAAGTGCAATTTCCCAAACATGGACAACAAAACTTTGCTGTTCATTTGTGGTGTGTGAATAAATTTTATTTTATTTTTAAAATTTTTTGCATACATAAACTCTAAAATTTTCATGTTGTTATGATCTATTTGCCTTATCTTTTTGTTATCGAGAAAGAAGGGAGAATGAAAACTAATGTTTGAATTTTAAAACAAAACTTGACATCTAAAATGGAAATGTACAAATGCAGAGAGAGATAATTCCAAAAAGTCTCTATAATTATTAGGGATTGTAAACTCTCTCAGTTTTTATATATTAGGTTTTTCAATCATCGGAAAAGAGAGGCCCCGGGGGGGGGGGGGTGCGTGGTGCGTGGGATTTTTAACTTTGTGCTGACTCCTAGTCCATGAGTCATTTTTTTAAAAAAAAATAGCCCATTACTCATGATTGATCGAGAATTCACTTTCCAATGATCTATGATTTTTGGGTCTGATTTTTTTAAATAGGCAAAAATTGGCTTGTTTGGCTCGGGTAAATGTCCCACACACGATCACGTGATATTTTAATGATCATTTTTTTCTCCTTTTTGGAAGATAAGATCAAGCCCAAACGACCAAGGAAGGGCCAAATATGTAAGATTATTATAAGATGGGCCACATGACCAAGGAATGCCCACAAGATGGGCCCAAGCCCATAAGAAGTAGTACCCACAATGATTACCAGGAGCTGGTATCCTTATCACATAAGTTGGAAGATCAAGAAGGACTCACAAAAGTATCTTTTTCTTAGGGTCATGACCAAGAAGAGTTTTTGTTTAAGTTATATTTGTCTTTTATCAATATTGAGTTACCTAATTATGTTAGGACTTACCGTAAGTGTTAGAGTTTGGGTGTAATTGGGACAAGGGTAGTTTTATTGTAATAGGACTCTACTACCTTCCTCTATTATAAATAGATGTTCATGTACTCTGATTATAACAAGTTATTGATGTCAATAAAGTATTTCAATTTTCTATAAATTCAACATGGTATCAGAGCAGGTTCTATGAGTTGACTTGGTCAACTCACGGAGGTAATGTGATCCTTTTCTCTAAACGCTAAACCCTAGTTGTAGGTTTGTAGTTATTTTTTTCTGTCCCTACACCTGCAATTTTCTTTGCGATTTTTACCTCTATAAGTAGTTTTTAATATTTTAATTTATATATTGAAGGAAATATATTTGAGTCTAATTTATAAAGAAGAACTATTTGTTCCAAACGGAGTTATCTACAAAGAGATATCGATATTTGAATGAGCGAAGGTCAGATTGTAAAAAGGTTTGAGTAGCAGTAGCAATCTTAAGATTCCGATGTACTTTTCGCTATTAAGAACTATACTTTATATGGATAAATATATATAAAACAAAATATATGTAAGTCTATTCTTTTACCTATTCAACCAATTTTTCATCTGAGTTATGTACAAAGAGAAATCAATATTTGAAGCAGCTAAGGTCAAATTGAAAGAGAGGTTCAAGCAACAACAAAAAGCCTCAACTTTTGAGGTATTTTAAACTATCAAGAAAGAGACTTTATATGGATAATTATATATCAAGAGAAAGTATGTAAGTCTATTTTCTTACCTATTCAACCAATTCTCTGTATGATTTTTTTATAAGGAGATATTGCTCTTGGAAGAGTCAATGGGCATTTTGGAAAAACAAGAGAAACAAAACTTAGTTCGGCCAGATGACAGAAACTGAAACCTATCAGATTATTTATCTTCTGATAATTATATTTTATGAAGAGATGTTATACTTGGATGAAATTTATTTAAGTCTAATTTAATAAGCACAAAATTTCATGTCAATCTGATCCATATTGTCGATAGACACACTACCGATAGCAGTGGAGTGTGCCCTACATCCAACATTAAGATTGGAGTATGAAACGATGGCTTACCTGCTAGGAGTGATTTTTACTCTCACTTATAATACCGTAGGGCCTCATGGAAGGACGCAATAGCATGAGGGGGAATGTTGGAAGATGAAGGCATATTGGAAGATGTGCCACTTTATACAAAAATATTTTATACATCATTTGCAGCAAGCTAGGAGTTATTGTTGTTCTCTCACCCCCAGCTTGAAGGGGAGTGTTGGAAGATAAGATGAAGCCCAAACGACCAAGGAAGGCCCACATATGTAATATTACAAGATGGGCCACATGACCAAGGAAGGCCACAAGATGGGCCCAAGCCCATAAGAAGTAGGACCCACAATGATTACCAAGAGCTAGCATCCTTATCAAATCAGTTGGAAGATCAAGAAGGACTCACAAAAGTATATTTATCTTAAGGTCACGACCAAGAAGAGTTTTAGTTTAAGTTATATTTGTCTTTTATAAATATTTAGTTGCCTAATTATGTTAGGACTTACCTTAAGTGTTAGATTTTGGGTGTAATTGGAACAAGGGTAGTTTTATTGTAGTTGGACTCTACTACCTTCCTCTATTATAAATAGAGGTTCATGTACTCTGATTATAACAAGTTATTGATATCAATGAAGTATTTCTCTTTTCCATAAATTCAACACTCCTTAAAATTCATGGATCCTTAGATCATTTGAATCTTCAACATGTTAATGCATGCATATCCATATTTAAAACATGCTAGGATCAATTAGAAATGTCATTCTTATAAAATTCAGAGCTCTTAGGGATTCTACTAATGGAATTTCCCAAACATTGATAACAAAACTATGGTGTTCATTTGTGGTGTGTGAATAAATTTTTTTACTTACATTTATTATTGTGTTGTGATCTCTAACCATGGACTAAGTGATTTGACGATGGAAGAGATCATTTGAGGGATTTTAGTTCACACCTTGACATCTTAATCTACCAGGGCGACCTATGGTGACTGATTAAGTACTCACAGAATGGAATGAAGAGGAGATGGATTGAAGAACGATGGATAACCAGGTTCGTTAAAGGGAGTCCTGAACCTTGGGTTCGTCAAGGAGAACACCGATCCTAATTAGGTTAAAATTCTGCTGAGCTTCTCATTCCCTTTCGTTAGCCTCTTAAAGCAATCAGGCCGAGGATCAAGATATAGTTTATTACAATAATGCCATTTGTGGCTTACCTACTAGCAAATAATGAAATAAAGAAGCATATAATGCCTAAGGTACTTCACTGCTCCTCTAAGTCACCAACTCATCCGCGTCGCCTCTGGATGACTAGTCTTGCTATGGATTCCATAACTTCACTCCCCCCTTGGAGAAAGAGCATGTACGCATGCTCGAATGTAGGGTAGACGTGTTTAAAGATGTCTAGATCTTCCCAAGTGGCCTCTGTAGCATCTGTGTGTGACCACTGGACTAGTATTTCTGTTTGGTCTTCAAGCTGGTGAGAACTCAAAATTTTGGTGGGTGTGAGATCAACTTTACAGTCTTCAATCAGTGCTAAGGAAGGAACTGACAATGGTACGAAACCTTTTAATGGCTTGAGCAAAGAGACATGAAAGACGTTATGAAGCTTGGACTCTAGAGGAAGATGTAGCTTAGATGCTACCTATCCCACACGTTAGATAATCTGGAAGGTCCCAAAATATTTTGGCGAAAGCTTGTGCTGAGTACCCGCAATTGAATGTTGACGCTATGGCTGGAGATGTAGGCATACAAAATCTCCTTGATTGTACTGAATATCACGGTGATGCTGATCATAATAAGCTTTCATACATGCTTGGGCTTTTTGAAGACGTTGGCTAGCAAATTCCAGTAATTGATCGCGATTGAGAAGGGCTAAGTCAACTACGTCCACTCTGACCCCTGAGCATATGAAAGCAGTCTAGGGGGATCCCTGCCATATAGGATTTTGAAAGGTGTGGCCTGTAATGCTGTGTGAAAAGAGGTATTGTAGCAGTATTCCGCCCAAGGAAGGCATTCCACCCATCGTTTAGGGGTGTCCCCCACAAAACACCATAAATACATCTCAATGGTGCGGTTCACCACCTCAATTTGGCCATCTGTTTGAGGATGATAGGCGGAAGAGTATTTTAGTTTGGTACCAGATAACCAGAATAGATCTCTCCAAAAATGACTTGTAAATACCACATCGTGATCACTGACGATGGATTCCGGAATGCCGTGGAGATGAACAATATTTGAGAAGAAAACTTGAGCTTCCGCGCTACTGTATTAGGATGCTCCAATGGTATAATGTGTGTATTTTGAAAATCGCTCAACCACCACGAAAAGAATAGACTTGCCCGAAGCCTTAGGAAGTCCTTCAATGAAATCCATAGAGATGTCTGACCAAACCTGTGTTGGAAGATTTAGTGGTTGCAGTTCCCCAACTGGACTTAAAATTTTTTGCATTGTTCCGCCGGCATACCTGACACTCAGCCACATACGTTGCAATAGTGGCTTTCATCCCTTCCCAATAAAAATCTCCCCGCATCCGCTGTAATGTCTTGAGGAGGCCCTCATGAGTGTTGTCATGGTGTGATGAAACTGTGATGGCTACCAAAGGGGATGTGGAGGATAAATATATGCGGTGCTTGTAAAAAATGATGTTGTCCTAAATTGACCAGTGGGAGGACATTGTGCCCCCTACAATTTTTTCCATCAACTCCTTCATTTCTGGTGTGCACTGGTGGTCCTCTTTGATTGAATCCAGCAAGAGAGGTGTAGGGTAACTAATGGCAGCAATGTGCGTTGTCTCCTCTAACCGACGTGATAGGGCATCTGCAGCTTTGTTCAAGGCGCCGGCCTTATGTTCTACAATAAAATCAAACCACATGAGTTTTGTAATCCAATGCTGTTGTGGAAAAGTTGAGATTCGTTGCTCTAATAGAAACTTCAAACTGTAGTGGTCTGTGCAGATGATAAAGAAACATCCCCATAAATACAGCCGCCAATGACGGACAAACTTTGCTAAGCCAATTAATTCCCTTTCATAGGCCGGTAACTTATGATGATGAGCTGCGTGTTGGCGGCTGAAGTAGGAAATAGGGCGGTGAGATTGTTGAAGTACCGCCCCAATCCCTCCTCCTGATGCATCACATTCCACCACAAAGATATCATCAAAATCAGGTAATTGCAATATCAGAGCTGTTGCCAAAGTTGTTTGAGTGTCTGGAAGGCTTGTTCCGTGGTATCATTCCATTGGAAGGCATTGCAACTGAGGAGATTTGATAGCGAAGCTGAGAGTGGCACATAATTGTGGATGAATTTGCGATAGTAACCTGCTAAGCCCAAAAATCCTTGTAATGCTGAAATATTGCTCGGTTGTGGCCTACGGATGATAGCAGAATTTTTTTTCCGGATCCACTATGACCCCTGTTGATGTAATGATGTGACTTAGATAGGCTACTTGAGGGTGACCAAACGAACACTTGGAACATTTTAAATATAGATGATGAGTTCTAATAAGTGTGAAAACCAACCGCATATGTTGATCCCATGACTTGTTGTAGATTAATATATCATCAAAAAATACTAATTTTTTTTTTGAGATAGGCACTAAATACCTCATTCATTAATGCTTGGAACTTTGAGGGAGCATTGGACAGACCGAAAGTCATGACAACAAATTCAAAATGGCCATGATGAGTACGAAATGATGTCTTCGTTATATTCGGAGGATACATGCAGACCTGGTGATACCCCGAACGCAAGTCCAACTTGGTGAAAAATTGAGCCCCATATAATTCGTCTAATAATTCATCCACTAGTGGTATAGGGAACTTGTCCTTGATCATCTTGGTATTTAATTCACGGTAGACTACACAAAACCTCTAAGTATTGTCATGTTTCTTGACCAACATCACTAGAGAGGAGAAAGGGGACGTACTGTGTCGGATGAGACCTTGTTCTAGCATGAGGTGACATTGATGTTCAATTTCCACTTTTTGAATGTGTGGGTATCGATATGGTCGCACAACTATGTTATGGTCCCAAATCTGACACAAGGATTCATAAGAAGGAAGAGGACGACGACGAAGATCAAGCCAAATGGAAGCTTGAAAACCCTAGAGCTCATTGAGGAGAACTCCAAGCTTGTTTACTCTAGAATTAACCTAATTCTCAATACTTCAATGCTTGTCTTTGTCATTACACTTACCCCTTAAATAGGTTTCACCCTATTAGGGTTTAAGATAAAATATTATAAAAATACCCCTATGGCCTAAAACTGAAATAAATAAAGTAAATTAAAGAAAATAATTAAAATAATAATGTTATTGTGTGCATAACATTACACCTCCCTAGAAGAACGAGCTTGTCCTCAAGCTCAAAAGTAAGGTCTGTAAGCCGACGTCTCCATTTGTGCATAAGTAGCATCCGCGGAGCGGTGTCCTCCCTCTGGATGTCCCAACTCATCAAGTCAGGTAGACCGAATTCAACCTTACAATCTAGACGTCCAGGACGTAACAATGCTGGATTCAATGTATCAGGTCTATTTGTAGCCATCAGGACTAGGATATTACCACGAGCATCAAACCCATCAAGCTGATTAACAACATCAAGCATTGTACACTGAACTTCATTAGCACCACCAACACCATCATCAAAATGAACACCACCTATGGCATCCACATCATAAAAAAAAATGCAACCCGTCACTGAATGAGCCAGCTGAAAAAGTTCGCGGACCGTCCTTGCCTCTTCATCTACCTATTTTTGGACAAGCTCACTACCAAAAAAATGAATAAACCAGGCAGCTGGTCTGTTGGCTACTGTAGAATTTAGGATCTCATGAAAGGAACTTTAGATCAACAAGAAACAAGAAGAAGAAGAAGAAAGAAGGAGAAGAAAAGAAGAAGAACGTGGAAGAAGAGAGTTTGGATTAAGGGAGAAGAGGGTTGCGTCAAAAAGAAAAATGAGGGCTGGACGAATTTGTGGAAAGAGAGGAAAGTGCTTCAATGCCCTACATCTTAGCCAATGCCTTCATTTATAGTTTTACAATACCCTTAGGGCTACAACTTGATAAAACAAAAGACATAAAAGGAACACATATTTACACTTCTATGCCATCTTTATGGAAAGTACCATATTTTACACATATGCCACTCCTTTGACGTGTGGGCTTCTTGTCTTGAGCTTGTGGCCTTGAGCCCATCTTCCAATACTCCCCCTCAAGTTGGAGGAGAAAAGACATTATAAATACCCAGCTTGCCACATATAAACGATAGGATTTTAGATGTAACGGGTTTAGTGAGAATATCAGCCATTTGCTCTTGAGTAGACACATGTTTGAGAGAGATTATTCCTGCTTGAAACTTCTCCCGTATAAAATGACAATCCACCTCAATGTGTTTAGTTATTTCATGAAAAATTGGATTTGAAGTGATATGAATGGCTGCTTGATTATCACAATGCAGATTCATGGACCCCTTTTTATAAAAACCTAGTTCGGTAAGAAGGGTCCTAATCCATAAAAGTTCACTAACGGTATGGGCCATAGCTCTGTATTCTGCTTCGGTGCTAGATCTTGCAACCACATTTTGCTTCTTACTTTTCCATGTAACCAAGTTTCCCCCAACCAAAGTACAATATCCTGATGTAGATTTTCTATCATCAGGAGATCTAGCCCAATCTGCATCTGAGAAGCCTTCTATGTTGAAGTGCCCATGTTTTTTATACAACAATCCTCTTCCTGGAGGTCCTTTTAGATAACGTAATATTCTCTCTAAAGCCTGCCAGTGGGTAATTTGTGTTTTGGGCATGAATTGACTCAACACACTTACAACATATGATATGTCTGGCCTAGTTACCGTGAGATAAATCAGTTTTCCCACGATTCTTTGGTATTTTCCAATATCAATATCTTCTTCATTTGTGGCAAATAATTTTACATTTGTATCCATAGGTGTGTCAACTGGTCTACAACCCTTCATTCTTGTTTCTTCAAGGAGATCCAAGACATATTTTCTTTGAGACAATATTATCCCATGTTTGGATTGAAGAACTTCTATACCCAAAAAATATTTAAGCATACCAAGGTCTTTAGTCTTGAATTCCTGACATATCATCTGTTTCACCTCTTATATGCTCAAAGCATCATCATCGGTTACGATAATATCATCCACATATACGGCCAATAATATTTTCCCTTTGACCGTATCTTTATAATATACAGAATGATCAACTGAGCACCGATGAAAACCAAACCGTAGGAGTGTTTGACTAAATTTATCAAACCAAGCCCGAGGGGGCTGCTTAAGCCCATATAAAGACTTTTAACCGGCATACTGACTCCCCCTCAACCACATAACCAGATGGTTGAACCATATAAATTTCCTCACGATATCACCATTTAAAAAAGCATTTTTAACATCCAACTGATAGACGGGCCATGAGGAGTTAGCAATAATAGATAAGATGATGCATACCGAATTCAATTTTGCAATAGGAGAGAAGGTCTCCTCATAATCTATCCCATAGCACTGCGTATAGCCCTTAGCAACCAGTCGAGCTTTAAGACGAGCAACCAATCCATCCGGATTATGTTTCACCAAAAAAACCCATCGACAACCAACAGGTCTTTTACCTTTCGGGAGTGATGTTAAGTACCAGGTTTGGTTTTCGTTTAAGGCGTGCATTTCTTCATCCATAGCCGCCTTCCATCCTGGATGTCTCAAGGCCTCCTAATACGACTGCGGAATAGAAGTAGAAGAAAGGGACGCAAGAAACTGAAAACACTCAGAAGACAAGCGATGGTGAGACATAAAATTTGAGATAGGATGCGAAGTAGTACAACAACGACGTTCTTTTCTTAAAGAAATAGGCCGAGTATCAAATTTAGGCCCATATATAGGAGGAGAAGGACTTACCTCGGGTGGATCTGACAACTCCACAAGTGAAGGTACGGCCAGTGTCTCAGGGGATGGATCCACTTCAAGATTGAACGGCACAAGCGGACAAGGAGTAGAAGAAGGACAAGTCCATCCTGGAGGATCATCATGGGAGGAGTAGAAGGGAGTGTCCTCAAATAAAGTCACATCCCTAGAGATAAACATCCTCCGAAGGGTAGGATTGTAACAGACATAACCTTTCTGGGTCCGAGAGTATCCCAAAAAAAAGCACTTCATAGACCGAGGATCAAGTTTATTTTTATGTGGAGATGTAACATGAACAAAACATGTACATCCAAACACTTTCAAAGGAAGAGAAAAAGAATCTTCACCATTAAATAACACAGAGTAAGGAGTTTTATGATGAAGGACTGATGAAGGTAACCTATTAATGAGATAGCATGTTGTAAGTATAGCATGAGGCCAATAGAAATAGGGTACCTTCATGGAGTAGAGGAGGCCCTGAGCAACTTCAAGAAGATGACGATTCTTCCTTTCAGCAACACCATTTTTTTGAGGAGTATAGGCACATGATGTTTGATGAATAAGCCCATTACTCTCACAAAATGATTTGAAGTCATGAGACATGTATTCCTTAGCATTATCAGATCTAAGGGTTTGAATTTTCTTCCCAAATTGTGTCAAGACCATGAAAATTTTTAAACAAAGGAAGAATTTTGGAACGCTCTTTAAATAGATATAACCAAGTCACTCGAGTAAAATCATCAACAAAAATGACAAAATATTTAACTTGGAAAATATTTGAGACACATAAAGGGCCCCATACATCAGAATGTATTAGCTCAAATGGAGCAGTACTTGTAGTTGTAAGACGAGGAGAATATGTACTCCTGACATGTTTACTTAATTGACAAACCTCACAACTGATATTAGAAAGTCCTTTTAAATATGGAACCAAAGAACGGAGTGAAGGGGTAGACGGATGATCAAGTTGGTTGTGCCAAAGTTGGGCCTTAGATGTAGTGGAAGATAATGCAGCTAATGGTGGAAGAGTGAAGTAGTACAAACCCCCCTTTTCATGGCCGCCACCAATCACCTGCTTCGTAGTGAGATCCTGAAAGACACAAGAAGACGGTGAGAAGGTGATAGAGCAATTTAATTATTTGGTCAATTGGCTAACCGAGAGCAAATTTAAAGGAAATTGAGGAACAAACAAAACATCTTGAAGGGGAATAGATGAAGTAAGAGAGGAGGAACCTTTGCCAAGGACCTTGGTTTGGGTACCATCAGCAATAGTAACAAATTTATGAGGATAACAAGGAGATAAGGACTGCAACAAGTGTTTGTTACCTGATAGATGTTCAGAGGCCCCGGAGTCGATGATCCAAGAGGAAGAGGAAGACGCGAAAGAAAGCATACCTGAGGCAATAGTAGTGGCAGCAGTAGATGATAAGGGAATAGATGATTCCATGAAGGACTTCATTTTCTGAAATGCAGCATAGTCCTCAGCTGTAAGAGTCACATTTCTGGATGATGATTCAGCCTTATCTTCATTTTTCTCAACATTAACTGAGACTGGGTTAGTTGTGGCCCAATCAGACTTGCCATGAAGTTTCCAGCATGATGCCACAAGGTGGTTCTGACGGCCACAATAAGTGCAAAGTTGAGGCTCAGTACAGAAAGAATTCTAACCCGTTCTACCACCTCTATTTTTAGCCCCTCTCATAGTTTGACCCCCTCTCATATTTCTGCCCCGTCATCGGGATGAGGAAGATGTTCCCCGATTGCCAGAGAACATCGCTGATGGAGCATCAATAGGAGAAGGAGTGGATGGATCCAGTATCCTAAGTAATGTAGCACTAATATCATCGAAGGATGGAAGAGCAGAAGAACTTAGAAGTTGAGTTTTGGCCACCTCAAGGTATGGTTTAATATTCGATAAGCAAATGGCTGCTGCCAAAGCTTCTCTTTGTCGTTCTTGAATGACAATATCAGTGGAATATGGCTGAGCTAGTTTCCATTCTTGAAGAAGACCGTGAAACCGTGCCAAAAATTCATGAATATTATCTCCATGTTTCGTATGCAGCATGTTTTGTAAGACATCATATATTTTTTGTAATGAAGCAGTGCTTGAGTAAAGCATGGCACAAGTGTCCCATATGTTCTTGGCGGTTTCCAAGTGGACCACGTTGTTGGCCACCTGCTCTTCCATGCTATTAATGAGCCAACTTATCACCATGTTATCATCTTTAACCCACTTGTGGTAGGACACATCTTCTTCATCAATCGGAGGAGGAAAGTTAACAATGTGGCTCAAGAGGTCACGAGTAATAAGAACCCTCCGAACCGATTGTGACCAGCTCATGTAATAGGAGAGACCTCTAAGTGGAATTGTAGTAATACAGAGTATATCACTCTTATTACTATTGTATCCAATCTCCATAATGAGGCAAGTAAAATATGGAGGTCAAGGGAAAAAGGCCTTCTTCAAAGAACAATTACTCTATGTAATTTGAAGAACCCGTAGACCAAATCAATCACCAACAAAAGAGAACAAGAACCAATTTCTTTCACGCGGGCAAGCACCAAATTATCAACAAATTTGTGCCTTTAGAAAGTGATAATAACATCCAGTCATCACTCAACTTCTCTTGTATTCATAAGAACAAAGAGAAGAAAGTAGATGCAACCGATTAGGCCTTAATCCAAACTCTAACACAAACGAGCAATAGAAAAAAAATTAGAGAAGATTTAACGACAAACCAAGATACTTGGAAGAGATTTATCTTCAGCTCATGGGAGACTTCAACATAAGAAAAAATTCAATTGTTGAAGTTAAAAAAAAACGGAACTACAATATAAATGGTTGTTGGCATTTCATCAAACATATAATGGGCATCCAACAACATAACACAAACCCATGAGTAACCTTAAGTAGGAGAAGATACAACAACATGTGCTAGAATTCTATCTCAAATGAGATGGATCCAAATTACATAAAGGTAATTGAATTTCACCCATCAATCTTAATAAGATGCAAACAGCAAATGATCTTGATCACTCTAGTAATTGATTTACAAGGAGTCAAGATTATAACATCAATTTAGTCATAGAAATAAATCTTTACAACATATAAAGATTTATCTTGACTTGATGTGACTCAAAATTCAAGAAGTAAAGAAAAAAAGTAAAAAAAAGTATGTAAATAAGAAAAGGAAACAAAAAAAACGTAAATAAGAAGATGATGAACTTATCTCTTTATGACTAAACTCCTTTTACAACTTCTTGAACAGATTTCATAATAACTCCATGAAGAGATCCTAAACTCCTTGCTCTGATACCATGTAGAATTTAGGATCTCATGAAAGAAACTTTAGATCAACAAGAAAGAAAAAGAAGAAGAAGAGAGAAGGAGAAGAGAAGAAGAAGAACGTGGAAGAAGAGAGTTTGGATTAAGGGAGAAGAGGGTTGCGTCAAAAAGAAAAATGAGGGCAGGACAAATTTGTGGAAAGAGAGGAGAGTGCTTCAATGCCCTACCTCTTAGCCAATGCCTTTATTTATAGTTTTACAATACCCTTAGGGCTACAACTTGATAAAACAAAAGACATAAAAGGAACACATATTTACACTTCTATGCCATCTTTATGGAAAGTACCATATTTTACACATATGCCACTCCTTTGACGTGTGGGCTTCTTGTCTTGAGCTTGTGGGCTTGAGCCCATCTTCCAACAGCTACAGCTCTAGCTAAGAGAGTCTTCCCTGTCCCTGGAGGACCGTAGCAGAGAACTCCCTTTGGTGGGTCAATCCTGTGAAAGAGAGAGAACCCAAAAACAATAAAAGAGATTCAAAGAATGATTTTTTGACGATATATTCTTCTCCGTTTAGGATGCAATTTATAATACATTACATACTGATTTTAGGATCAATTTAGATCCTAAAATAAAGGAATAGATTACAAGATCAAGGAAAAATCCGTTTCCTACAATCACATTAATCAATTTACAACCAGCTCATTACAGGCTTGCAAACACTTCCCCTCAAGTTGGTGCATAGATATCGGTCATGCCCAACTTGTCAATTATACCATGAAATGCCTTCCCTGATACTGCCTTCATGAGCATATCAGCCAGCTGATTCTCAGATTGAATGAAGGGGAATTGTATGATTTTTGCATCGAGGTTCTCCTTGATGAAATGACGATCAACTTCAACATGTTTAGTGCAATCATGTTGAACCGGATTCTGTGCAATGGCGATGGCTGCCTTGTAATCACAGTGGAGATTCATCGGTTTGGAGTATTCAATCCCTAAATCCCTCAGTATATTCTTTATCCATAACAACTCGCATACACCATGAGCCATGCCTTGAAATTATGCTTCAGCACTTGATCGTGATACTACCTTCTGTTTTTTGCTTTTCCAAGTGACCAGATTCCCTTCCACAAAAGTAAAGTAACCCGACATGGATCTTCTGGTTGTCTGATCACCTACCCAATCAGAATATGTATATCCTTCAATACTAGAGATACCATTTTTTGAAAATAACAAACCTTTTTCCTGGAGCACTCTTTAAGTATCTCAAGATCCGATAGACTACTTCCATATGTTCTTCACTTGGTGCATGCATGAACTGACTCACAACGCTTACTACATATGCTACATCGGGCCTTGTGTGTGATAGGTAGATTAATCTTCCAACTAATTACTGATAATGTCCTTTGTCTGCTGGGATTTGATCTGGAAGAATTCTGAGTTTATGATGCATTTCCATGGGCGTCTCTATTGGTTTACAGTCAAGCATTCCGGTTTCGGCTAGAAGATCCAACACATATTTTCACTGTGAAAGGAAGACTCCATGTTTCGATCTTGCAACTTCAATTCCCAAAAAATATTTAAGTTGTCTGAGATCCTTCATTTCGAATTTAGTGGCTAAATACTCCTATAAAGCTTTCATTTCACCTGGGTCATCTCCTGTCACGACCATATCATCAACATATACAATTAAAGTTGTTACCTTTCCTTCTTTGTGTTTTATAAATAAATTATGATCTGAGTTACTTTGTTTATAACCAAACTCCTTCATTGTAGTCGAGAATCTCCCAAACCATGCTCTAGGTGACTATTTCAGCCCAAACAATGATTTCTTCAATTTACAAACTTCACCTTGAGACAAAGAATCACTTTTTACGCCGGGTGGTAGTTCCCTATAGACTTCTTCTTCTAAGTCTCCACTGAGGAAGGCATTGTTAACGTCAAATTGTTGTAGAGGCCAGTCTCGATTTGCTACTGGTGCAAAAGTATCTTGATAGTCTATCCCATGCCTTTGCATATATCTCTTTGCAACTAGCCGAACTTTATATCTGTCAATACTTCCATCCCGTTTGAGTTTCAATGTGAACACCCATCGACATCCAATTGTTCTTACTCCTTTAGGTTGGGGAACAAGTTCCCAAGTGGCATTTTTTTGTAGAGCCTCCATCTCTTCGTTCATCGCTTTTTCCCCATTTTGGATAAGCTAATGCATCCTGCATTTTACTAGGAATAGAAACCCTGGATAATCGATCAACAGTAAATGCATATGATTTAGTCAACCTATGGGAGGACACATAGTTATTGATTGAGTATTTGGTCTTGGCTTCAAGATTAGGTTTATACTATTTTTTTTGAACTCCCCTATTCAATCTTTGTAGATATCTAGTGGTTATGTTTTCTGTAGGAAGACATGTTTCATTAGACTCATCAAACACAGGATTCGTATTTACCTAAGGAGGAACATTTCGAGTTGATTCTTCAGTTGTTAGTGCATATGGGGGCAACTCTGGGGGTTCTTCAGGTGAAATTATTGGATCTCAGTTTTGTTGCACATCATGACACTTGAAAAATTCATTCATCGCTTCTAAGTCAATAAACTCAGCACCTCTGTTAGTTTCATGTGGAACATTCTCTTCATTTGAACTCTCCCCCTGAAGAGATGTCCAAGAAACTCCCCCTGAATAATAAGGTACTAATTCATGGAAGGAGACATCTAGAGTCACATGGAGCTTGTTGGTGTGTGGATCATAATACTGATGTCCTTTTTGAAATTCAGAGTAGCCAACAAATACACATCGCTTGGCACATGGATCAAGTTTATTTCGCAAGATCTTTGGGTTATGAACATAAGCGGTACACCAAAAAATTCGGGGTTCAAGATTCGAAAGATGGGGAATTGAAATCAGGGATTGCAGCTTACGTAGAGGAGTTTGAAAATCAAGTACTCTAGAAGGTGTTCGATTGATGAGGTAGGCAGCAGATGTGATAGCTTCGCCCCCAATAAAATCGAGGTATGTTCATGCCAAAGAGAGAGGCACGCACTACTTTCAAAAGTTTTCTATTCTTTCTTTTTGCCAATCCATTCTGGTGGGGAGTATAGGTGCAAGAAGTTTGATGACGAATTCCATGAGTGGTCAAAATTTTTTTGAGAGAAGCATTAACAAACTCAGTACCATTGTCAGATTGTAAAACACGAATCTGCTTTTGGTATTGAGTATGTATCATTGTATGGAATTTCTGAAATCCTCAACACACATCACTCTTTTGTATAAGCAGAGATACCCAAGTCATTCTAGTGCATTCATCAATAAATGTCACAAAGTAACGAGCTCTAAAAATAGAGGGAACCTTGGCTGGACCCCAAACATCAGAATGAATAACCTCAAAAGGTTTGAAACTTTTATTCAAACTTGGTAAATAAGCAATACGGTGGCTCTTAGCCAAATCACATGCGTCACAATAAAAAAGCACATCAGTCAAACCTGAAAAAATTTGAGGTCGCAATTTCTTAAGATAACCAAAGGAAAGGTGGCCTAATTGTCGGTGCCATAACCATACAGTTGTTTGAGGATTATCTTCACTGCTAGCTTGATTTGTCTGACTGATTTTCGATCCCCCGTTCTCTATCAACTCCACATAGTAGAGTTTGCCCCGTCTAACACCATAACCAAGAATCTTCAGGG
This sequence comes from Aristolochia californica, assembly GCF_029961685.1. Lineage (NCBI taxonomy): Eukaryota > Viridiplantae > Streptophyta > Magnoliopsida > Piperales > Aristolochiaceae > Aristolochia > Aristolochia californica. Next base: position 15,920,393 of record NW_027181992.1, on the reverse strand, counting down.
TTAGAATGTCCTGAAAGACACAAAAAGAGGGCCAAAAAGTTATAGTACAAGCAAGAGTGGAAGTAATTTGGCTAATAGACAAAAAAAATATATTCAAGAGAGGGAACTACAAGGACAGTATCTAATGTCAGATTATTGGATAATATAACAGATCCTTCCCCAGTAATAGGAGAGATACTACCATTGGTTGTTGAAATAACAGATTGTGGAGAAGGTAGGATAGATTGTAATTGACTGGGATCCCTTGTCATGTGATCGGATGCACCTGTATCAATAATCCAAGGTCTATTCTTAGAATGTACAGAAAATACTAATGCATTATCGAGAATACCTAGATGGGCAACATTTGCAGTAGGTAGCTCCTAATTATCTTCCATGGATGTCACCATAGCTTTCCCAACAATCTTTTTACGGGTTTTTTTTGAGAAATCCCACCACTCCGGATAGCCAATAATCTCCAGAGCTTCGGCTTCCTTCGGCAACAACGGTGGTTGGCAGCGACAACGGGGTGGTGGTCCCGTCGTCGGCGCTCATTAGGGATCGTCGGCGCTCGTCGGCTACGAGACCGTCGTCACAGAACTCTGTTCTCTTTTGGCAATTTGGCTTCCCTTGGCGACAGTGGAGATCGGCGGCAATAAAGGGTAGGTGGAACGGTCGTCAGCGGTCATCTTCGATCTTCAGTGATTGTCGTTGGTCGTCGGCGACGTTCTTTTGGCTTCGGGACAGCCGAAATACGGAGTTGCAGAAAAAAAATAAAGTTCTACAACTCCGTCGATTTTTTTCTCTTTTCGGCTTCCTCCTTCGACGATTATGGGAGCACTTAGCTATGACTTTCGGCGACGGAAAAGAGAGGATAATTCTCCTGCTCTGATACCATGTGAAATAGAGAGAACCAAAAAACAATAACAGAGATTCAAAGAATGATTTTTCGACGATATATTCTTCTCCATTTAGGAAGCAATTTATAATACAATACGTACTGATTTTAGGATCAACTTAGATCCTAAAATCAAGGAATAGATTACAAGATCAAGGAAACAATCCGTTTCCTACAATCATGTTAATCAATTTACAACCAGCTCATTACAGGCTTGCAAATAAATTCCCACCTGAACAAACCTATCAGGATGGAGCATAGGCAGCTCTACAAGTTCTCGCATCTTTTCAATCTGCTCCTTACAACCACCAACATCATTGTATGTCACATCAAGCTTTTCTTCAACAGTCATAGTAACACTAGGATCAATTTTTGGAGGCAAAGGAATCTGAATCTGATATTTGTTGCGGTCAACACCCACGCACATGCCTTCTTCGATATTTGTTGGAGAAACCTTATCCCCTAACCCCACAACCATATGATCGGACTTGGCTAGCAATTTCAAACCGTCAACAAGCTTGGAAAGATTTGAAGCAACGCTGCAGTGGACAGCAACATGCACCATAGGGGACACAGAGAACTTCCTAGCTCGAATTGGGTGAGCAACTACTTCTTTCGTACCAGTCAAAGTAGCATTAAGGAACTGATCCAATCCAACCAAAGACTTTGTACGGTCACAAGGAACAACGGCATCAGATTCCAGCGCTGTCCCCATCCAAATGATAGTTCTCTGGACGTTGGGCATATATAAATCATTTTGCTGGCCCGGTGCAGAAGTTGGGCCCATAATGCTAACCATCATACCAGTGCAGACCTTACCAGCAAAGGGACGCCCAAGGGCAATAAATCGACCTTTAGCAGGGGCAGGAATCATCTGAGAAACATAAAGGAGAAGTGGACCATCCAGAGCACAGTTGCTACCAGGTATCCCAACTACTGCTACAGTACCACCCAGCAGGTACTCATACCCATGATCACCAACCCCTTCAACCACAGCTTGAGCCCCATAGTGATGCACCCAAAACATCTCAGCAGCAGTGCCATTCAGAAATGTGAATACCTAAGAACTAAGGAGTGAACTGGCTGTATCCGCCTTGTTCAAGTAACTGTGCTGCACCCTTGAAAGCCTTCACAAATTGTATCAGCATGTCACACATAAGCCCACACTCAACATTGCTATTGGTCCACAACGCATACTCCACCCGGTCGTCTGGGTGGGCCACTGCTTCTGTCCAGGCAAGGTGCACATTAACCATTTCCCCACTGGCAATAACCTTCTGTGCAGAACCAATAAATCTATCTCCATATGTTACAGAACCAAGAAATGGCAAACTGAACTTACCACCCTGTGAATCTCCTCTCACAATAGGGCCATACGAACTACCTGTTATGATAGCATATATACCACGCAACACATTTAACAAGGTCACTGAAAAAAACTTGCATGAAATAAGTAGACTAAACTCAGAAAACAATTGGTTCAACTTCTCATCATCTATGATGTAAACCAGGTTCGTCAAGTACAGGTGCAGCCCTTGGTACTTGTCTCCAATCACCTTATAAATCTGCTCAAACCATCCCTTCAATGTTCGTATCACCTTTAACCTAGCTTCAACAGCTTCAGAAAGAAGTTTTGGGTCGCCATTTCGGTTGGTCAAGCTATCAACATTTGCAAACACATGGCAGCAGTTATGTCAGATTCCACCTTCACATCGGCAACAAGTGCAAGAGGCTTATACGCACTACTGTCCACACTGTCTTTTTTAAATTTGGCTGCTGAACCAAACCCATCAGCATAGACAGCACGCCCATCAGTAGTTTCAGCAGTCAACAATGTATATTGTGTTGTTGTTTTGGCACCCGGTTTGGTGCTGGAACCTTGTCCCCCCCATTTCTGCCATGCAAGTGAGACCATATGCAGGACAACCATGGCGATAGTCAATAGGATAATGCAACCCAGGAGTGTCAACAACTTCCAGAATCCGAATATCAAGTACCCCAAGTTCATCCAAGCAACCTAGCAACCATCTCCCCAATGGGACAAAGATCCTAGCCTTGTGTAAAAGGTCCTCTACCTGGGCAAACCACAGACAAGAGAGCATACCTCTGAGATAAGGCTCAGTTTGAGGCCTGAAACCAGCACTTAACATCATGGCAGCATTATTGCCATGCTGAGCACATGAAGTAGTTAGAACTTCGTATGCTACATCAGCATTCTCAAGAATCGTGTTCAACTTAAAATTCATCCTATCCTGCATTTTCTCAAAAACATCGTCAAGGATACCCAAGGTTGAAAGTAATGGCACAAATTGACGGTTTAAGAACCCAGACTGGAAGTAAGACCATGAGACCACTTCAAGCATTCTGTGGTTAGAACGGAATTTGTTCATGCTTGGTCTCAAGGAGAGATGGTATCCATCATTATTTCCTGGCCAACAGGCAATAACACCCTTATAGCCTGCATATCTGATCTGATGGGGACTGCAATGTTCTTTTTCTGAAAAAAATTTCAGCAGTCCCCATAAAATTTTCAGCTGCTTCTTCACTACAATAAAACTGAAGAGGTGCAAGTGTTGATGTCCCCATAAAAAAATTTCTATGAATTCTGGCATCCTCCAAAAAATTTCCTCTCTAAATGCATACACCCCAGCCGAAATTCCATTACTTTGGCACTGTTACTCTGCTTCACAAAGCAGAGAACCTTCATCCCCAATTTTTGAGCTGCACTGCTGATGCTCAGCCCCTTGGAGGCCCATCACCCCCATGGAAAAATTGTTTAGACATGAAATTCGATGGCGTTTCAGAAGCTTACCCCAAAATACGTTGAAGTAGGTTCCTCGCTGGACTGCTGAGAGCTGGATTGACAATGAGAGGTGATGGCCGGAAGTCACATCCCATCGGACTTGCTTCCGATGGCACCAAGGGAGCCTCCTTCGTGTCCGATGGCGAAGGGCAGCCCTTTGGGGCTTTGCCTCTTGAGGATTTTCCGAGACAACAGGCTCTCGGAAACACCTCCTTGTCGGATGAATTGTCGGCAATATTACCTTCTCCTATGCTGGGAGACATTCTTCTCGCCGTGAGGATTTATTTTTTGAGGTCGAACCCAAATCAACCCTTACCGACGGGGTTTTGGCAGCATACCCTTCCGATTTTCCCAAATCTTCATTGTTGTTGTTCGGCTATGGATTTCCTTGCACCGAAATCTTGAATTTTTCTGAAGCTTGACCTTTTTGCCCGTTCGGATTTGAGGTCGCACCCAAATCTTCCGCAGGGACTTCGGCTGGTAAACAGGACAAAATTTTTAATTTTTCTGGCTTGTGGTCTGTTTTCCCATCGGAGACAACTTCTGTTGCTTTCCCATCTGTACGTACGTCTTGCTCAGAGATTTCAGGTCATATGACCTTCTTTTCTACGACACCAATATCCCTCTTTAGCGCAAAAAATTCAATAGAAGTTCTAAGCATTTCCTTTTGCAATGATTCTTTCACTTCTCACATTCCTTTGCATACTTTTTCCATTAAATCACATACCTTGTGCAGAATAATAATTTCTTTTTGGAATAGAGAATAACCCATTGTGTTCCCACTCTGATAACAATTGTTACGGTCCCAAATTTGACACAAGGATTCATAGGAAGGAAGAGGAGGACGATGAAGATCAAGCCAAAGGGAAGCTTGAAAACCCTAGAGCTCGTTGAGGAGAACTCCAAGCCTGTTTACTCTAGAATTAACCTAATTCTCAATACTTCAATGCTCTTCTTTCTCATTACACTTACTCCTTAAATAGGGTTCACCCTGTTAGGGTTTAAGGTAAAATATTAAAAAAATACCCCTATAAATAAAATATTCCAAAAATACCCATGTGGCCTAAAACTGAAATAAATAAAGTAAATTAAAGAAAAAATATTAAAATAATAATATTATTGTGTGCATAGCAAACTACCACTTTGGATCCTACCTTCAAAAAAATTGGGTGGTCATAGTGGCTCAATGGTGGAAGAGACGTCGGTTCCTAAAAGAGGTCTGTAAAGTCCTCCAGTAAATTCGCAAGAGTGGTAGGTGGACACAGTTCCGGCTGAAATACGTGGAAATGTGCTGGGAGTTGAGCTTTACGACCCTGTAATGTGACCTTGTTGCCCTCTAGCTCAATGGTCATGGTTAATGCAGCAAAATTCCGCAAGATTGGTCCCAACGTTTGGAGTCATTTAATCCCCAAAACCATATCAAAGCCTGTGAGTGGAATTATGAGAAATTCTGCTGAAAATGGTTTACCTTCAATGGAGAACATAATGGCCTTGCTGATCCAATAACTTTGAAATTTTCTCCATTAGCCACCGAGACTGTAGCTATAGGTTGAGGTTGTATGGGTAGTTGTAAATGTTTGGCAGCATTGAAACTCAAAAAATTATGAGTGCTGCCCGAGTCCGCAAGACTAAGTAGTAGTTTCTCACTGACTAAGTCACACACCTGCATGGTAGTGGTGGACTGGAGTCCTATGATGGCATGGAGAGAAATCTCTGGTTCCTCCACTTGTGTTTCTTCAACCTCTGGCACTTCTTCCTGTTCATCAGTAACTTCCAACCAAAATAATTTCTTACATTGATGACCAAACGTATACTGTTCATCACAATTATAACATAATCCCTTGGCCCTTCTTTCTTCCATCTCGGGTCTGTTCAATTTCTTGATAAATGTTGGTTGAGAAGGACTCGACTTAGGGGCTTGAGGAGTAATTGAATTAACAGTATTACACCATGGTGGTCCTATGTTGTGGGCACTAGCAGTATGTCTTCCCCCCTTGCCATGTAGGCTTGTGTGACTGTATTTTGTGTTTGGCCTCTAATGCTCTAGCCAAATTCATTGCTCTCGCTAAATCCGTAGGAGCAAGGAGTTCCACTTCTAGGCGTAGGGACTCTTTCAAGCCTGCTGTAAAAAGACCTACATGTTGGTCCACCCTCACAACCTTGCTGGCCCTGGCCAACTTTTCTTGGAATGCTTTTTGATACTGTTCGACAACCCGGTTTGGAGCAGCAACACCAAATCCCCCAATGGATTTCTTTGAGCCGGTGGCCCAAACCAGATTGTACACAAATCTTTAAATTCCTACCAATCTAAATTTGGATACTCCAATTCTAATTGATGGCCCCATTTCATCGAGCATGTGGAAGGCAGCCAATCCCACTTTGTCTATTTCAGCCATCCTTTGGTGAGAAAAAAAAATTTCACACCTGTAGAGCCAGATCAAGGGGTCCTCAGACCCATTAAAAATTGGAAACTCCAATTTGGTGTATCTCAGAATTGTCCCTCCTTCGGAACTAAAATTTCCTCCTGGTGTTGGATGCTCCGTGCCTCTAGCATAATGTGGCCCTTGCCTGGTCGCAAGGCTTCTTTCCCTTTCTCGTGGGTTTGAATTTCTTCCCCCAATCATTTCATATACTCTATGAGATAAAGCTCCAACTTGTAAATTTACCTGTTGAGAGACCATACTGTCCAACAACACCACAAGACTCTCCTCGGTTTCTTCTTGCCTTGCCGCCAATCTAATTTCACTTTGTTCTTGCCCTGCGTGTATCATCTCTTTGTTGCTAGCTAGCAATTCTGTGTTGTTAGATGACTCTCCCACACTGACCTGCTCTGATACCAATGTGTTGTGGTCTTTGACCATGGCCCGTGTGATTCAACGATGGGAGAGGTCGTTTGAGGGATCTTCGTTCACACCCTAACGTCTTGATCTACCAGGGCGTCCTATGGTGACGGATTGAGTACTCACTGAATGGAATGGAGAGGAGATGGATTGAAGAACGATGGATAACCAGGCTCGTCAAAGGGAGTCCTGAACCTTGGGTTCGTCAAGGAGAACACCAACCCTGATTAGGTTAAAAATTCTGCTTAGCTTCTCATTCCCTTTCGTTAGCCTCTTAAAGCAATCATGTCGAGGCTCAAGATATAGTTTATTATAATAATGCCATTCATGGCTTACTTACTAGCAAATAATGAAATAAAGAAACATATAATGCCTATGGTACTGACTGCTCCCATGAGTCACCAACTCATCCACGTCGCATCTGGATGACTCGTCCTACTATATAGTCCATAACATATTGTTTTAGAGATTTTAGAGCTTTTGTCTTATCTTTTTGTTTAGGAGAAAAAAGTGAGAGTGAAAACTCAAGTTTGGATTTTAAAACAAAACTTGACATCTAAAATGGAAATGCACAAATGCAGAGAGAGATAATTCCAAAAAGTGTTTGTAATTTTTAGGTATGGTTAACTCTTTTAGTTATTATATATTAGATTTTGCAAACATCAAAAAATGGGGGAGTGGGGGATTTAACTGAGGATTGACTCCTAATCAATAAGTAATTTCTTACTAAAATATAGCTCCCTACCCATGATGGATCGATCAAACACTTTACAATGTTCTATGATTGTTAGCTCAGTTTTGTGTAAATGGGAAAAAAATGGCTAGTTTGGCTCGAGTGAATATCCCATCGCACGTTCACTGGAGAATTTAATGAGCATATGTGATTCTTCATAGAAATCTTGGATCCTTAGATCATTTGAATCTTCAACATGTTTCATGCATGCATATCCATATTTAAAACATGTTAGGATCAATTAGAAATCTCTTTCTTATAAAATTCAGAGCTATTAGGGGATGTAGTAGTGGAATTTTCCAAACATGGATAACAAAACTTTGGTGTTCATTTGTTGTGTGTGAGTAAATTTACTTTACTTACATTTATTGTTGTTTTAGATTTTTTGCATACATAAACTCTAAAATTTTAATTTTGATGTGATCTATTTGTCTGATCTTTTTGTTTACGAGAAAAAAGTGAGAGTGAAAACTAAAGTTTGGATTTTACAACAAAACTTGACATCTAAAATGGAAATGCACAAATGCAGAGAGAGATAATTCCAAAAAGTGTTTGTAATTTTTAGGTAAGGTAAACTCTTTTAGTTATTATATATTATGTTTTACAAACATAAAAAAAGGGGGTGCAGGGGATTTAACTGAGTGTTGTCTCCTAATCCATGAGTGGTTTATTACAAAAATATAGCTCGTTACTCATGATTGATGGATCAATCACTTTACAATGATCTATTATTGTTAGGTTACCTTTTTTGTAAATGGGCAAAAATTGGCTTGTTTCGCTTGGGTAAATATCTCACTACACGTTCACTTGAGAATTTAATGAACATTTGTTGTTGTCCTTAAAAGCCTTGGATTCTTAGGTCATCTGAATCTTCAACATGTTTTATGTATGCATATCTATATTTAAAACATGTTAGGATCAATTAAAAATCTCTTTCTTATAAAATTTCAAGCTATTAGGGGTTGTACTTGTGCAATTTCCCAAACATGGATAACAAAATTTTGGTAGTAAATTTTCTTTACTTACACATATTATTATTTTGGAGTTTTTGCATACATAAAATCTAAAATGTTCATTTTTTTGTGACCTGCTTTATCATTTTGTTTACGAGAAAAAAGGGAGAGTGAAAACTCAAGTTTGGATTTTAAAAGAAAACTTGACATCTTAAATGGAAATGAAAAAATCTAGAGAGAGATAATTCCAAAAGTCTCTATAATTTTTAGGGATTGTAAACTCTTTTAGTTTTTATATATTTTGTTTTACAAACGTCAAAAAAGTAGAGGGGGGGGGGGGGGGGGGGGGGTGTGGAGCGGGGGATTTAATTGAGTGTTGATCCCTAATCCAAAAGTCATTTCTTACAAAAATATAGCTCGTTACTCATGATTAATCGATCAATCACTTTACAATGATCTATGATTGTTAGGTCAACTTTTTTTAAATGGGAAAAAATGGCTTGTTTGGCTTTGGTAAATATGCCACCACACGTTCACTTGAGAATTTAATGAGAATTTGTTGTTCTCCTTAAGTCTTGGATCCTTAGGTCATTTGCATCTTGAACATGTTTCATGCATTCATATCCATACTTAAAACATGTTAGGATCAATTAGAAATCTCTTTCTTATAAAATCCCAAGCTATTAGAGGTTGTACTAGTGGAATTTCCCAAAGATGGATAACAAAACTTTGGTGTTCATTTGTGGTGTGTGAAAAAAAATTCTTTACTCTTAAAGTTTCATTTTAGTGATCTATTTGCCTGGTCTTTTTTCTTATGTTAAAAAAGGGTGAGTAAAAACTCAATTTTGGAGAAAAAAATAAAAATTGACATCTAAAACCGAGATGCACAAATGCATTGAGAGATAATTTCAAAAAGTCTCTGTAATTTTTTGGGATATTAAACTCTTTCAGTTTTTGTATATTATGTTTTGTAATCATAGGAAAAAAGTGGGACCGAGGGATTTTTAACTGAGTGTTGATTCCTAATAAATAATTCATTTCTTATAAAAATATGGCCCATTATTCATGATTGATCGATTAATCAATTTCCAATGATCAATGATTGTTAGGTCAGCTTTTTTCAAATCAGGAAAAAATGACTTGTTTGGCTCGGGTAAATATGCTACCACACTTTCACTTGAGAATTTAATGAGCATTTGTTTTTCTCCTTAAAAATCTTGGATACTTACATTATTTGCATCCTCAACATGTTTCATGCATGTATATCCATATTTAGAACATGTTAGGATCAATCCATTTCTTATTAAATTCCAAGCTATTAGGGGTTGTGCTAGTAGAATTTCCCAAACATTGATAACAAAACTTTGGTGTTCATTTGTGGTGTGTGAATAAATTTTATTTATTTAAATTTATTATTTTTCAAGAGATTTTTGTATACATAAACTAAAATTTTCATTTTGTTTTGATCTTTTTGCCTTATCTTTTTGTTTACAAGAAAAAATGGAGAGTGAAAACTCAAGTTTGGATTTTAAAAGAAAACTTCACATCTAAAATGGAAACGAACAAATGCAGAGAGAGATAATTCCAAAAAGTCTCTGTAATTTTTAGGGATTGCGAATTCTTTTAGTTTTTATATATTAGGGTTTGCAAACATCGAACATGGGGTAGCGGGCGATTTAACTGAGTGTTGACTCCTATTCCACAAGTCATTTCTTACATAAATATAGTTCGATACTCATGATTGATCAATCAATCACTTTACAATGATTTATAATTGTTAGGACAACTTTTTGTAGATGGGGTAAAAATTGCTTGTATGTCTTGGGTAATTGTCACCACATGTTCACTTGAGAATTTAATGAGCATTTGTTGTTCTCCTAAAAAGTCTTGGATCCTTTAATCATTTGCAACTTCAACATGTTTCATGCATGCATATCCATATTAAAAATATGTTAGGATCAATTAGAAATCTCTTTCTTATAAAATTTCAAGCAATTAGGGGTTGTACTAGTGGAATTTCCTAAATATGGATAACAAAACTTTGGTGTTCATTTGTGGTGTGTGAATAAATTTTCTTTTCTTACATTTATTATTGTTTTAGAGTTTTTTCATACATAAACTCTAAAATTTAAATTCTGTTGTGATCTATTTGCCTTATCATTTTGCTTACGAGAAAAAAGGGAGAGTTAAAACTCTAGTTTGGATTTTAAAACAAAACATGACATCTAAAATGGAAATGCAAAACTTCAGAGAGAGATAATTCCATAATGTTGAATTTAGAATCCATTTTCCAATATGAAGAAAAGGAAGAAAAGGGGAAGAAAGCTCTCAGGTATAGTAAAGGGAAGAAGAGAAGAAACGTGTGCGCCAAGCAAAGAGAGAGAGATGAACTCAAGAGAGAATATGTAGAAGTTGATTAATTCCAAATTACAACACCTCTATTTATTGTAGAGGAACTGATATAGTCCTTATATAATTAAACTTTAAATATTTTAATTACATTCTTCAATAACGTTGACATAAGGGAGGAGGCCAGCTCATATTGATAAGATTCCAGCTTGTGGTATCTTTGTGGGTCTCACTAGATCTTCATGTCTTCTAACTCATTTCAGCTTGTGGTTCTTATCTTCTTAACTCGTGCTAGCTTGGGTGAGGACTCCCCTTGGCATCCCACGTCCTCATGGTGGGTCCCACCAGCTCATATGCCTTAGTGGGTTACACATTATAATACTCCCAAGCTAGGGGTGAGAAAACATCGTAGATGCAACTTGCTAAAAATGGTAGAAATACTCTTGTGAGTGACCGGCTTGGTGAGAATATCTAAAACTTGACCTTATGATTATATATGCCTTAGATATAAAAAGGCTTGCTTGAAAATTTACTCGTATAAAATGGTAGTCCACTTCAATATGCTTTGTTCTTTTATGGAAGACTGGATTTGATGTAATGTGTGTTGCTGCTTGATTATCACAATATAGACCCATTGGAGCTTCTTCGTAGAATCCCAATTCAGTGAGAAGAGATCGTATCCACAGGAATTCACTAACTGTGTGTGCCATGCTTTTGTATTCTACTTTTGCACTAGACCGTGCTACTACATTTTGTTTCTTGCTTTTCCATGTATACAAATTCCTTCCAACCATCGTAAAAAATCCCGAAGTATATTTCCTATCATCTAGGGATCTAGCCCAATTAGCATATGAGAATCCTTCGATGTTGAAGTGACAGAGATTTTTATAGAGAAGCCCTCTTTCTGGAGCTACTTTCAGATAACATAATATCCTTTCAAGTGCTTGCCAATGACTAAGTTGTTGTTTGTGCATGTATTGACTCACCACACTTGTTGCATATGATAAATCCAGCCTTGTTACACACAGGTAAATAAGTATTCCCACTAGTCTTTGATATTTCCCAATATCTACATCTTCTCCTGTGCCTCCACATAATTTTGTATTTGAGCGGCCATCATTCCTGTCTCCTCTTGTAGATCAAGCGCATATACTTCCTTTGGGATAGCACAATCCCATGTCTAGATTGTAATACTTCAATACCCAGAAAATATTTGAGTAGTCCAAGATCCTGTCTTGAATTCAGCACATATTTTTTCTTTTTTTTTCTGGATGCCCTCGGAATCACCACCACTTAAAATGATATTATCAATATATACTACTAGAATTCCCTTGCCTCTCGGCGTGTTTTCAATAAATACTGAGTGATCTCTAGAGCATCTATAAAATCCGGCCCGTATGAGGGCATGACTAAATTTCTCAAACCATGCACGAGGGACTGTTTGAGACCATACAAGGAATTTTTTAGTCGACATACTGACTCCCCCTCAACCACATACCCAGGTGGTTTAATATTTTCATTTGAAAAAGAATTTTTCACATCAAGTTGATATATCGGCCATGAAGAATTAGATGCCAGAGATAATAATATACGTACCGATTTCATTTTGCCACTAGAGAGAAGGCTTCTTCATAATCAATACCATAACACTGAGTATAACCTTTAGCAACTAGTTGACCCTTCAGTTGTGCTATGGATCCATCCGGATTATGTTTGAAAGTATAAACTGACTTGCAACTGACAAGTTTCTTATCTGTTGGAAGAGGAACCAGTGACCATGAATGATTGTCATTAAGTGCCTGCATTTCTTTATCCGTTGCTGCCTTCCACCCTGGATGTTGTAGAGCCTCTTGATAGGACTGTGGAATACATATGGAGGAAATTGAAGAAAGAAACTGGCAACATAGAGGTCAGAGGTGATGATGAGACACAAAATTTGCAATGGGATGAGCAGTAGAAGGTCTAGTGCATGATCTAGGTTCTTTCCTTAAAAAATAGGGCGAGTATCAAATTGAGGACCAAAAACAATAGGAGAGGAAGGACTTACCTCAGTGGGATCTGTCAACTTGACAGGTGTGGTGTCAGCCACTGGCTCTGGGGGTTGAAAAGTTTCTATGTCACAGGGCATAACCAGTCGAGGGGAATCTGGTACTAAGGACAAAATAGGAGGAGCATTGTCAGAATATAATGAGGAGTCTTCAAAAAATGTTACATCCCTTGACACAAGTAAATGTTGAAGAGTGGGACTATAACAAACATAACCCTTTTGTCCAAGAAGATACACTTGATAGATTTAGGGTCAAGTTTGTTGTTTCTGGGAAATGAATTATGAACAAAGCATTGACAGACGAAGACTCTCAAAGGTAGTGAAAATGGATCATCATTTGGTAATAATCTAGAGTAAGGAGATTTATTACCAAGAATGGAAGATGGTTGACGGTTTAGAAGAAAGCAAGCCATAAGGACTGCATGAGGCCAATAAAAGTAGGAAACTTTCATGACATATAATAAACCTTGAGCTACCTTAAGAATATGATGATTCTTCCATTCGACTACACCATTTTATTGAGGAGTGTAAGCACATGATGTCTGATGGATAATGCCATTTTCTTGACAAAAAGAGTGACCAAACTGTGTGAGTACCATAGCATGAAATGACCTAAAAATCAATGGTATTTTAGAACACTCCTTAAATACAAACAACCAAGTTGTGTAAGTGAAATAATCAATAAATTTAATAAAATATTTTGCTTGAGAGATGTTCAAGACACTCAAGGCCCCCCAGACATCAGTATGAATTAAAGTAAATGGAGTAACACTTTTGACTTCTGGATGAGGAGAGTATGTACTCCTCTGATGTTTACTCATTTGACAAACCTCACAATGAAATTCTTACCTTACCTTAAGAGTAGGCAACATATTATGAAGGGACTGTGCAGATGGATGTCCCAACCAGTTGTGCCATAGCCTTGTCTCATTTTCACTGGTGGAAACCATATTTATTTTTTGCACATCCAGGTAGTAAAGCCCCCCTTGTTCATGGCCTCCACCAATCACCTACTTCGTTATAAGATCCTAAAATACACATGATGTGGGTGAGAAGGTAATAGAGCAATGGAAATATTTTGTCAGCTGACTAACAAATAATAAATTCAAAGGGAAGCCGAATAGAATATCAGTGAGCGGAAGTGATGGTGTGACAAAAGTAGATCCTTGACCTTGGACTTTGGCTTGAGAACTGCCAGCTATGGTAACAAACCTGTGTGAAAGACACGGAGATAAAGAATGTAATGAATATTTGTTACCTGTAAGATGCTCGGAGACTCCTAAGTCAATTATCTAGGATGAAGATGAGGCAGATAGCATACCTGAAGTAGTAGTGGCAGCAGTAGTTGCTGAGGAACTAGAAGAACCCAACATTGTCTTCATTTTCTGAAATAGCTCATACTCATCATCATTAAGGGTTTTCTTTTTGGTTGATGTGGTAAGTTGTTCCTCCTTTGTAGCACTTAATAATACTTCATTAGCCTTCCTATAACACACCTCTTCAACGTGGCCATATTTCTTGCAAAAGGGGCATTGCTTGTCTGAAAAACATGCATCTATAGTGTGGTCAAGTTTCCCACAACTAGTGCATTCTTTCCAATATGTTTTTCCATAACCATTCCTTCCACCTCTTCCTTAAAATCTATTCCTTCCATCTCTTCCTCATCCTCCATTATAATTTCTGCCACGACCTCGGCCACGGTCAGAAGAAGTTCCCCTATGATATGAATACATAGTAGATGACACTTCAGTAGTGGAGGAAGAAATGTCTGGAATATGGAGTAGTGTTGCACATACATCATAAAACATGGGGACAATAGAAGCACTCAGAAGTTGACTCATGGCAATCTCAAGATGTGGTTTAATATTTGCATGGCAAATAGTAGTAATTAAGGCTTCCTTCTACTTGTCTTGGATAGAAATATTTGTGGTTGAAAGTTGAGCAAGCTTCCACTCTTGAATAAAGCCTCTAAAGCGGCCAAGTACTCATGAATATTTTCTCCTTGTTTAGTATTCAACATTCTTTGGAGGATATTGTTACAATGTGGGACCCACCACGGTGCACGAGTTTGTTGGACCCACCATGAGGATGTGGGATGCCAAGAAGAGTCCTCATCCAAGTTAGCATGAGTTAAGAAGATAAGAAGCACACGCTGAAATAAGTTAGAAGACTTGAAGATCAAGTGGGACCCACAAAGATACCACAAGCTGGAAGATCACGTGGGACCCACAAGGATAATGCCATGAGCTGGCCTCCTGCCTTATTTCCACATTATTGAAGAAGAGTTATAGTTCTACTTATATTAGAACTCTATTAGATTGTGTTATCCTTTCATGATAGACTTATCTTAGAGAGTTAGAGTTAGAGTTGAAATGTAATTAGGAGATTTAAAGGTCAATTGTATAAGGACTCTATTACTTCCTATATTATAAATAGAGGTGTTGTAATTTGTAATTAATCAAGTTATACAATTTTCTCTTGTGTAAATATCTCTCTCTTTGCTTGGTGCACACATTGTTCCTCTTCTCTTCTTCTCTCTAATCGAGAGCCTTCTTCCCCTTTTCTCCTTTTTCTTTCTCTCTTCCCTTGCTCAGAATATTGGAAAAGGGATCCTAAATTCAACATGTTATCAGAGAATTAAATTTAGGATCTCTACATCAAAAGAAATGCTCTAAGAAGATATGATCAACACCACTCATAGAAAGCTTCTTGTAAGGATAAAAATGTGTGAGATAAGTTCCTTCATTATTTTTTTATTACTTCATGTTACTGGCTTTCAGATTAGGAAGATAATTTAAAGATGAGTATGTTAATGTTTTTCATCTTATGATATTGTGGATATGAATGCCTCTCAATCTAGAAGAAACTATCAAAGCAGTTTTGTCGGTTTGAAATTTTTGTTAACATAGACCAGCCCATGATCAGATTGTTGAAATTTTTTTTTTCGTGGGAACAAGATTCCCATGATATATAAGATTGATATGTAGTCTATTATGAGTGGTTAATTTCTCATAAAAAAATTAGAATAATAATTGTTTAGCGTCGATGCTAAATTTCTCCATGCACCAAGTTGTTTGAAGAATACTACTTGGATATTTTTATTAGAATTTTTTGGTGAATTATTTTCGTTGAAGTGCGTATTATGGCTAAATAAAATGTGAGTATCAAAGGTGGTATATTCATAATTACCATAATACCCATACAAAGGAGATTAAATTTTACGAGTTGGTCCACATTGGTTAAGAGCTTTCTTATAACAAATGACCTACTTAGTCATCTCACCAATTGTGGACCACCTATTGATCAAGAAGACATTTTTTTATAAAAAAATGGTTAAAAGATGATACCATTGTGATTAGTTGGATAATCAAAAGCATGGAAAATTTTTAAAAGAATGAACTCATTGTGGGAGATAAGGCCACACTATCGATACATGCTATTACAAGGAAAGGAGTTACAGTGGAAAAAAATGGTCATTAAGGAGAAATATGTTATAATGCCAAATGCAACTCAGACTTGACAAAGGATAATCAAGACTTGGTAGGTGATACAAAGGAGAATCAACCCAAAAAAATCAGCTGAAAATAAAAAATTTACTCATGAAGAATATAAGTTGTTTTAGAAAATGATGTGTTATTCTCCAAGTTCCTCATTAAATACCGCTGCCACCACTGCTTTAGGTATGCTATATGCCTCATCTTCATCCTGGCTAATTGAGTCAGGAGCCTCCAAGCATCTTAAACATAACATACATTTATTACATTATGTATCTCCATGTCTTTCACATAAGTTTGTTACCATAGCTGACGGTTCTCAAAACCAAGGTTCAAGTGAAAGGATCCACTTCCGTTACACCATCACTTCCGCTCACTGATATTCTATTTGTTCCTACCTCCCTTTGAATCTTTTATCTGTTAGTCAATTGACAAAGTATTTTAATTGCTCTATCACCTTCTCACCTACTTTTTGTGTATTTTTGGATCTTATAATGAAGCAGGTGATTGGTGGAGGCCGTGAACAAGGGGGGCTATACTACGTAGATATGCCAAAAATAAATACTATTTCCACTAGTGAAAATGAGACAAGGCTATGGCACAACCGATTGGGACATCCATCTTCACAATCTCTTCATTATATGTTTCCTACTCTTAAAGTTAGGTCCGAGTTTATTTGTGAAGTTTGTCAACTAAGTAAACATCAAAGGAGTACATACTCACCTCGTCCAGAAGTCAAAAGTATTACTCCATTTTCATTAATTCGTACTGATGTATGGGGACCCTTGAGTGTCTCAAATATTTCTCAAGTCAGGTATTTTATTACATTTATTGATGACTTCACTCGTACCACTTGGTTGTTTCTATTTAAGGAGCATTTTGAGATACCATTGATTGTTAATTCTTTTCATGCTATGGTACTCACTCAGTTTGGTCAGAACATAAAAATATTTCGGTCTAATAATGCCAAAGAATACATTTCCAAAGAACTTGACTCTTTTTGTCAAGAAAATGGCATTATCCATCAAACATCATGTGCCTACACTCCTCAACAAAATGGTGTAGCCGAACGGAAAAAATCGTCATATTATTGAGGTAGCTCGAGGTTTATTATATGCCATGAAAGTTCCATACTTTTATTGGCCTCTTGCAGTCCTTACCACATGCTTTCTTATAAATCATCTACCATCTTCTGTTCTTGGTAATAAATCTCCTTACTCTATATTGTTACCAAATGATAATCCGTTTTTACTGCCCTTGAAAATCATTGGGTGTCAATGTTTTGTCTATATTTCTACCTCAAAACACAATAAATTTGATCCTAAATCTATCAAGTGTATCTTTATAGGATACTCTCTTACACAAAAGGATTATGTTTGTTATAATCCCACTCTTCAGCATTTACTAGTGTCCAGGGATGTCACATTTTTTTAAGACTGTCCATGCTATTCTGACAATGCCCCTCTAGGTTTATCTTTAGTACCAGGTTCTCCTCGACATGTTGTGCCCCGTGCTACAGAAACTTCTCAGCCCCCAGAAAAATAGGATGACACGACACCTACTGAGTTTACAGATCCCACCAAGGTAATCCATCTTCTCCAATTTTTTTTACCCCACAATATGATACTCATCCTACCCGACAAAGAAAAGAACCCAGGTCATGCACCATACCCTCTACATCTCATCCCAAATCAAATTATGTATCTCATCATCATCTGTCCCCTGCGGGTGGTCAATTTCTCTCTACTATTTCTTCCATATATGTACCACAGTCCTATCAAGAGGCTCTCATACATCTAGGGTGGAAGGCAGCAATGGATGAAGAAATGCAGACAATTTATGAAAATCAGACATGGGCTCTAGTCGCACTACCATCAGATAAGAAACCCATCGGTTGCAAATGGGTGTTTACTGTGAAACACAATCCGGATGGGTCTGTGGCTCGGCTAAAGGCTCGCCTCATTGCTAAGGGTTATACACAATGTTATTGAATTGATTATGAGGAAACCTTCTCTCCAGTGGCAAAAATGAACTCGGTATGTGTGTTATTATCTCTGGCAACTAACTCTTCCTGGCAGGTATATCAACTTGATGTGAAAAATACCTTTTGAATGGGGACATCAAAGAAGAAATTTATATGCAACAACCACTTGGGTGTTTCGTTGAAGGGGAGTCAGCATGTTGACTAAAAAAATCTCTATATGGTGTAAAACAATCCCCTCGTGCATGGTTCGAGAAATTTAGTGAAGCCCTCATACGGGTAGGATTTTACAGATGCTCTAGAGATTACTCAGTTTTTATTAAAAACACGCCTAGAAGCAAGGTAATTCTAGCAGTATATGTTGATGATATCATTTTAAATGGTAGTGATGCCGAGGACATCCATCAAACAAAAGAAATAATATGTGTTGAATTCAACACAAAGGATCTTGGACTACTCAAATATTTTTTGGGTATTGAAATATTAAAATCCAGCCATGGGATTGTGCTATCCCAAAGGAAGTAAGCCCATGATCTACTGGAGGAGACATGAATGCTGGGATGCAAAACAATAGACACTCCTATGGACTCAAATACAAATTTATGTACAGGTACTGGAGAAGATGTAGATATCAGGAAATATTAGAGACTAGTCGGAAGACTTATTTACTTGTGTGTAACAAGGCCAGATATATCATATGCAGTAAGTGTGGTGAGTCAATACATGCACAAATCACAACTTAGTCATTGGCAAGCACTTGAAAGGATATTATGATATCTTAAAGGAGCTCCAAGAAGAGGGTTTCTTTATAAAAAATATGGTGACTTCAACATCGAAGGATTCTCATATGCAGACTGGGCCGGATCCTTGGATGACAGGAAATCTACTTCGGGATTTTGTTTGATGGTTGGAGGGAATTTGGTTACATGGAGAAGCAAGAAGAAAAATTTAGTAGCACGGTCTAGTGCAGAAACAGAATACAGAACCATGGCACACACTGTTACTGAACTACTATGGATAAAATCTCTTCTCACTGAATTGGGATTCTACAAAGAAACTCTGAAGGATCTATATTGTGGTAATCAAGCACCAATACACATTACATCGAATCAAGTCTTCCATGAAAGAACAAAGCATATTGAAGTGGGTTGTCATTTTGTACGAGAAAAGTTCCAAGAGGGTCTTTTATCTCTAAAGCATATATCATCACAAAATCAAGTTGTAGATATTCTCACCAAGCTAGTCCCTCACAAGATTATGTCTACCATCTGTAGCAAGTCGAGCATCTACAATGTTTTCTCACCCCTACCTTAAGGAGGAGTGTTACAATGTGGGACCCTCCATGGTGCACGAGATGGTGGGATGCCAAGAAGAGTCCTCACCCAAGCTAGTATGAGTTAAGAAGATAAGAAGCACAAGCTAAAATGAGTTAGAAGACTTGAAGATCAAGTGGGACTTACAAAGATACCACGAGCCGGAAGATCACGTGGGACCCACAAGGATAAGGCCATGAGCTGGCCTCCTCCCTTATGTCCACGTTATTGAAGAAAAGTTATAGTTCAAATTATATTAGAACTCTATTAGATTGTGTTGTCCTTTCATGATAGAATTATCTTAGAGAGTTATAGTTGGAATGTAATTAGGAGATTTAAAGGTTAATTGTATAAGGACTCTATTACTTCCTCTACTATAAATAGAGGTGTTGTAATTTAGAATTAATCAAGTTCTACAATTTTCTCTTGAGTAAATCTCTCTCTCTTTGCTTGGGACACACCTTGTTCATCTTCTCTTCTTCTCTCTACCCAAGAGCCTTCTTCCCCTTTTCTCCTTTTTCTTTCTCTCTACCTTTGCTCAGAATATTGGAAAAGGGATCCTAAATTCAATAGATATCATATGGTCTATGTAGAGTATCCGGGCTAGAATACAGCTTAGCACATGTCTAACAAATTTTTTTAGCAATGTCAAGATGTATGACATTGTTGGAGACATGTTTTTCCATGCTGTTAATCAGCCAACTAATCACCAAAGTATCATTTTCAACCATTTTTTATAAAAAAATTCTTCCTCATCAATAGCTTGTCCTCGGTTGGTGAGGTGACCGAGTATGTCCTTTGTTATAAGAAACCTCCAAACCGATGTGGACCAACTCATAAAGTTTGATACCCTTATAAGGGTATATTGGTAATTCTCAGTATATCACCTCTAATATTCATGTTCATTTCTGCCATGCTCTTCAACAAAAAATGTCTCCAAAAGAAATTCTAATAATAACACCAAGTAGTATTCTTTAAAACAACTCGATGCACGGAGACATGGAGAACCTTAGCATTGATGCTTAAATCATTATTCTATCTTTTCCTCTTAATAAATACCACTAATAAGAGACTTCAATATCAATCTTCTATATCAGGGGACTCCTGTTCCCAAAAAAATATATTTCAACAATCTGGTCATGGATTGGTCTCGGTTAACAGAAATTCCAAAACGACAAAACTATTTTGAAATCTTCTTCTAGATGGAGAGGCATGCATATCGACAATCTCATAAGATGAAAATCATTCATATAATCATCCTTAAATAATCTTATAAATTCAAAAACCAGTAACATGAAGTAATAAAAAAAAAAAACTATCTCACGGTTTGTGATCTTTCTTCACAAGGAGGCTTCTATGAGTGGTGTTGATCACGTCATCTTAGAGGATTCCTTTTGACATGGGATCCTTAATTTATTGCTCTCATACCATGTTGAATTTAGGATCCTTTTTCAATATTCTGAGCAAGAGAATAGATGAATAAAAAGAAGAAAAGGGGAAGAAAGCTCTCGGGTAGAGAGAAGGGAAGAAGAGAAGAAAGGTGTGTTCCCAGCCAAGAGAGAGAGTTTAAATGAAGAGAGAATCGTAGAACTTGATTAATTCTGAATTACAACACCTCTAATTATAGTAGAGGAAGTGATAGAGTCCTTATACTATTTACCTTTAAATCTCCTAATTACATTCCAAATCTAACTCTCTCAGATAAGTCCATCATGAAAGGATAACACAATCTACTAGAGTTCTAGTATAAGTTGAACTATTACTCTTCTTCAATAATGTGGACATAAGGGAAGAGGTCAGTTCTTGGCCTTATCCATGTGGGTCCCACATGATCTTCCAGCTCATATTGATAAGATTCCATCTCGTGGTATCTTTGTAGGTCCCACTTGATCTTCAACTATTCTAACTCATTCAGCTTGTGCTTCTTATCTGCTTAACTCGTGCTACCTTGGGTGAGGACTCCCCTAAGTATCCCACGTCCTCATGGTAGGTCCCACCAAATCGTGCACCATGGTGGGTCCCACATCACAACACAAAAAGTCTCTATAATTTTTAGGGATTGTAAACTCTTTTAGTTTTTATATATTAGGCTTTGCAAACAGAAGAAAAAGGGGTGGGGGAGGGGGATTTTACTGTGTGTTGACTCCTAATCCACAAGTCATTTCTTACAAAAATATAGCTCGTTACTCATGATTGATCGATCTATCACTTTACAATGATCTATGATTGTTAGGTCAGCTTTTTGTAAATGGGCAAAAAATGGTTTGTTTGGCTCGTGTAAATATACCACCACACGTTCACTTGAGAATTTAATGAGCATTTGTTATTCTCCATAAAAGTTTTGGATCATGAGGTCATTTGCATTTTTTACATGTTACATGCATGCATATCCATATTTAAAACATGATAGGATCAATTAGAAATCTCTTTCTTATAAAATTCCATGCAATTAGGGGTTGTACTAGTTGAATTTCCCAAACATGGATGACAAAAATTTGGTGTTCATTTGGGGTGTGTGAATAATTTTTTTTACTTATATTTATTATTGTTTTAAATATTTTGCATACATAGACTCTAAAATTTTCATTTTGTTGTAATCTATTTGCCTTATCTTTTTGTTACGAGAAAAAATCCAGCCAAATGGAAGCTTGAAAACCCTAGGTTCTTTGAAGAGAACGCACACCCATGAGCTCATAGAGGAGAACTCAAAACCCTTGTTTACTCTAAATCAATACTTATTTTTCTCATTACTCTTACCCCTTAAATAGGGTTCACCCTTACAAGGTTCAAGATTAAATATTACTAAAATGCCCCTATGGCCTATTAATTCTTTAACTGAAACAAAATAAAGTAAAGAAAAAAATTAATTAGACTCTAAATAACTTAGCAATATTGTTGCGGGCATAACAGTAGGCTAAGCTAGCTTCCATTCTTGAAGAAGGCCTCTAAAACGAGCCAAGTATTCATGGATATTTTCTCCTTGTTTAGTATTGAACATTGTTTGGAGAATATCATATGGCTTGTGTAAGTTGTCAGATCTAGAGTACAACTTAGCACGTCTCCCAAATTTGTTTTGCGGTATCGAGATGAATAAAATTGTTGGAGACAGGTTCTTCCATGTTGTTGATGACCCAACTAATTACCAAAGTGTCATTTTTTAACCACTTAGCGTAAGCAATATCTTCTTCATCAATGGGTGGCCCAAGTTTGGTGAGGTGACCAAGTAGATCCCTTGTTATAAGGAATCCTCGAACCGATATGGATCAGCTCATGAAATTTGATATCCCTTGCAAGGGTATGGTAGTAATGTTGAGAATATCATTCTTGTTACGCATGTATTCTTCAGCCATAAGAGGCAATTCAAGGGTAATAATGTACTCAAATTTGAAGTAGCCTAAGTGTGCTGCTTGGAAATGCAAGACCAGCCAAGGCTAGTGTTACAATGTGGGCTCCGCTGTGGCTACACAAGCTGGTGGGACCCACCATGAGCTTGAGAGGTGCCAACAAGAGTCCTCATACAAAGTGGCTCTAGCTAAGAGATAACGAACATGTGCTAGAATTAAATAGAAGATTTGAAGATCAAGTAGGACCCACAAAGACACCACGAGCTGGTATCTCTATCAACATGAGCTGGAAGATTATGTGAGACCCACAAAGATAAGATCATAAGGTGGTTTCAAACTTGTTTCACAGGATTAAAGAAGAGTTAGAAGTTGAGTTAAAGTAGTCTCTTAAATAGATAATGTAATCTTATCATGATAAACTTATCTTGGAGAGTTCTAGTTGGAATGTAATTAGGAGTCCTAAAATTACTTGTACATGGACTCTATCACCTCCTCAACTATAAATAGAGGCGATTGTAACTTGGAATTCATCAAGCAAGTTTCTTATTTTTTTATTCTCTCTCAGGGGAAATGTTCTCTACTCCTGCTTATTTTCCTTCACTTCTCTCTCTAGCCGAGAGCTCTTCTCTTTTTCATTTTTTCTTTCTCTCTCCCCTTGTTCGAGCTATTTCTCATGGGGTCCTATATTAAAAATGGTATCATATCTACCAATTTAGGATCCCCATTATGATCTATGAAGATATGATTAAAAGTTGCTCATAGAAGGCTCCTTATGAAACAAGATTGAAGCTCAAAAGATAAGTATTTATTTATGATATTATTAATTTTATGTTACTGGTGTTTGGTATTAAGTGGTTTAGAGATGTACTTATGCATGTTTTCATCTTATGAAATTATGACAATATATGCATCTTGGATTATCTTTGATTATAAGAGATTATTAAGGTAGTTTTTGTCAGTTTGCACAAAACTTTGACTGAGACTAGTGCATATTGGATTTTTTTTATAAATCTGTGGGAAAAAAATTCCCTGACAAAGAAATATGATGTTGAACCTTTTATGAGTCATTATCCATTAAAATTAATTACTTAGCATTTATGCTAAGCATCTCCATTAATCGAGTTGGTTAAAGCCTTCCACTTGGTCATATTTTGATTACTTGATTTGCCTACTATGGCTGAAGATAATATGAGTTAAAAGAGTACTCAGAATCACCACTGTACACTTACAGGGGTATCAAATTTTATGAACCGGTCCACATCGGTTCGTCGATTTCTTATCACAAAGGACCTAGTTGGTCATCTCACCAACCGTGGACCACATATTGATGAAGATAATATATTCTATATGAAATGGTTAAATGAGGATACATTGGTAATTAATTGGCTTATAAAAAGTATGGAAAAATATGTCTCCAATAATGTCATTCATTTAGAGACGACTAAACAAATTTGGGAGACATGCGCCAATATGTATTCAAGCTCCGACAACTTACAAAGGCCATATGATATTTTACAACAGATGCGTACCACCAAACAAGGAGATAATATACATGAATATTTGGCTTGTTTTGAGGCTTTCTTCAAGAATGGAAACCTGCCTAGCCAACCTCTATAGATATCTCTATCCAAGATAAATAGAAAGAGGCCTTGATAACTATCATATGCCTTGCTAACATTAAACCACATCTTGAAGTTGCTAAGACTCACCTTCTTAGCTCTTCCACAGTTCCCAATTTTGATGATGTATGTGCTACACTTCTTTGTATTCCAGACGTTTCTCCCTCTACTACTGAAATACCATCCGCTATGTACTCTGGACATAGGGGAACACCATCTGACCAAGGCCGAGGCTGAGGAAAATTTTATAGAGGAAGAGGAAGAGGTGGAAGGACTAGTTTTGACCGAACAGATGGGAAAGAATGTACCCATTGTAAGGGATATGGCCAAACTAGAGACACATGCTTTCACCTAAAATAATGCTCTATATGTGGTAGATTGGGCCACTCTTGCGAAAGATGTTATAAAGCTAACGAGAATAAGGGTAAACAAGCCTTAGTGAGTGATACAAAGGTAGAGTAGTCTACCACAACAACTCCAAAGCATACTTTTCCCGATGAAGACTAAGAATTATTCTAGAAAATGAAGACCATGATGGGGTCCTCCCCAAGTGCTTCTTCACCAACCGTTGCCACCACCACTTTAGGTATGTTTTCTGCCTCCTCTTCATGTTGGATAATTGACTCTGGAGCCTCTGAACATCTTACAAGTAATAGACATCTTCTATACTCAATTTCTCCATGTCTTTCACATAAATCTCTTACCATTGCTGATGGTTCACAAACTAAATTTCATAGGAAAGGATCCACTTCTGTTACACCATCACTTCCGCTCATTGATATCATTTTCATTCGAACTTTTCCTTTGAATCTTTTATCGGTTAGTCAGCTCACCAAACATTTTAATTGCTATATCACTTTCTCACCCACTACATGTGTGTTTTAGGATCTTACAATGAAGCGAGTGATTGGTGGAGGCCGTGAACAAGGGTGGCTCTACTACCTGGATGTGCCACAAATACATACTGCATCCACCTGTGACACTGAAACTAGGTTATGGCACAACCGGTTGGGACATCTGTCCACCCAATCTCTTCATCATTTTTTTCCTAAAGTGTGGTCGGACCTTCATTCTTGTTGGATGATAGGGCCCAAGCCCACACGACCAAGGAAGGCTCACATATTCAAGTGTATTAGAAGATGGGCTGAAGCCCATAAGACCAAGGAAGACCTATGCATCCAAGAGATATAGAAGACAGGCTCAAGGCCCATAGATCAAGGAGAAGGCCCACATACAATGATGGTAGGATGGTAAATAAAGAGTCATCTCATAGAGATGGCATTGATGTAATTAAGTTAAAGTTCTAGGGTTAAAACCCTAAACCTTAAATCTTAAGTTCAGGGGTATTATTGTACTATAGTAGTTTCATAAATCTATAAATAGAGCATCTGGGGGAGGGATAGGAATCAAGTCCATAACCTCTTCTCCTCCAGTTTTCTCCCAATGGTGTTTCTCATTTTTCTCCATGACCTAACTTCATGGAGTCCTGAAAACCAACATGGTATTAGAGTAGGTTTTGTGAGTTGACTTGGTCAACCCACAGAGGTAATGAGTTCCTAAACCCTAAACCCTAAGTCTAGGTTTGTAGTTAGTATTTTTTTCAATCCCTACACGCATAGCTTTCTTTGCATTTTCTACTTCTATGAGGAGTTTTTAATATTGAAAATTATATATTTACAAAAATATATTTCAGTCTACTTTCTAAAGAAAAATGATTTGTTCCAATTAGAGTTATCTATAGAGAGATATCAATATTTGAATAAGCGAAGGTCATATTGCAAAAAGGTTAGAGTAGCAGCAGTAATCTTCAGATTTTGAGGTATTTTTTTGCTATCAAGAACTAAACTTTATATGGAGAAATATATATCAAAATAAACATCTGTAAATCTATTCTTTTATCTATTCAACCAATTTTTTTTTGAGATACCTACAAAGAGAAATCGATATTTGAAGCAGAAAAAGTCAGATTGAAAAAGAGGTTCGAGCGGCAGCAGAAAGCCTCAACTTCCGAGTTATTTTATGCTATCAAGAAAGAGACTTTTTATAAGGAGATATTAATTTTGGAAGACTCAATGGTCATTCTAGGAAAACAGGAGAAACAGTACTTAGTTCGACTAGATGATAGAGACCAAAATATATCAGATTATTTATCTTCTGATAATTACATTTTATGAAGAGAAGTAATACTTGGATGAAAGGTATTTAAGTCTAGTTTCATAAGGAGAAATTTTCATGTCAATTTGATCTATATTTAAAGAAATATTTGCATTGGAAGAATCAAAGGTCGTGCTGGTATCCTGTTACATTAAAAAATTCGAATTTAAATAAATTGTTTTGTGTCACTTTTTGAGTTGATATAACAGGAAAATATCTCACTTCTCCCTGGTTTGAGGGCTTATTTATACATCTCTATTATTTGTTCTTATTGCTACATCTATGATAGTTAGTTCAAGTTGGGATCACTGTTATTATCTCCCAGCTTGAGGGGGAGAAGTAGAAGAAGTTCAAGAAAGGTATTTTATTCCATATGTTGTGGACGAGTTTATGTGACCAAAATATTCAAGAAAAGGGGAGCACAAAAGATGAAGCTTCTGCATCTAAGAAAAAATATTTATATCGGATTATGATTATTTCATGGGTCCTTCTACAAGGTTTATTATTTTAGTTCATGTTATATGTGTTGGAAGATGGTCGTGTTATATTCAGTTGCAACTATTATGTGTCTTTGGGAACATTATTATTGAAGAAGAGGTGGCCTCATATCATCATTTATTTACCCCGTAAAAAATATGTACATTATTTGTGGTTGGGAGTCCATGACGAAGGAATTTCATCCACATCAACAAGATCAAAATTATTTGTGGTTGGGAGTCCATGACGGAGGAACTTCATCCCCGTCAAAAATATCAAAATTATTTGTGGTTGGAAGTCCATGACAAAGGAACTTCATCCCATTCAAAAATATCAAAATTATTTGTGGTTGGAAGTCCTTGACGGAGGAACTTCATCCTTGTCAAACATATCAAAATTATTTGTGGTTGGAAATCCATGACGGAGGAACTTATTACTACATTAATGTTACCCCCCCCCCCCCCCCCCCCCCCCCTCTGAATTGACCAACTGGGTCTCAAGGAAGAGAGCACCAGCGTGAGGGGGAGTGTTGGAAGACTGCCATTTTATACCAAAAGATCCTATACATCATTTGCAGCAAGCTGGAAGTTCTTGATATTCTCTCACCCCCAACTTGAGGGAGAGTGTTGGAAGATAGGGCTAAAGCCCACACGACCAAGGAAGACCCACATATCTAAGAGTATTATAAGATGGGTCACACAACCAAGGAAGGCCCACAAGATGGGCTCAAACCCATAAGAAGTAGGACCCACAATGATTACCATGAGCTAGCATCCTTATCACATCAGTTGGAAGATGAAGAAGGACTCAAGAAAGTGTCTTTATCTAATGGTCACGTTCTAGAAGAGTTTTAGTTTGAGCTAGGTTTATCTTTTATCTATATTGAGTAATTTAATTATGCTAGGACTTATCTTTAAGTGTTAGAATTTGGGTGTAATTGGGACAAAGGTAGTTTTATTGTAATTGGACTCTACTACCTTCCTCTATTATAAATAGAGGTTCATGTACTCTGATTATAATAACTCAATGAAGTATTTTTCTTTTCCATAAATTCAACAATCTCCTACGTCTACGAAAATCCACACTGGAACTGCAGTTTTTTCTCCTTCGGTCGTCTTCATCGCCAGCTTAGAGACCAAAGGCTCGGCTACTCTACATCACTTTTGGAAGGTGTTTTTGTTGGCATTGCTATTACGGAATGAAACCAATAGAGAGGAAGCATTGTTCGACCGAGAGGAAGCAGAGAGGAAGATGAGTTGCCATTTTTGGATGAAGAACGTTTTGTTTCTACTTTGTTCGGCCGAGAGGAAGACGAAGGATGTTCCAGATCTCCCAATCTCTTCGACGCCGAGAAGGACGAACTATTATGATCAGAAAGTCATCTTCTGTTGCTGACTATCTTTGAAAAGTTTTTCCGAAAACTCCTCTCAAGCCGATTAATCTGCCTGGATTTTATCTATTCGTTGCTATCTCTGGTTTATCGGTGCCTTGAGAAGAAGACATTGTTTAAAAATTAAACATTTTCTAACTTAGGGAACTGGTTTAATTGAGTGCTAGCCCAACCTGGACCAGACCAGCCCGTGTTCACCCAACGAAGGTTATGTTAACCCGAGGATGCTCCTGTTTTGCTGAGTCAACTTGGGTCGGGGTCAACCTAACTCGGGCTACTTATTTTCTAACTCAGTATATGTGCCCAAGTTTTATAAATATTTCAAAGCGATTAGGTAAAATTTTTTCTCTCGATGGATTATTATTTTTGAAGAATTGACAGATTATTCCTTGGTCAGCATATTATTTGGTACATATATATGTATTGGATTATTTCATGGGTCATTTTACTAGGATTATTTTGGGTCATGTTAAATGGGCCCAAGCCCATTTTAGTTGCTGCTATTGAATCTTAATGAGACATTATTATTGAAGAATAGGTGGCATCAATATATATTATTTCACCGTGATGGAAGAGTTTATTACTAACTTTATGTTATACCCCCATGAATTGGCATTTATTACTCCTATCACTTGAGAGTCATTGTCCTGTGGAGGGACACGGTGATAGAGGAGTTTTTTTATAATTACACTTCCGAACAACGTATAGACCTACTACCTATAGAAGATAGGAGTGGCACTACCTATAGAAGATAGGAGTGTGTCGAACATCTAGCATATAGACCCACTACCTATAGAAGATAGGAATGTCACTACCTATAGAAGATAGGAGTTAATTGACTAGGTTAAAGAGCAATGTCATACGATTTGAAGTGATTTTACTCTCACTTTTCTTATGTTAGCTGGGCCTCACGAACGAGAGCACTAGTGTGAGGGGGAGTGTTGGAAGATCTGCCACATTATACAAGAAAAGATTCTATATATCATTTGCAGCAAGTGTTAGAAGATAGGCTCAAGCCCACACAACCAAGGAAGACTCACATATTCAACTGTATTAAAAGATGGGTCGCAACCCATAAGACCAAGGAAGACCCATGCATCCAAGAGATATAGAAGACGGGTTCAAGGCCCATAGATCTAGAAGAAGGCTCATAGTCCCACATACAATGATGGTAGGATGGTAAATAAAGAGTCATCTCATAGAGATGGCATTGATGTAATTAAGTTAAAGTTCTAAGGTTAAAACTCTAAACCTTAAGTTCAGGGGTATTATTGTAATAGAGTAGTTTCATAAATCTATAAATAGAGCATCAGGGGGAGGGTTAGGAATCAAGTCCATAACCTCTTCTCTTCCAGTTTTTTCCCAATGGTCTCTCTCTCATTTTTCTCCATGACCTAAATGCATAGAGTCTTGCAAATCAACAATTGTGAAGCATGTCAAATGAGTAAACATCAGAGGTCTACATACTCGCCTCATCTAGAAATTAAAATTGTCTCTCCTTTTTCGTTAATTCATACTGATGTATGGGAACCCTTGAGTGTTTCCAACATTTCTCAAGTGAAATATTTTATTACATTCATTGATGACTTCACTCATACCACTTGGTTATTTTTGTTTAAAGAGCGTTCTGAAATACCATCGATATTTAAATCTTTTCATGCAATTTTACTCACTTAGTTTGGGTAGAAAATTAAAGTCCTTCGATTGGATAATGCCAAAGAATACACATCCAAAGATCTTGACTCATTTTGTCAAGAAAATGACATTATTCATCAGACATCATGTGCCTACACCCCTCAACAAAATGGTGTAGTTGAATGAAAGAACCGTCATATTCTTGAGGTAGTTCGTGGTTTACTATATGCCTTGAAAGTTCCATATTTTTATTGGCTGCATACAGTTCTTACCGCGTGTTTTCTTATAAACCGGTTACCCTCTTCCGTTCTTGGTAAAAAATTTGCTTACTCTCTATTATTACCTGATGATGATCCTTTTTCACTGCCTTTGAGAGTCTTCGGTTGTTAATGTTTTGTCCATATTTCCTCCCCAAAACACAGTAAACTTGATCCCAAATCTTTGAAGTGTATCTTTGTAGGATACTCTCAAACACAAAAGGGATATGTTTCCTATATTCCCTCTCTTCAACGTTTACTTGTGTCTCGGGATGTCACATTTTTTGAAGACTCTCCATATTATTCTGATAATGCTCCTCTAGGTTTATCTTTCGTACCAGGTTCTCCTCGACCGATTATGCCCCGTGCTGTAAAAACTACTCAACACCCAGAAACATTGGCTGACACCACACCTGCCGAGTTGTCAGATCCTACTGAGGTAAGTCCATCTTCTTCGATTATTTTTGGCCCAAAATATGATACTTGTCCTATTGTCGTTAGGTAAGAGTCCAGATCATGCACCATGCCTTCTACTTCTCATCCCATAACAAACTTTGTGTCTCATCATCGTCTATCCCCTGTTTGTTGTCAATTTCTATCGTCTATTTCCTCTATACCTGTACTATAGTCCTATCAGGAGGCTCTCAAACATCCAGGGTGGAAGGAGGCTATGGATGAAGAATTGCAGGCTCTTTATGAAAATCAGACATGGGCACTAGTCCCCCTTCCTTCAGATAAGAAACCCGTCAATTGCAAATGGGTATTTATGGTGAAACACAATCTTGATGGGTCCATGGCTCGGTTGAAAGATCACCTTGTTGCTAAAGGCTATACACAATGTTATGGCAATGATTATGAAGAAACCTTCTCTCCGGTGGCTAAATTAAACTCGGTACGTTTGTTATTATCTTTGGCAGCTAACTCTTTCTAACAGGTCTATCAACTTGATGTAAAAAATGCTTTTCTGAATGGGGATATAAAGGAGGACATTTATATGCAGTAACCACTTGGGTATGTGGTTGAGGGGGAGTCTACATGTTGACTACAAATATCTATTTATGGTCTCAAATAGTCACCTTGTGCATGGTTTGAAAATTTTAGCCAAGCCCTCATACTGGCCAGATTTCACAGATGCTCTGGAGATCACTCTGTCTTTATTAAAGATACATTGAAGGGCAAGGTAATTCTAGCCGTATATGTTGAAGACATTATTAAAACTGGTAGTGATCTCGAAGGAATCCAAAAGACAAAAGAAAGGATATGTACTGAATTCAAGACAAAGGATCTCAGACAGCTCAAATATTTTTTGGGTATTGAAGTACTACAGTCCAGACATGGAATTATATTATCTCAAAGGAAGTATATGTTTGACCTACTGGAGGAGATCAGAATGCTGGGATGTAGACCAGTAGTAACTCCTATGGACTCGAATAAAAAATTATGTGTAGGTACTGGAGAAGAAGTAGATATTAGAAAATATCAAAGATTGGTGGGAAGACTTATTTATCTCTGCATAACGAGGCCAGATATTTCATATGCAATCAGTGTGGTAAGTCAATATATGCACAAACCACAACTCAGTCACTGGCAAGCATGAGAATGGATATTACGATATCTGAAAGGAGCACCAAGAAGAGGGATCCTCTATAAAAATCATGGACATTTGAACATCGAAGGATTCTATAATGCACGCAAGAAATTATTATTTTAATTTTTTTTCAGTTTTAAGCCACTTCGGTATTTTTGGAATATTTCATTTATAGGGGTATTTTTGTAATATTTATCTTAAACCTTGTAAGGGTGAACCCTATTTAAGGGGTAAGAGTAATGAGAAAGACAAGCATTGATTTAGGTTAAACAATGGTTTTGAGTTCTCCTCAACGAACTCAAGGGTGTGTGTTCTCCTTAACGAACCTAGGGTTTTCAAGCTTCCCTTTGGATTGTTTTTCGTCTTCTCTCCTTCCTCCCTACGAATCCATGTGTTAGATCTGGGACTATAACAACTGGTATCAGCGCAGGAACACAATGAGCGATTCTTTGTCCCAAGAAAAATGGATTTCCATAGTTGATTCATTGGAAAAAATACGCAAAGAATTGGGAGATATTCGTGCATGGAGTAGAGCATGTGACGAAAGATCGAGTGCATCTGCCATTAGTTTTTCTGGAAGGGAGCAACTCGCTGCCGTAGAAAAGTAGTTCATACAACCTCAAATCTCAGAGCACGACAAATGCACAGAAGGAGAGGCAGCAGAAGCTGTCTCGGACGGACAGAAAGGCCAAGGGCCAGGAAATTTCAATATTTCTGAGTAGGGAAGTCCAGCAATGGGCCAGACAAAATTAATTTCCCTATAATGGAAATCATACGATAGGGACCCTACATATCAAGAATCGGAGTCGACATCAAATCCTAAATCGGCCTCAAAACTTCAGAAATTAGACGGTGGGGACCTAGATTTTTGGAAATCGGAAGGGTATTTTGCCAAAACCTCATCGCTAATCGCTGATGTGGGTTCGACCTCAAAAAACACCTCCTCATGGCCAGCAAAATGTCTCCCATAGCAGCAGAAGGAAGCATTCCAATCTGACTCTGTCTCGGTGAATCGGTTCGGTCGTCCCTCCTTTGTCTCAAAAAATCTCCAGGGCTGCTATTCGCCACTAGAAAAGGAGAAAGCACCGACGGAAACAAATCCGGTGAGCTTTGGCTTCTGGATTCTCACTCTCACTCTCAATCTCGTTCTCGGCAATCCAGTGGGGAACCAACATCAACGTATTTTGGGGTAAGCTTCTGACATGCCCTCAATTGATATGTATAAATGATTTTTCCATGGGGGTGAAGGGGCTCCAAGGGGCTGAGCAGCAGCGACGCTGCTCGAATTTTTGGACTGGTGGTTATCTGTTCCGTGAAGAAGAGAACCAGTGCCCAATTGCTGGAATTCCGGCTTGGGTGCATGAATTTCGAGATGAAATTTTTCTGGGGATGCCGGGATTCATAAAATTTTTTGGCAACTATTGAAATTTTTTTTGAGGGGCTTTGATTTTCTATTGATGCGCACAGTACCTGTGCATATGTTCATTTTCAAATTGAAAATGTGGGGCTTATTTTTTTGGGTTCGATATTTGCTACTTAGGCACTGTTAGTGGAAATGTTTCATTTTAGTGGGAGTTCAGCATATGTGAATGGAGCCAACGTGGTAAGAAATGGAGATAATGTTTTTTTGGAGGTAGTGAAGATGCTTGGTTGGTTATATCAACTAGATGACAAAGTTTCGGAAGAATCTATAGGTAACTCTATAAAAGATGTCCAAGACATGTCTTCATGTGTTGTTGTCTCTGACCATGGATCGTGTGATTCGACAAAGGGAGAGGTCTTCTTGCAACTCAGGGGCAGAACCAGGACGCCTTGATCTACTAGGCCAACCTATGGTAACAATTTGAGATAGAAAATGGAATGGAATGGAAAAAGGATGGATGAACAGAGGAATCGAATGGAGAAAGGAAGTCAGGCTCTTCAAAGGGAGACCTGAACCTTGGGTTCCTCATGGGGAATGCCGACCCTAGGTTCCATGAAGGAGAACGCTGATCCTTGTTGAGGTAAATTCTGCTTGATTCTTTTCCTACCCCCATGAGGCCACTTAAGCCTAATCACGCCAAGGCAATCCCAAAGAAGAGTTTTTACACTGCTGCCATTCCAGCTTACATCATACCACATACTTAAATAAAATGAAGACATAATTCTTAATGGTGTTGCTTATCCTTATGAGTTACCAACTCAGCCGCGTCGCCTCTGGATGACTGGGTCTACTATCGAGTCCACAATATCACTCCCCTCGTGGAAAATGAGCTTGTCCACAAACTCGAATGTGGGGTAGACCTACTGAAAGACGTCGAGGTCCTCCCAAGTGGCGTTTGTGGCATCGGTGTGAGATCACCAAACTAACACTTCCCTCCTATTTTGATTCTGACGAACCTTCAAAATTTTGGTTGGCATGAGAGAAAGTTGCCCGTCCTTAATGGGTGGTAAAGTGGCAGTGGGAAGCAATTCGGTTCCTTTGAATGTCTTGAGGAGAGAGACATGAAAATCATCATGGAGCTTGGCGTCTGGAGGAAGCTGTAGCTTATATGCGACTTGACGCACCTACTGAGTAATGTGGTAGGGGCCAAAATATTTTGGCGAGAGCTTGTGCCGACGACCCGCCAGAGAAGCTTGATGGTAAGGCTGTAGACGTAGCCACACAATATCACCCGGATTGTACTGAATATCTCGATGGTCCATATCATAATATTCTTTCATCCGTGCTTGAGCTTGTCTTAGTCATTGGATAGTACATGCCAACAATTGATCTCGATCTAGTAGAGCTTTGTCAACGGCATCCACTCTGGTGGAACCCTGAACATAAGAAAGTAACCATGGGGGATCCTGACCATATATGATTCGGAATGGGGTCTCCTGTAAGGCAGTGTGGAAGGAAGTATTGTAGTAATATTCCGTCCAAGGAATGCAGTCCACCCACTATTTAGGGCGGTCTCCGACAAACACCATAAATACATTTCAATGGTGCGGTTCACCACCTCTGTCTGGGCATCCAATTGGGGTGATACGTTGAAGAATAATTGAGTGTGGAGCCACATAACTTGAAAAGATCTTTCGAGAATTGACTAGTAAAAACTACATCCTGATCACTTACAATTGATAATGGAATACCGTGTAGGCGAACAATATATGTGAAAAATACTTGTGCTACTGACACCGCTGTAAAGGGATGCTCCAATGGGATGATGTGTGCATCTTTTGAGAATCTGTCCACTACCACAAAAAGAGTAGATTTCCTCGAAGACTTAGGAAGACCTTCAATAAAATCCATAGAGATGTCCGACAAAACCTGATTGCGAAGCTCGAGCGGTTGCAGCACCCCTGCTGGGCTTAAATGATTTGTTTTGTTCCTCTGACACACTTGACAAGCAGCTACATATGATGCAATTGATGATTTCATACCTTCCCAATAAAAATCCCCTCGGATCCGAATTAAGGTTTTCTGAATTCCTTCATGGTAACTTTTATGATAAGATGACAACACCTTGGCAACCAGAGGAGAAGAGTGAGAGAAATAAATGTGCTTCTTATATAAGATGAGGTTGTCATGAAGGAACCATTTTGGAGGCATTTCTCCAGTGGCAATTTGCTTAAAAAACTCTTGCAATTCTGGTGTGCGTCTGTTTTCCTCCTTTATAGAGTCCAAGAGTAGAGGGGTGGGCTAACTAATGTCACACAAATGTGCTGAAACTTCTGATCTGCATGAGAGGGCATCATCTGTTGTATTCAATCTACCTGTCTTATGTTCCACCATAAAATCAAATCCCAGTAATTTACTAATCCAATGCTGCTGAAGAGAAGTGGAGATACGATGATCCAACAAATATTTCATACGGTAGTGGTCAGTGTGTATGAGAAAATATATGCCCCATAAATAAGGTCGCCAGTGGCGGACTGCCTTAGCTAAGCCAATGAGTTCACATTCATAGGCGGGTAATTTGTGATGGTGGAGTGCTAGTTGATGGCTGCAATATGCAATAGGGTGTTGTGATTGTTACAGCACTGCGCCAATATCTCCTCTTGAGGCATCACATTCTACTACAAATACCTCCTCAAAATATGGTAGCTGTAAGACAAGCACAGTGGCCAGTGCTGTCTTTAGTGTTTTGAATGTTGTTCTCATGTCTTCATTCCAATGGAAGGAATTGCGCCATAGGAGGTTGGATAAATGAGTTGCTAGGGGCGCATAATTGGGAATGAACTTTCTATAATATCTGGCTAAGCCAAAAAAACCCCATAAATCTGAAATAGTACTCGGTTGAGGCCATTGTGTTATAGCTGCAATTTTTCTGGGTCCACTGTAACCCCTGACGCTGTAATGATGTGCCCTAAATAAGCCACATGTGTTCTTCCAAATGTACACTTGGTCCTTTTTAAGTAAAGGCGATGGGCTCGAATAAGTTGGAAAACCAGGCGTATATCTTCTAAATGTTGAGTCCATGACTTGCTGAAAACTAAGATATCCTCAAAGAATACTAAAACAATTTTTCGGTGATAGGCACTAAATACCTCGTTCATTAATGCCTGAAACGTTGAAGGAGCATTGGAGAGACCAAAGGGCATCACGATGAATTCAAAGTGGCCATGATGAGTACGGAATGTTATCTTCTCAATATCCGGAGGATACATGCGGACTTGATGATACCTTGAACGCAAGTCCAACTTAGTGAAAAATTGAGCCCCATGTAGTTCATCTAATAACTCATCCACTACCTGTATAGGAAACTTGTCCTCGATAGTCTTGGCATTTAATTCTCTATAGTCCACGCAAAATATCCAAGTATTGTCATGCTTCTTGACTAATAAGACGGGAGAAGAGAAAGGGGACTTACTCGGTCAGATAAGGCCTTGGTCAATCATCAGTCTACATTGCCATTCTATTTCTTCCTTTTGCAAGTGTGGGTAGCGATAAGGACGCACAACTACCACATCTGAACCAGTCTTCAATCAAATCCAGTGGTCATAGTGTCTCAATGGTGGTAGAGCCGTAGGTCAAAGCTCATGGTCAGTGCAGTGAAATCCCACAAAATTGGTCCCAACGTTTGGAGCCATTTAATGCCCAAAACCATATAAAAGCCTGCCAGGGGGATGATTAGAAATTCTACAGAAAAGTGTTGACCTTCAATTGAAAAAATAACTGCCTTGCTGAACCCATAACTTTGAACTTTTTCTCCATGAGCCACTAATACCGAAGAGATTGGGCG
Source organism: Aristolochia californica (assembly GCF_029961685.1). Lineage (NCBI taxonomy): Eukaryota > Viridiplantae > Streptophyta > Magnoliopsida > Piperales > Aristolochiaceae > Aristolochia > Aristolochia californica. The sequence goes on along the minus strand of NW_027181992.1, from coordinate 15,883,332 downwards.
AGGTTGCATCTGAAGTTGTAAATGCTGGGCAGCAGTGAAGCTCAAAAAATTATGAGTACTCCCTGAGTCCACCAGACTTAAGAGTGGTTGTTCGCTGACTAGGGAACATACTTGCATGGTTTTAGATGACTGGAGTCCTGTGATGGCGTGGAGAGAAATTGTAGGTTCTTCCCCCTCATCATCCACTTCCAACCAAAATAATTTTTTACATTGATGCCCAAATGTGTACTACTCATCACAATTATAACATAATCCCTTTGACCTTCTTTCTTCCATCTCAACCTTGTTCAATTTCCGGATGAATGCTTTTAGAGAAGGGCTGGGCTTAGGGGCTATAGGAGCACCTGCAGGAGCATTAGTACGCCATGGTTGACCTGTGGAAGTGGTGCCAGTACTCTGTTTTCCTCCTTGCCAATTAGGCCTTTGGGATTGAATCTTTTGTTTGGCTTCTAATGTTTTGGCCAATTTCATGGTCTTGCTAAATTGGTAGGGGCAAGTAATTCCACTTCTAATCGTAGGCACTCTATCAAGCCTATTGTAAACAAACATACCTGTTGGTCCACCCAGACAATCTTACTGGCCCTTGCCAATTTTTCTTAGAATAGTTTTTGATAGTGCTCCACACTACCTGTTTGGCGTAGCAGCAATAGATCCCCCAATGGGTTGTTTTGAGCCGGTGGCCCGAACCGAATTGTACACAACTCTTTAAACTCATCCCATTCTAAATTTGGATTTTCCAATTCTAATTGATGGCCCCATAGCTGCGCTTCATCGAGCATGTGGAAGGCAGCCAACCCCACCTTGTCTATTTCAGCCGTAATTCGGTGAGAATTTTATTTTCACACCTATAAAGCCAAATCAAAGGGTCCTCTGACCCATTAAAAATTTGGAATTCCAATTTTATGTATCTCAGAATTGTCCCTCCTCTGGGACTAAAACACCCTCCATGTGCTGGAAGCTCTGTGCATCCAACAAATCGTTCCCCTTGCCTGGTCGCAGGGCTTCTCCCCCCTTCCTGAGGGGTTGGGTTTCTTGCCCCCATCAATTCATCTAATTTATTAGATAAAGCTTGGACTTGTAAATTTACCTAGTGAGAAACACTGCTGTCCACCATCGCAGCACCAAGATGCCTTGATCTACCAGGCTGACCTATGGTGACCATTTGAGATAGAAAACGGACTGGAATAGAAAAAGGGATGGATGAACTGAGGAATCGAATAGAAAGGAAGTCAAGCTCATCAAAGGGAGACCTGGACCTTGGGTTCTTCAAGGAGAACGCTGATCCTTATTGGGGTAAATTCTGTTTGATTCTTTTCTTACCCCCGTGAGGCCACTTAAGCCTAATCACGCCAAGGCAATCCTAAAGAAGAGTTTTGAAACTATTGCCATTCCGACTTACATCATACCACATACTTAAATAAAATGAAGACATAATTCCTAATAGTGTTGCCCATCCTAGATGACTTGATGTATGATTTTTTTGTGGCTGGGTTGAACAGTAGGACGAAGTGTCCACTGGTTGCTACTATTACAGTGCAGATATGGGCTTCAGTAGATAGTCAGGTTGGAGCTACTTCAGTGGTGATATGAAAATTTGAAGAGGACGGGAAATGGTATGGTGATATGCCTGGCAGACAGAGAAAATACTTCAATTTTCTGCTTAGCCATTTGGGTTTTCTGGAGTTGGTCACAGAGGCTATAGATGATGCAAAATTAGATAGTGAGGTTTCAGACTTTGCTGCTATTAGAGAATTGATCACGGTTGATACGAGTTCGGAAACCAACAATACAATTGATTCCCTTGAGTTGTGGAGACAGTTGGTGATGTAAACACGAGTGGTTCTGTTACAAGTGAGGCACAAATTGGCAAAGCAAACGCAAAATGTTTTGTCAAAAGTGGGAAATTGACTTATTTGGATGCGACAATATTTGTATGTGAAAATTCATATGCTTCTATTATGGAAGCATTGCAAACAAATACTAGAAAAGTTTTTGTCGTAGAAGAAAGATTAGATTCTGCTATTAGTGTTGAAACTACTGCTGGGTCTGCAAAGAAAGATAAATTAGTGTTGAATGATTTTGCTATTAGTGCTGAAACTATTGATGGGCCTATTGTCTCTGTTGATTGTTTTGGTTCAGAGGCCAAATTTCAAAAAGACAGTGTGGAAAGCAGTGAGTATAAGAGTCTTGTACTTGTTGACGATGTGAAGGTGGAATCTGACAGCACTGCTACCTGTGTGTTTGCAAATGAAGATAGCTTGACCAACAAAAATAGCGATGAAAAACTTATTTCTAAAGTTGTTGGAGGGCTTCAAGAGGATTCTACCGCTGCTTATTTGGTTGCACAACGGACATTAAAGGGCTGGAAAGCAATCACGTTGGGAAACTGGATTCGGGGATATCTTGCAGCATTTGGTTTCTTCTACAAATCGTTTTGTGCTACTGTTGTGGCACTGCAGCAACCAGTGCTGCCACCTATGGCACTGCTGAAACCAGTGCTGCCAGCCAGCCAAGCAAACAATGCTGCTGTGGCAGTCCAGCATACACTGATGCTAGTCAGCCAAGCCAACGTGCTTCTTGAGGATGCAGATGGCTATTTTCATGCAATCAAGGCACTAAACTAGAGTGTTGGAAAAGGGAAGTATGATTCAGGACCTCTTACATTAACAGGTGCTGAAGTTGATCAATCTGTTCAAGATGTTCCTTGTGGAAAAACAGTTGCTTTGGTTGGATTGGATCAGTTCATTACCAGAAATGCTACTTTGACTGGTGAGAAAGACGTTGATGTTCACCCAATTCGAGCCATGAAGTTCTCTGTGTCGCCTGTTGTTCGTGTTGTTGTACAATGCAAAGTTACTTCAGATCTTCCCAACGGTGTTGAAGTTTTGAAAAGGCTGGCCAAGTCAGATTCTATGGTTGTTTCTACAATTGAAGAGAGTGGTGAACATAGTGTAGCACGAGCTGGAGAACTCCATCTTGAGATCTGCCTTAAGGATTTGCTAGGTGACTTCATGGGTGGAGCTGAAATTATTGTTTCTCCTCCAGTTGTTTCATTCTATGAGACTGTTCTCGAGAAGTCATGTCGTACTATAATGAGCAAGTCTCCTAACACACACAATCGACTTTATATGGAATCTAGGCCAATGGAGCTTTGCACTCTTCCTTTGGATCCAAATATTAGAAAGATGCTTCTCATGGGATATATTTTCCAGGCATTGATCCTGCATTGACAATTGTTGCTGCCATGTTGGAAAAGTGGGGGCAGGCCCACCTTGCAAAAAAAAAAAAAAATTGCTTCTCTTGTTGGGTGCTCCAATTTTGTAGTCCAGAGGGTTGACACAGATACAACGGTTGATACTTGAGAACAGATGGAGACATCGACACGGGCAAGCAGACCTACCTTCGAGCTTGAGGACAAGCTTTTTCTTCCAGGGAGTGTAATGTTATGCACACTATAAAATTATTATTTTAATTGTTTTTCTTTAATTTACTTTATTTTATTTCATTTTTAAGCTGCATGGGTATTTTTGGAATATTTCATTTATAGGGGTATTTTTGTAATATTTTATCTTAAACCTTGTAAGGGTGATCCTTATTTAAGGGGTAAGAGTAATGAGAAAGACAAGCATTGATTTTGGTTAAACAAGGGTTTTGAGTTCTCCTCAACGAGCTCAAGGGTGTCCTCTCCTTAACAAACCTAGGGTTTTCAAGCTTCCCTTTGGCTTGATTTTCATCTTCTCTTCTTACTCCCTATGAATCCATGTGTCAAATCCGGGACCATAACAGATTCTTAGATGTAGACTGGGTGGATCCTCGGATGACAGAAAATCTACTTCGGGATAATGTTCGATGGTTGGAGGAAACTTGGTTACATGGATTAGCAAGAAACAAAATGTAGTTGCAAGGTCGAAGGCAGAAGCAGAGTACGGAGCCATGGCACACACAGTCAGTGAACTCCTATGGATCAGAACTAAATTTTAAAAAGATGCTCGTTTGAATCTATATTGCTATAATTAGGCTGCAATTCACATCACGTCAAATCCAATCTTCCACAAGAGAACAAAGCATATAGAAATAGACTACCACTTCATTCGAGAAAAATTCACTGCTGACATCTTATCTCTCCAGTATGTATCTTCACAGAACCAGGTTGCAGACATTTTCACCAAATCAGTCACTCACAAAAAAATTTCCAACATTTGCAGCAAGCTGGATATCTACGATGTTTTCTCACCCCAGCTTGAGGGGGAGTGTTACAATGTGGGACCCACCATCACTTCACAATCTGGTGGGACCCACAAATAAAATCATGAGGTGGTTTCTATCTTGTTTCATGTGATTAAAGAAGAGTTAGAATTTGAGTTAAAGTAGTCTCTTAAATAGATAATATAATCTTATCATGATAGGCTTATCTTGGAAAGTTCTAGTTGGAATGTAATTAGGAGTCCTAAAATTACTTTTACATGGACTCTCTCACCTCCTCAACTATAAATAGAGGTGATTTTAACTCAGAATTCATCAAGCAAGTTTCTTATTTTTTTCTTCTCTCTTGTGTGAAGTGTTCTCTCTCTACTCTCTCTAATTTTCCTTCTCTTCTCTTTTTCCTTTTTTTCTTTCTCTCTCCCCTTGCTCGAGCTATTGCACATGGGGGTCCTAAATTCAATAGCTAGCTCAAATAGATGGGAGGAGAACCCGAGCTTATGAAGTCTTTAGGCAAGGAGGGAAACCTCTTAGGGCAGTCAATTTTTTGGCAAAAAAATTATATAATTAATTCTCTAGTATTCCTTGTAGAGAATAGCAAAGATCAATTAATAAGCATGAGATCAAGTTAGGTAAGGTAGAAATTCCGAATTAGATCTTTTCAAGATCATTCCAAAAATATATTTGACTCCAGCTTGGGATAAACTAGTATATACTCAGTTCCTCATGAATTATGCAAGATATAATTGATTGAAAATCAAACAAAATCAGGCCTAATCAAGAAGATATTGTAAGATCTTCAAAAACAGTAATCTTTCTTCAAACGGATTGGCATCAACCAGTCACTTCATTTCTTATTTTGTGCTTGATTACTTTTTGGTAAAAAATAATATTTGATTCTTTATTTTCCAAGAACAATCAACCACCTTGTGGCACTCCAAAAATTCTCCAAAAAATCACAAACCGAGTAGAGTTCTTCAAACAACTCGGTTAATGGAGAAGCTTTGCATAGAAGCTAAGTAATTAGATTTCTGAAATCCAATGGATAAAAAACCACTTATAATAGGCTCAAAAAAATTTTATTCATCACGAAAATATTTTTCCCACAAAATTATAACTTTTTATGCAGAAAATCTCAACATAAACCGATTTTCAGCCAAGAACTTGAAAACCAACAAAACTGCCTTGGTAAACTTCTTCTACTCTGAGATACATAAATCTCAATAATTTCATAAGATGAAGACAACAATAAAATTATCTCTGAACCATCTTCTAAAGATCCAAAAGCCCAGATCATGAAGTAATGATAACAAGAATGAAAAACTTATCTCACAAGCTTCAATTTTGCTTCACAAAGAGCCTTCTATAAGTAGCTTTGATCATAACTTCTTAGAGCATTCTTTTGACATGGAGATCATAAATTTGTTGCCTTGATACCATGTTGAATTTTGTACCCCATGATTGAAACCTCAAGCAAGATGAGAGAGGGAAAAGAAAAAGAGAAAAGAGAGAGAAAGAGAGAGAGAGAGAGAGAGAGAGAGAGAGAGCTCGGGTAGAGAGGAGAGAAGAGAAAAGAGGGAAAAAGAGTTAGGCTAGAAAGAGATTCTTCACGAGTTGAGAAGTGGAAAGCTTGATTGAACCTTTCAACCAAGAACCCTATTTATACTATTTCAATTACGTATTAAGAGAAAAGATAGGATTCCTAATATCCATAATTACATCAATCATGATTATCCAAATCTACATAAATCAAGGGAAGATAAATCAATTACATTAATCAATGAAGATTTCAAAATCTTCAAACTCATGTGATAAGGATTCCAGCTCATGTGATGACTCATCATGCCACCTCATGTGCTCATGGTGGGTCCCATCAGCTCGTGTGATCATGGTGGGTCCCACCAGCTCGTGTGATCATGGTGGTCCCACCTTGTAATAAATGCCTATAATGCCCTTAGGGCTACAAGTTTTACATGAGAAAGGACATAAGTAGACATGTTCACCTTGAATAATTACACCTTTGTGTCATTCTTATGAGATGATATCCTATTTACAATCATGCCACCCCTCTTGGACATGTGGGCTTTCTCCATACACGTGTGGGCTTGGGCCCATCTTCTAACACCCCTTCAAGTTGGGGCTGAAAATTCATAGATGCCCAGTTTGTCGCAAATGGGGGACGACATATTGGGGAGAAAACATGAGGAAGAAAGAGGTTATGGGCTTGTGTCCTAACCCTCTCCCGGAGGCTCAATTTATAGATGAATTTATAATATTACAATAATACCCCTAAAAATTAAACTAACTACATCAATGCTATCTTTAGGAGATGACTCTTTTTTTACCATCATGTCATCACTGTGTGGGCATATGGCCTTATCTTTGATCTGTGGGCCATGAGTCCATCTTCCACCTCTCTTGTGGGCCTTCCTTGGTCTTGTGGTTTGATCCCATCTTCCACACACTTGGACTTGTGGGCCTTCCTTGGTCGTGTGGGCTTGGGCCTATCTTCCAACACATAGTTTTGTATTTGTCTCCATGGGAGTATCAGTTGGACGACATCCCATCATTCCCATCTCTTCAAACAAGTCAAGGAAATATTTTCTCTAGGATTATGTAATACCATGCTTGGATTGAAGAACCCCAATACCAAGAAAATACTTGAGAAGTCCCAAAATTTTCATCTTGAACTTATTGCATATCCTTTTTTTACTTGACAGATGCTATCGAAGTCACTACCCATCAGAATAATATCATCCACATATACAGCTAGTTGTACAACTCCTTTTTCAGTATGCTTGCAAAATACAAAATGGTCTACAGAGCACCTGGTGAACCCAAAATGAATCATTGCTTGACAAAACTTGTCAAACCAGGCTTGTGGAGACTGTTTCAAACCATATAATGATTTTGTAAGATGGCACACTAACTCCACCTCAATCACATATCCTAGTGGTTCCTACATATAAATTTCTTCCTTAATATTGCCATTGAGGAAGGTATTGTATACATCTAGCTAAAAGACAGACCATCAAGAATTATCAGTTAGAGATAATAAGAGATGCAATGAGTTGAGCTTGGCAATAGGGAAAAAAATTCCCTCATAATCAATCCCATAACACTAGGTAAAGCCTTTAGCCACAAGTCAAGCTTTAAGGTGGCTGGGTCATCATGCCATCCAGATTTTGTTTGATAGTGAAGACCCATTTACAACCTATTGGTTTTTTACCAGTTGGTAATGAAACAAGGTGCCCTGTTTCATTCTCGTAAAGAGTTGCCATTTCTTCATCCAGGGCTGCTTTCCATCTTGGATTTTGAAGGGCCTCTTGATAAGAGTGAGGAATAACAATAGAAGAAATGGAGGCAAGAAACCAACATCAACATGGGGATAACTGATGGGAGATAAAATTTGAGTGATGGGGTGAGAGGTAGAAGGTTGGGTGCAAGCTCGAGCTTTTTTTTGAAGAGCAATGGGCTGGGTATCAAATGAAGGACCAAATATAGGAGGTTGAGAAAGAGGGCTTATCTCAGAAGATTTTAGAGACTCCACAAGTATAGTTTTGTCTAGAGCATTAGGGGTTGTGTTAAGACGGCCATGAAGTGTAGAGTCATCAATGGGCACAATAGGTTATGGAAACTCATTAACTATAAAAATACCAGGTGGGGCACCGGTGGAGGGATAAAAGGATTGGTCCTCACAGAATGAGACATTACTAGAAATGACCAATTTTTGAAGTAGTGGATTATAACAGACATAGCATTTTTTAGTCCAAGACTACCTCAAAAAAATATATTTAATTGCCTTGGCATCTAATTTAGTAGTATGTGGGGAAGTGGTATGTATAAAACACATACATCCAAAAACTCTCAAAGGGAGAGAAAATAGCTTATCACCAGGAAAAAGGGTAAGAATATGGTGTCTTGTTACCCAACACGGAAGAGGGTAGCTTGTTAATAAGGTCACATGCAGTGAGGATGGCATCAGGCCAATAGAAGTGAGGCACATGTATATGATGAAGTAGAGCTTGGGCAAAAGATGTCTATTTTTTCTTTTAGCAATACCATTTTGTTGTAGTGTACAAACCCATGAGGTTTGGTGAATTATGCTTTTTACTTGACAAAAGGATTGGAATTCTATAGATAGATATTCCTTGGCATTATAAAAATGAATAATCTTTAGGGTAGTATTGAATTTAGTAGACACCATGGTACAAAAGGACTTAAAAAGCGGTAAACTTTTGATCTCTCATTTAAGAGGAACAACCACAATGCTTGAGAGAAGTCATCCACAAATGTAACAATGAAACGTTGGAAATTTTCATAGAGCTCCATATATCAGTGTGAACTAAAGAACATGGGCAACACTTTTGGTTTCACTGTGAGGAGAATAAGTACTCCAGTGGTGTTTACTCATTCGACAGTCTTTGCAATTAAGACTTGAAACAGATTGTAATGTAGGAATAATTTGTTTGAGAGATTAAAGAGATGGACGTGCTAACCTATTGTACCATTGAAGAGCTGTATGCTAGGCACTAGTGATGGTTGTTAATGCTAGTGAATCAATATAGTATAACCCACCTATTTCACGGCCTCCACCAATAACCTACTTGGTCTTCGGGTCCTAAAGGACACAAGAAGTAGGATAAAAAGTGATGGAACAATTAAACCTTTTTGTAAATTGACTAATGGATAAGAGGTTTATGGAATCTTGGGTACAAACAAGACATCTTGTAAAAGAAGAGTAGGTCTAGCAAATGTGGACCCCACCCCCACATACCTTGGTTTAGAATCCATCAGCTATAGAAACAAACTTTTCAGGTAAACAAGGAGATATAGAATTTAGGAGGGTACCATTACCTGTCAATTGCTCAGAAGCCCAAAAATCAATGATCCAGGATGGAGAAGTAGCTGAGACCATACCTTGTATAGGAGTAGCAACAATAGGAGAATTCTTGTCGGTGGTGGCTTGTTTGTTTATGAGACGCTTTATTGTATAAAATAGTTCAAATTCTTCTACAAAAATAGGCTTCATTGTAATGCAAGCTGAAATATCTCAGGCTACCAATCAAACCTGAGTCAAGAAGCCGAGTGTTAGAGTCAAGAGACCCGTGGAGAGAATTGAGTTTACTTGTGAGTCCAAGTTGCCCATGTTGACCGGGCCTGAGTCAAACCTTTGAGTTATGCCAAGTGAACTCAGCCCTAGTTATGCCTTGTTGGTGCAACTCGGATAAGAATATACTTGGGTAACATAGATATACTCGACAAGCAATCAACAATAGAAGAGGAAGAAATTTCATGATGCTCTAGGAAGCCTTATTTTCCAATTATATATCTTGATATAGATTGAGCATATAGCGCAGCAATTCTTCCATAAATAAAATCTACACCAACGAGAATCACGTAGTAGATTCAACTTGCTGTATTGGGAGTGAAGTAAGCCAGAGAAGATTGATGCCAACAAAATAACAAGCCAGAGAAGGAAACCCAACTAAACTTTACAAGCTAAACTTTGAGTAATGGAGGCAACCCATCTACTTTCCAAGATGTTATAAGCTAATCTTCTAGAAATAAACCATGTAGAAATAAATCAGACGTTGGGTTCTACTGTTGATGGCAATCACATGGATAGCTAAAATTTGATTGCTAAAAATAGGTTGTTAGATTTTTATATTGATTTTGTATCAATCCAAAATAAGATCCTCGAGCAGAAAAATGGCTCAATCTTCCAACAATCTTCCATGGTGGGAGCCAACAAGATTGGTGTTGTTTTCAATCAACGAAAAATACTGGAATGCAATTGATGTTGCTAGAATGAAGACGAGCCAACGAATGCAATCCATGGTATAAATAGCTGCGAAAAAAATCCTTATTGTATGGAATGTTAGGAATTGGATGCCATAATTCCAAACTAAAGAGAAAAATAATAATAAATACGGAAGAAGGGAAAAAAGCATGAAAAAACACAACTAGATTTATACATGTTTGCCTCAAGGTGAGACTACACCCTGTCTTCCGCCGCTGCAGTAATCCACTATGAAGATGAAATACTTTACAAGAGAAATCGCACACTTACAAGTATTTCTTTCTAACCTCTCTGGCTGCAACTCGAGATGCTCCTCAGATTAAGATGATAAAACCCGAATCGTGGTGCCCCTCAATTATAAATAAAAAATTAGAGCAATCGCAATACAAGAGTAAAATTCCAAAACTGCCCTTAATGAAATAACAGTTAATATATCGTGGACCGGGTAGGGGCTCCACCCTAACAACGACTATACCACGAAGGTCGATCCATGACTAACTCAACGTAAAGCATTAATTAGGGTCTACATCTTAACAATCTCCCACTTGGAGACTAATCCATCATTATTATCTCCTCTGCAATGGCAACATCTTCGCCATCCTCAGAGAGAAGTCCAACTGAAGTTGAAGACAACTTCAGTTTCTTGATCGTAACAGTCTTTGTCAACATATCTGTCGGTTGACTTCCTTGAATCTTCTCAAGCGCTAATACTCCATCCTCTAGAGCCGATCTGATGAAGTGATAACGCACCTTTATGTGCTTTGTTCTGGCATGATAAACAAGATTCTTTGCTAAATGAATAACACTCTAACGGTCACTATACAACACATTCTTCCCATGTTTGAGACCAAATTCTTTCTAGAAAGATTACTGTTATGCACACAATAACATTATTATTTTAGTTATTTTCTTTAATTTACTTTATTTATTTCAGTTTTAGGTCACATGGGTATTTTTATAATATTTTATATAGGGGTATTTTTGTAATATTTTATTATAAATCCTAATAGGGTGAACCCTATTTAAGGGGTATGAGTAATGAGAAAGACAAGCATTGAGAATTAGGTTAAATTTAGTGTAAACAACCTTAGAGTTCTCCTCAACGAGCTCTAGGGTTTTCAAGCTTCCCTCTGGCTGGATCTTCATTCGCCATGTCTCCCTACGAATCGATGTGTCAGATCCGGAACCGTAAAAACTGGTATCAGAGCGGGAACTCAATGGGGGATGTATTCCAAAATTGGGAGAAGGTACGAGCTCGCATGGAGAAGGTAGAAGCTCGCATGGACAAAATATGCAAAGAAGTAGGAGAAGCACGAGCATTGTATGAAATTTTCATGGAATGTTGGACAAGGGAGCCACGCGATGTCGTAGAAAAGGTCAAGCGACCTAAAATCTCCAATAGGGAAACTCCAGTGACGGGTCCATCAAAATTGATTTTCGGATCATGGAAATCTGACGAGCGTAAGCACATATGGGAAAGCAGTAGAAGTCTTGGACGGGGAAACAAACCATGGGCCGGAACAATAAAACAGTTCTATCCTGTACACCAGCCGAAGTCCCTACGAGGGCAACCTCAAAATGGGACTGGCGGAATCTCCAAAAAAATTCGAGATTTCCGCGAAGGAAAACCAAAGCCAAACAACAACGATGATGAGTTGGGGAAATCGGAAGGGTTTTCTACCAAAATGTTGTCGGTGGTGGTCGATACTGGTGCGACCCCAAATCCGACTACAGAGGCCTCAAAAAATCTCCAAGAAGGACCCTGGAAAACCAAAATCGGAGGGGTGTGTAGCCACAATCTCATCAGTCAAGGCTGATTTGGGTTCGAGCTCCTCAAATCCATTATCACACCCAACAGAAGGTCGATTTTTCACCGTCGATAGGGACAACCCTCAACCAGTGAAGCCCCAAAGGGCTGCCCTTCACCACTGAACATGGAGGAGGCTTCGTCGGCACCGTCGGAAACATGTCCGATGGGATGTGACTTCCAACCACCACCTCCCACGCATAATCCCCCTCTCGAAAAAATAGAGGGAACCCAATTTCCAAATTGGGTGGGGTAAGTTTCGACAACCTCATTTTTCCATTCAATCTTGCGGTCAGATGACCAAATTCGTGCTGCTATGTGATGAAGTCTCTGCAATGCAAAAGATTTTTTTTTGGGGATTACCGGAAGGAGAATAAAAATTGAATGGAGGCTGTTTTATTTTTGTGTTGTCGTGAACCTCAGTGTGGCTCAAAAAATGTTTTTGGGGGGACTTTGTTTTTCTGTGGAGGAGCACAGTGATGTTCAATTTTCTATCCAGCATGAACAGAAGCTGGATTGTGGTGGTGGGTACCTGAAGTTGCTAAGCAGTGATGTGGACCCAAAGACTTTGGTGAATGACCTTAGCAGTGATGGCTTCAAAGCAATCTGGATGTTGGACCCAGGAATAAAACATGAGGAAGGTTAGTTTGTATTTAATAGTGGTACAGAGAATGATGTGTGGGTTCAACAAGCTGACTACAGACCATATATTGGGGAAGTATGGCCTGGACCATGTGTTTTCCCTGATTTTACACAAGAAAAAGTTTGTTCATGGTGGGCAAAGTTGGTTAAAGACTTCATTGCAAATGGTGTTCATGGTATATGGAATGATATGAATGAGCCTGCTATTTTTAAGACTGTCACAAAAACAATGCCTGAGAGTAACGTTCACAGAGGAGATACTGATCTTGGTGGTTTTCAGGATCACTCACATTATCATAATGTTATGGTTTGTTGATGGCAAGGTCAACATATGAAGGAATGAAGATTGCTACAAGTGAAAAGCGTCCCTATGTTCTCACTTGAGCTGGATTTGTAGGTAGTCAAAGGTATGCTACAATATGGAGTGGAGACAATCTGTCACAATGGGACCGCTTACATATGAGTTTATCCATGGTACTTCAGCTGGGTCTCAATGGCCAACCATTATCAGGACTCGATATTGGTGGTTTTGCTGCGAATTCAACACCTAAATTATTTGGAAGATGGATGGGCTTAGGTGTTTTGTTTCCTTTCTGTCGTGGGCATTCTGAAAGTAGCACTGCTGGCCATGAGCCCTGGTCTTTTGGAGAAGAGTGTGCAGAAGTATGTCGTCTGGCATTACTGAGACGCTACCGCTTCCTGCCACACTTATATACTCTTTTTTTAATGGCGCATACCAGGGGTAATCCTGTTCCAGCTCCTACATTCTTTGCAGATCCAACAGATCCAAATTTGAGGAAAATTGAAAATTCCTTTCTACTAAGTCCACTTTTAATATGTTCCAACACTACACCTAAGAAAGGATCGCATCAACTCCTACAACAGTTTCCTAGGGGCATTTGGATGAGTTTTGATTTTGATGACCCACATCCTGCTTACCCACTCTACATTTGCAAGATGAAACTGGGAGAGCAGAAGGTCTCTTTGAAGATGATGGGGATGGATATGGATTTAGTAAAGGAGAATATCTCTTCACATATTATGTTGCTGACCTACAATCCTCAGTTGTCACAGTAAAGGTTTCCTAAGTTGAAGGATCATGGACAAGGCCAGAGAGGCACTTACATGTACATTTATTGCTAGGTGGAGGTGCCACACTTGATGCACTGGGAATTGATGGAAAGGTTATGCAGATAACGATGCCTTCAGAAAATGAAGTAAGTGACGTTCATAGCCAGTAGTAAAAAGCAGTACGAAACACTTTTAGAAAACGCCACAAATATTCCTGTTGTAGAAGAACAAGCAATCCAAAAGGGTGACAAGTTTGAGGATATAGATGGGGATGAGGATGAAGATGATGCCATTGCTATGCCACCTACAGTTGTTGCTCGTGCTCCAGGTTTGGGACAGCAACTATTTTATGGCCAAGGTCCTCCCGCTAATACAGTGCTTAATAGGTTAGGGTCTTGTGAGAGAATGATGCAATTTCAAATTGTTGCTGCTGTTGCAGGCAGCATGGTGGTCTCCTTTCAGCACTCCGTTATGACTCTGGCACTTCATGACCAATTTCATCAGAAATGGCTTCCAACAGCACCGGTAGAGATCTCAAATACCATGGACTATACGTACGATGAGCTGTTCACTGTAATTTAGGATAGTGAACAGCAACTTGGGCTGTCTGGAATTTTGAGAAGGACAACCTGGTTGGATTCATGTAATGCTGGGGTTTCTGCTGATGTTGGGGATGAGGGATACCCATGCCATCAGCTTCCTAGTGCTGTACAGTTACTTGCCGATTCAGTTCTCCCCACCATACCACGTCACCGTGCTAATCCTGTTGTCCGTGATGGTTTCACGTCTCTGAGTGTGTCCAGGAGCAGCCACTGGAGGGGGTGCGCGGGGGCTGAATCTACTCCTTCCCAAGGGGATGGTCATGATGTAATTGCTGCCATGCTGGCAATGGGTAGGCAGTGCCACTTCACCAATGGGGGGCGGCCGTAAGGGGCTGTTTCACACCAGTCTAAGATTGAGGGAGGGCAGCTTTGCTGTTGGGCGAGATGTAGCGACGTTCGGCACGCCTTCCTACAGTTGACCCAAAAAATATTCCTAGAGGAAATGGACCAAGTTTTTAGCGTCCAGAGGGCAAACATAGCGATCGCGGATGCTAATTGGGCACAGGTGGAGACACGACATAGAAACCCTACTTTCGAGCTTGAGGACAAGCTCGTTCTTCTAGGGGGTGTAATGTTATGCACGCAATAACATTATTATTTTAGTTGTTTTCTTTAATTTAATTTATTTATTTCAGTTTTAGGCCACATGGATATTTTTTGTAATATTTTATGTATAGGGGTATTTTTGTAATATTGTATTGTAAACCCTAACAGGGTGTTACGATCGTGGATCTGACACGAGGATTCTTTGGGAGGATTTGGGATCTGCCATGGGTTATGGGTCTTCCATGCATTACTGTAGGGATAGTAGGAAGACATGGGGAAGACGAAGATCAATGGAGGATGAGAGAATACATGGGTTTTTGAGGAAAACCCTAACCTCGAGATCAAGAAGGTGATATCAAGCCTGTTTACGCTAGGTTTAACCTAATTCTCAATACTTCATTATTTCTTCTTTTTTTCTCATTACTCTTACCCCTTAAATAGGGCTCACCCTGTTAGGGTTTAATATAAAATATTAAAAAATACCCTATAAATATAATATTCCAAAAATACCCCTCTAAATAAAATATTCCAAAAAATACTATGTGGCCTAAACTGAAATAAAATAAATTAAATTAAAGAAAAACAATAAAATAATAATGTTATTGTGTTCATAACATTACACCCCCTAGAAGAACGAGCTTGTCCTCAAGCTCGAAGTTAGGTCTGCGTGCCCGTGCCGATGTCTCCATCCCTTCTCAAGTGTCAACCGCAGTATCTGTGGCAGCCCTCTGGACTACAAAACTAAAACATCCACCTAGTGAAGCATTTTTTTTCATTCGGATCTCCCACTTGCAGTTTTATGTTTCTCTGCTAGACCTCCTCATCCCCAGGTGGTAGTAATTTCAAAATACCTAGAGCGACGATTGACTAAGAGCACAACTGTCCTATAGTTGGAGAGTGGTCCAGCCCATATCGCAAGATCTCCCTCCATGCGAACCTTCTTAGCTTGAGCACCAAGGTGATCTTGGTTCATTGCTTCCACTTCCTTTTTGCCAATAATTTTCAAGGTTTCCTTGGTGACATTCCGCACATCACAACCAATTAGGAGAGGTGCCTTAGAGATAGCCCATAAACTGAAGTGTGTGATGTGCAAGCTCAGCATACACTTTCTTCATATCAGTGCTGGAGACCATGCCCCCTTCAAGTTTTCTAGCAGTCTGCAAAGCACTCAACCCCGGTTCTTTTGGCCTCTCCAAATCCTTAGCATAGCCCCCTGGATCAAGAGTAGCAATCCCAAGGAAGTGCCCAAGACCATGAAGCATGAAAACAACACCCAATCTCTCAGCCATCATAACATCAACATCACCATTAATTAAGCCACCAGCCACCAATGACCAGAGAATAACTTTCTCTGCTAGCTTGTGCATGTCCATCCAGCTTACTTCAGGTCTCACTGTAGAGACAACGTCATTATGGGCCTTAATGACTGCATTATAGATAAGATGTTGATCACTCGTAAATTTACCATTCAAAGGAAAAGAACACGTTATGTCATAACCATAAAAATGGTATTCAGCTCCCATATGTAGAAGTGCCTTGTCACCATCGTGTAAGATCCTGTCATTTGGAGCAGCAACATGCCCATAATGAAGAACAGAGCTACTGTCACCTGTAGCACATATGCATGTGTATGAACAATATCTACAACCTCCATACATGTACACAGGATGGAGAAACATGTTATCCGACTGATACTCTTTCATGCCCACTTTTTTTTTGCGCATAACCTCAATATGAGCCTCCACACTTATATCATTACCATACTGTATGAGTTCAAGCTCCATTCCCGACCTAAATATACGGCATTCAGTCAAGAGAGGATGCAATGTACTATGGTCTATTTCAAACTTCTCCATTTCCTCAAGCTCTGCAGGTTTGGAAAATTTGTTGCTATCAGTATTAAGCCCATATAAGAGAAACAAGAATGGTTTTCCCAATCCTTGGTAGTGATCATAAAGCACCTTCACCATCTGATAAGTGTAGCAAACCATGTTGACCATGTTTCTTTGCTTGAAGTATGATAAGGGCTTTATTTCTCCCAGTCAAATAGCATAATCATCAGACAACCTGGGAGCAAAGCGGATGGATTTTCCAGAAGCAATGTTTATTGCCCTATAAAAGTCAGGTTCCCTTACTCCAAATACGTAAGAAAATAACTCTCTTGCCTGAAGAGTATGACGTGGCCAGAGCAGTAAACTGCAAACTTCAGAACAAGAGATCCCATCCTCACTGAGAAGGAGAAACTGTGTAGCAGTTGCGACGCTGGAAGGCTTAGTCGAGTGACCAATTCCAGAAAACCCAACAGAATGTCTATTAACACACACCCTCTGTGATAATTACACCCTTTCTCAAACAGAAAAGGACCAACTTCGTTGATCCCATTAGCAATGGCATTCAGCTCCCTCCAACATACTCCAGAAATTACATTTCCAGCAGGCAATTGAGTCATGGACAACAATTGAAAAGGAGAGGTAAATGATGAGTCCAATTTCTGTGGTCTCAGTTGCAGTGCATAATGACAACCTTTCGTGCATCGGGGCACAACTGCCTGCCCAGTGATTACCTCTTGAATTCTTTGTGTTAGTGCATAAAAGCTCTTTTTACGAAATGCCCTGAAAGTGCCGCCAACTGGTACTGAATCAGGAATGATAGTGTAAGCACTGCCTCCATTGATGTGGAACACTGAAACCACCTGTGAATCTAGAGGATCTACCTCCCTTGAGACAAGTTGTTATAAGCTTATTACTGAAGGTAATGCTGCCGAAACAGGGTCAATTGAAGATTGTGGAATAGCTGCATAGCCTCCATTTGCACTAATCTTTGCTTGGAAGTGTCTACAGCCAGCCAAGAAGTCACCAGTTTTTAAAGCCATTACCCTTGTGGGATACTGAAACCCAAGTGAATGCCAAAAATAGCCTCTACATTTTCCAACACCTCTTCTTTGATCTTTTTCCAAGATCCTGTTCCTTGTTCCTCAGCAGGTTGAAATATAAGAACAATTGTTCCCTCTACTGTACTGCTGAGTTGTTGAAGCCTTACTCGAGACACATTGAGTGGAAGAAGCTCATCAAATTCTCATTCAGCAGTGAAGTGACTCCAAGCCATTAGCTTTTCATTACCAAAGTCCTTTGCAAGAGAACGGTAAAATTTGTGGTACTCTTCATCAGTAACCTCTTCATTTGATTCATCATCCTCTGCTGAAACTGCTGAGTCAACCTCCTTGCTTGCCCAGAGATAGATGGGGAAGTTGATGACTTCAGAGTATCTTTGAACCAATTCCTTCAATTTGTGTTGTTCCAAAGATTCACTAGCTTCATCCCCTAAGATGTAATCAGATGTCGGTACCACGACCAAATGGTTCATTCCATGTGTCCTTTGAGATTGCAAAGGCTCCATCAGCGGTAGACTCCTCTACATACTATTTGTCATTGTTTTGTTTGCTAATAACTTCAACATAATCACGAACCAAATATACCGAGTAGAAATCAAAATATTCAACAAAAAAATTTTCAGCAGTCCCGCCCAAAATATTCAGCAATCTCCATAAAAATTTCAGCAGCTTCTTCGCTAAAATAAAACTGCAGAGGTGCAAGCGTTGATGTCCCCCTAAAAAAATTTCTATGAATTCCGGCATCCCCATAAAAATTACATGGCGAAATTCATACACACAAACCCTAATTCCACTAATTAAGCATTGTTTCTCTGCAACAGAGGACAAAAAACCTTTGTCCACAATTTTTGTGCAGCGTTGCTGCTACTCAGCCTCTTGGAGGCCCTTCAACCGCATGGAACCACCGATTTTACCTAAAAATAGATGACGATTTAGAAGCTTACCCTCAATTTTTTTGGAGATTGTTCCCCGTTGGGCTTCTGAAGCCGAGGTTGAGGCTGATAATGAGAATCCGGAAGCCAAAGCCCACCAGATTTGTTTCCGATGGCGCTTCCTCTTTTTCTGGTGGACTCTTGTTTCCAACGGTGCTTGTAGATTGTCGGAGACAGAGGAGGGATGGCCTAAATGATTCACCATGACCGAGTTAGATCAGAATGCTTCTGTCTGCTTGCAAAAAAATTTCCTGCTGGCCATGAGAAGGGGATTTGTAAGGTTGAACCCAAATCAACCTATACCAAGGAGATTTTGGCAGAAAACACTTTCGATTTCCCCAACTCTTCATCGTTGGTGTTCGGCTTTTGATTTCCTTGCACGGAAATCTTGAATTTTTCTGAAGCCTGGCCTTTCTGCCTGTCCGAAGTTGAGGTTGCCCCCGCAAGGACTTCGGCTGGTAAACAGGACGAAATTTTCAATTTTTCTATTGCTTTTCCTTCATTGCATACCTCTTGCTCGGAAATTTCAGGTCTTGTGACCTTTTCTGCGGCAGCGCGTGGCTCCCTTGTCCAACATTCCATGAAAATTTTATACAATGCTCGTGCTTCTCCTAATTCTTTGCATAATTTTTCCATCGAAACATGTATCTTTTCTATTGAAATGTGTACCTTTTCTATGCAATCATGTACCTCGTGCAATTTTTGGGATACATAACCCATTGTGTTCCCGAATCTGACACAAGGATTCGTTGGGAGGATATGGGATCTGCCACGGGTTACGGGTCTTCCATGCATTACCGTAGGGATAGTAGGAAGACGAAGATCAATGGAGGATGAGAGAATATGTGGGTTTTTTAGGAAAACCCTAACCTCGAGATCAAGAAGGTGATCTCAAGCCTATTTACACTATATTTAACCTAATTCTCAATACTTCAATGCTTTCTCTTTTTTTATCATTATTTTTATCCCTTAAATAGGGTTCACCCTGTTAGGGTTTAATATAAAATATTACAAAAATACCCATGTGGCCTAAACTAAAATAAAATAAAGTAAATTAAATAAAAATAATAAATTAATAATGTTATTGTGTTCATAACACATGGTGAATCCTATTTAAGGGGTATGAGTAATGAGAAAGACAAGCATTGAGAATTAGGTTAAATCTAGTGTAAACAGGCTTAGAGTTCTCCTCAACAAGTTCTAGGGTTTTCAAGCTTCCCTTTAGCTTGATCTTCATTCACCATTCTCCCTACGAATCCATGTGTCAGATCCGGGATTGTAACAACTACATCCATACCATCTCTTTGCTGGCTTTGGTCATGATGACATATTCTGCCTCAATGGTGGAAAGAGCAACAATCTTCTGCAACTTAGATACCCAACTAACTGTTGTACCACCCAATGCGTATACATATCCAGTGGTACTCTTCCTGACATCAATGTCTGCAGCCATGTTAGCATCTACATAACCCTATAATCTCAAGTCTAACTTTCTGAAATATAAGGCTGAGTTTGTAGTGCCTCTTAAATACCTGAGAATCTACTTCATTGCTTCCCAATGTTTTTTACATAGATTACTCATATATCTTCTCACAACTCCCATTGCATGAGCTATGTCTAGTCTAGTACACACCATGACATACATTAGACTACCAATAGTAGAAGCATAAGGCACATTGGCCATGTTGGCTCGCTCCTACTCTGTAGAAGGTGACTGCTCCTTAGATAGCCTAACATGAGTAGCCAAAGGAGTTCTCACTGGTTTTGCATCATTCATGTTGAATCTGCTCAACACCTTCTTCACATATTCTTCTTATGACAGTTTCATGTCATCAATGTCTCTAGTAATCCTCATCCCAAGGATTTTTTTTTGTTAAAGTGGGTCGAAGACCCAATCCCAAAATAACTAGCCATTTAGGAAACCTCTTTTGCCAACTAATAAATGCAAGATCTTTGTACTCACTAATGTATGTGGAACTATCCTTAACACTCCCCCTCACGTGTAGGCACGTGAATAATTTGGGTGGATGCCCACATATGAGAATCTTGCTCTTACACCATGTTAAAGTGGGCCAAAGACCCTATCCCTAAATAACTAACCATTTAGGAAACCTCTTTTGCCAACTAATAAACGTGAGATCTTTGTACTCACTAATGTATGTGGGACTATCCTTAACAATTTTGAAGCACCCAAATCCTTCATTGAAAACTTCTTCAACAACTTCCTTTTCAAATTATTTCTTTCCTATTTGCAAGCACTTGCTATCAACATATCATCAACATATAGCAGTAGAATGATGTAAGAGTCATCAAGCCTCTTCACATAACAGCAATGATTTGCCTGACACCTCAACAGATAATTACTAGTCATAAAGGTGTCAAACTTCTTATACCATTATCTTGTAGCTTGTTTAAGACCATACATGCTCTTTTGAAGTTTGCACACCAGCTTCTCCTTTCCTTGTGCTTTGAAACCCTATGGCGGCATCATATAAATTTCTTCTTCTAAATCACCATGAAGAAATGTTGTCTTTACATCTAATTGCTCTAAGTGCAAGTCTTCATTTGAACAAGTGCAAGCACTATTCTAATAGTAGTCAATTTCACTACTGGAGAGAAAATCTCAGTGTAGTCAATGCCTTCTTTTTGTTGAAAGCCCTTTACCACTAGTCTTGCCTTGTTCCACTTGTTGCCATCATGTTCATCTTTTATTTGGTACACCCACTTATTCTGCAAGGACTTATTTTCTTTTGTTAGCTTGGTCAACTGCCATGTCTGATTGGATAAAAATGAATCCATCTTATTGTACACGGCCAACTCCCATTTGGTTGATTCATCAGCTTGCATGGCTTTCTCATAACTCTCTGGTTCACTTTTATCAGTCAACAAAATATAATTAAGTGCATGGGAATATCTTTGTGGTGGTCTGCTAGTTCTAGAAGATCTCCTAAGTTCAATCACAGGAATGTTCTGATTTACTTCTGGGGTTATGTTCTCCTGGTCTTTTTGAGAAATAATCTCCATCTCAATAGCTGGAAGATCTCTCAATTAAATCACTTCAAACTTCTTGGCTTCATTGCTTGTGCTCTCAAACACTGTTCTCAACATGTCTTTATACAAGGCACATTCATTGAAGATCACGTCCTTGCTTATGATAACCTTTCGACTTTGGTCATCCCAGAAGCGATAACCAAACTCGGTACCACCATAGCCAATAAAGAAGCATAATTTAGATTTGACATCAAATTTACTTCTAGCAACATAATCAATGTGAATATGAGAAACAACCAAACACTTTCAAGAAAGAAAAGTTTACCTCTTTGCCGATCCAGACCTCTTCTGGTATTTTGGAATCCAATGGTGTTGAGGGACCTTTGTTGATCATATAGGAAGTAGTGCTAATAGCCTCAAACTAGAACATCTTTGGCAATCCCGCATGTAATCTCATACTCCTAGCACACTCGTTCAAAGTTCTATCCATCCTCTCAGCCACACCATTTTGTTGAGATTTTCTAGGAATGGTCTTCTTCATCTAGATTCCATTATTGGCATAGTACCACTTGAAATAATCATCTACGTATTCTCCCCCATTATCTGACTGCAAGCACTTCAACTTCAAGAGTGTCTCATTCTCAACCATTGTTCTCCATCTCTTGAAGGTATCAAAGACATCAAATTTCTTTTTCAGGAAATAAACCCATACCTTTTTTATTGCATCATCAATAAACGTCACATAGTAGTTAGAACCACAAAGGGAAGTAACAGTTGAAGACCCCCACACATCTGTGTGAACTAACTCCAATTTTTTGTCTTTTGTTCCTTTATAGCCATAGAAAAACTAACCCTTTTTTGCTTTTCAAAAATACAGCCTTTACACAAACAGTTATTTATAGTTTTCAATCCTGATAGCTTCCCTTTGGACTGAAGCACTTTCATTCTGTGAAGTTGGGTCCAAAGCCAATCCCAAAATGACTAGCCATCTTAGAAAATCTCTTTCCCAACTAATAAACTCAAAATCTTTGATTTCACTAATCCATGTGGGACTATTCTTTAACACTCCCCCTCACGTGTAGGCCCACTGGGCTCTTACACGAGGATAATTTGGGTGGAGACCTACATGCGAGTACCTGCTCTGATGAAGTTGGGTCCAAGGCCTATCCCAAAATGACTAACCATCTTAGGAAACCTCTTTCCCAACTAAGAAACTCAAAATCTTTGATTTCACTAATCCATGTGGGACTATTCCTTAACACATTCCCTTCACTCATGTGACCGAGCCTATAATGCTACAAGTCAAAATCAGTAACAACATCAACAACTACAACCGTGTGTTACGGTCCCGGATCTCACCCGGTGATTCGTAGGGAAGAAGAAGAGAAGAGAAGAATCAAGCCGAAGGGAAGCTTGAAAACCCAAGGTTCATTAAGGATAACGCACACTCTTGATCTCGTATAGAAGAACTCAAAACCCTTGTTTACTCTAAATCAAGACTTACATTCTCATATCTTTAACCCCTTAAGTAGGGTTCACGTTAACAAGGTTCAAGATAAAATATTACAATAATGCCCCTACGGCATATTAACTCTTCGACTGAAATAAAATGAAGTAAAAGTAAATTAAAAGAAAATAACTTAACTTAATACTAAATGACTAAGCCATTGGGCCTTTGCATGACTCGGCTTGCTATTGAGGTCATAACATTACACCCCTCCTGGAGAAAAAGCTTGTCCTCAAGCTCGAAGGTAAGGATACGTGCCTAAACGTCGCCACATCTCCTCAAGTAGCATATGTGGCATCCGCGTCAACCCTTTGGACGACACAAGTGGTGGAAGTGCTGCAATGTAACACCCCAAATGGAGAGATTGTGGTATTGAAACCCTACACTAGTTTCCCCTATTGGTAGAAAGTTTCCACTAAAATTATAATTTTTTTTTTTGTTTATGTTTTTTCTACTCTACCTCGGAGTCTGCTCTTGTCCTTTCATCTTCAACCTCCTTTTCACGCACTTTCCAGCTGTCATATGCATGGTCATCTATTTGTAGCTCATGCCTGCACATTTGGCACGTAGTATGCTCATCCAGCCATGGCTTGAGGCAATTTGGGTGAAATAAATGCTTGCAAGGCAACTCTTGCATCTTGTCATCTATAACCAAGTGCTCCCTACAAACTGCATATTTTGTCGTTCTCCCTAGCTTCACTAAGATTTCATGTGGGACTGTGATGACTAGAAGCCTGGCAACCACCTATTTTTGAGGCTGGAGGTGGCTTATTTGGTCCAGCCCCAATTTCTTGTAGTGAAGCTTCAATGATAGAATCAAGTCTGTTATGCACGCAATAATATTATTATTTTAATTATTTTTTTAATTTTGTGGATGAATGATTTTTCTATTGATGGGACCAGCAACAGTGAGTTTATTGTTGGTCAAATTGACAATGTTGTGCTGAAATTTTTGGGTCCCATGTATGATGCTTAGGCCCTGTTCATAGAAATGTTTTCTATTTGGTGGGAGGGGTTATGCAAGATTTCTATCTAAACATTTTCTAGTTCATAACTTTCTATATAGAAGTCCATTTCCATCACATCAATGAGGCTTGCCATGTATGGACTGGTAGCAGGAACGAACTCAAATAATGTCACTTGATCAAGGAATTCAATGCTTTTCCTCAGGTTCGGGAATTACAACTTATTATGTGGGAGAAATTTTTTAACTAGATGATGTAATTGAGGCTCAATAATTTGATAGAGATATTATCAATGCAATATTTGAAGTGGCGTGGAAATGGAAAAGCTAGAGAAAAATTCTTCTAACTGTCAAATTATGATAGATTATCTCATGGCCACTCTCTTTTGTGAGCCTTCAACTAGGACCAGAATGTCCTTTGAGTCGGCCATGAAAAGGTTGGGTGGAGAAGTTTTGACGACAAAAAATGCACAGGAATTTTCTTCAGCAGCAAAAGGAGAAACACTTGAAGATACCATAAGAACTGTCAAAGGATACTCTGATATAATTGTCATGAGGCACTTTGAAAGTGGTGCTGCTAGAAGAGTTGCATCAACTACAGGAATTCCTGTTATTAATGCTAAGGATGGTCCAGGCCAGCACCCTACACAGGCTCTGTTGGATGTGTATATGATTGGAAGAGAGATAGGCAAATTGGATGGCATTAGTGTTGCCTTAGTGGGAGATCTGGCAAATGGCAGGACTGTTCGCTCATTAGCCTATCTTCTCTGGAAGTACCAAGATGTGAAATTCTACTTTGTGGCTCCTGATGTAGTGAAGATGATGGATGATATCAAGGAATACTTGACATCTAAGGGGATAGAGTTGGAAGAAAGCATAGGTCTGATGGAAGTGGCGGCTAAATGTGATGTAGTCTATCAAACACGTATTCAACGTGAGAGATTTGGTGTGAGGATTGATCTTAACGAAGAAGCTTGTGGGAAGTACATTGTGGACCGTAAAATGTTGTATGTATTGTAGAAACATGCTGTAATTGATGCTGCTCGTGGTGTATTTAATGGATTACCAGCCATTGATCTCATCTCAATTGCAATCATAGGTGGCAGAGGAGTTGTCTTTGGTAAAGAATGTCTTAATACCATTGATTTTGAGAAGTTGTTGGCAGATAGGGAGACTCTCAATGATGAAGGTTGTCTTGGCCATATTTTGAATGTTATGCTGTGGGGAATGATTTTTATGGCTGTTGACAAGAAAACTATTAAATTCTGGGCAGCGTCTGAACAGATTATCAGTGCTACTGGTGTTCTGACATTGCAAAACAAAGTGCTGCCAACAGTGCCATTACTAAAAACAGTGCTGATAGTCCTGAGAGTAGAACCAACAGTGCCTTATGAAGTCCATAATGTTTTCTATTTGGGAAAGGCTCATGGGTTCTTCCACCAACAACAATGTTGTTGTGCCAAGAATCCATTGCTGCTAGACAGCCAAGGACATAGACTGCGGCAGTGCAAAAAAATATTTCTGCTAGCCAACCAGAAAGCGGTGCTGAAAACGGTGGCAGTGCAACAAAACTTGCAGTTAGACAGCTAGAAAGCTCTGCTGAAAACAGTGATTTTTTTGCTTTGTTGTTGGGTTTTTCAAGAAATGGTGGAGAATATACTGTGGAGAATGATTTTTCATACTATGGATAGAACACAAATCAATTTCTGGACAGTCTCATGGACAGCAATGTTGTTGGGCTCTACACAAAGGTTTTCAGAGGCTTATTCATTGTCTTCAACAAAGGGAGCCGATGGTCATTGACTTGGGGCAGCTGGGACAGTTGAAGCAATCCTTACTATCCTTTTGACAGTAACAGCGATGCCATACATGGCAAGGACTGCCAACTTCCACCCTATTGCTACATAAATTCCCTAGAGCGCACTACTTGCTCTTTGTGACTCCTTTCAGTAGAATTCCCGCAATGTTGCTGTTGCCAACACAGGCATCCACCATATTGGTCTACGACTACAACAAAGACTTCAACAGCGGAAGTATGTTGTTGTTTGTGCATTGTTACGATCCCGGATCTGACACTTGGATTTGTAGGGAGGAAGAAGAGAAAGACAAAAATCAAGCCAAAGGGAAGCTTGAAAACCCTAGGTTCTCTGAGGAGAACGCACACCCCTGAGATTGTTGAGGAGAACTCAAAATCATTGTTTACTCTAAATCAATGCTTGTTTTTCTCATTACTCTTGCCCCTTAAATAGGGTTCACCCTTACAAGGTTTAAGATAACATATTACAAAAATACCCCTATAAATAAAATATTCCAAAAATGCCCTTGTGGCCTATTAATTCTTTAACTAAAATAAAATAAAGTAAATTAAAAAAAATTAAAATAGTAAGGCCACAAGGGCATTTTTGGGATATTTTATTTACAGGGGTATTTTTTAAATATTTTATCTTAAACCTTGTAAGGGTGAACCATTTAAGGGGTAAGAGTAATTAGAAAGACAAATTGATTTAGAGTAAACAAGGGTTTTGAGTTGTCCTCAACGAGCTCAGGGGTGTGCGTTCTCCTCAAACAACCTAGGGTTTTCAAGCTTCCCTTTGGTTTGATTTTCGTCTTTCTCTTCTTCCTCCCTACGGATCCATGTGCCAGATACGGGACCATAACAACTAGTATTAGATTGAGAACACAATGAGCGATTCTTCATCCCAAGAAAAATGGATTGCCATGCTCGATTTATTGAAAGAAATACGTGTAGAACTTATAGTATGGGAAGAAACTTTGGGGGATGGAATGCGTATAACTTCCATTAAAATTTTTGCAATGGAGAAACTCGCTGCTGCAGTCATTCGAGAGGTTGTCTCGGATGGGCAGGAGACGCAAGAAATCTGAGAGCCTTCTATCTATCCAGCGGTGGGGACATCCGAAGTTGGGGACGCAAATCTGAAATCATCCAAAATCACGTCGGCACAAGACGATTTGGGTGCGACCTCAAATTGGGGACAATGGAAATCTCCGAGCAGGGACATCATGTGCAAATATCCCGAGCAGGGCAATGGGACCCCGAAATTCCAAAATCAAACCAACCCTGCTCACGGCAACCAACACTCAGTCGCGAACAGGAGAAGGAAAATTGTTCGGCGACTGTTCCAACCAGAAAATGATTTCGAGAACCCTCTGTCTCAGAAAATCTCCAAACGGCCAAGCCCCAAAGGGCTTTTTTTCACCACCAGAGAAAGAGGAGACTCTATCGGACAAAATTCCGCTCAATCTCGCCCTTGGCAGCCTAGCGGAAAACAAATTTCAACACCTTTTGGGGTAAGTTTCCGAACCACCGTTGATTTAAAGGTGAAAACGAGTCTTTCATGGTGATGATGTGGCTCCAAGGGGCTGACCAGCAGCAACGCTGCTAAAAAATTGGCGATGGAGGTTCTCTGTTCCGTGAAGCAGAGAAACAGTTCACAATTGATGGATATCTGGCATTTCGAGATGGAATTTTTCTAGGGATGTCAGGATTGATAGAAAATGTTTTATGGGGGTTGTTTTATTTTTCTATTGCCGAGAACAGTAGTAGTATGCATGTCCCTTATCAGTTTGGCAACCTTGTGTTTAATTTTTTGGATGACTTGTACGCTGCTCGACCACTGTTTGTCAAAATTCTTCAACCAGGTGTGAATTTTGGTGATGAAATTTTGTTGGGTATTCAAGGCAAGGTTGAGATAATTCTGTGGATAAATGATTTTTCTATTTATGGAACCAACAGCAGTGAGTTTGCTCTTGGTCAAATTGACAATGTTGTACTGAAATTTTTGGGTCCCACGTATGATGCTCGGGCCCTATTTGTAGAAAAATTTCTAATCTCTATCTAAACATTTTTTGGTTCAAAACTTTCAGTATAGAAGGCCATTTCCATCACACCAACGAGGCTTGCCATGTATGGACTGGTTGGAAGAACGAACTGAAAGAATGTCACTTGATCAAGGAATTCAATGATTTTCCTCAGGTTCTGGAATTACAACTTATTCTGTGGGAGAAAATTTTCAACTAGATGATGTAATTGAGGCTCAACAATTTGATATAGACATTCTCAATGCAATATTTGAAGTGGCATGGGAAATGAAAAAGCTAGAGAAAAATTCTTGTAACTATCAAATTTTGAGGGTTCATCTCATGGCCACTCTCTTTTATGAGCCTTCAACTAGGACCAAATTGTCCTTTGAGTCGGCCATGAAAAGGTTGGGTGGAGAAGTTTTGACGACAGAAAATGCACGGGAATTTTCTTCAACAGCAAAAGGAGAAACACTTGAAGATACCATAAGAACTGGCAAAGGATACTCTGATATAATTGTCATGAGGCACTTTGAAAGTGGTGCAGCCAGAAGAGCTGCATCAATAGTAGGAATTCCTGTTATTAATGCTGGGGATGGTCCAGGCCAGCACCCTACACAGGCTCTATTGGATGTGTATATGATCTGAAGAGAGATAGGCAAATTGGATGGCATTAGTGTTGCCTTAGTGGGAGATCTGGCAAATGGCAGGACTATTCGCTCATTAGCTTATCTTCTCTGGAAGTACCAAGATGTGAAATTCTAGTAGTGAAGATGAAGGATGATATCAAGGAATACTTGACATCTAAGGGATAGAGTGGGCAGAAAGCACAGATCTGATGGAAGTGGTGGCTAAATGCGATGTAGTCTATCAAACACGTATTCAACATGAGAGATTTGGCAAAAGGATTGATCTTTACGAAGAAGCTCGTGGGAAGTACATTGTGGACCGTAAAATATTGTATGTATTGCATAAACATGTTGTAATTGATGCTGCTTGTGGTGTATTTAATGGATTACCAGCCATTGATCTCATCTCAATTACAATCATAGGTGTTAGAGGGGTTGTCTTTGGTAAAGATTGTCTTAATACCATTGATTTTGAGAAGTTGTTGGCAGATAGAGAGACTCTCAATGATGAAGGTAGTCTTGGCCATATTTTGAATGTTATGTTGTGGGGAATGATTTTTATGGCTGTTGACAGGAAAACTATTAAATTTTGGGTGGCGTTTGAATAGTGTATCAGTGATGCTGCTGTTATGACACTGCAGAACACAATGCTATCAACAGTGTCATTGCTGAAAACAGTGTTGATAGTCCTGAGAGTAGAACCAGCAGTGCCTTATGAAGTCCATGATGTTTTCTATTTGGGAGAGGTTCATGGGTTCTTCCACCAACAACAGTGTTGTTGTGCCAAGGACCCATTGTTGCTAGACAGCCAAGGACACAAGCTGTTGCAGTGCAAAAAAAATTGCTGCTAGCCAGCCAGCAACTAGTGCTGAAAACGGTGGCAGTGCAACAAAAGTTACTACTAGACAGCCAGAAACCACTGCTGAAAACAGTGATATTTTTTGCTTTGCATTTGGGTTTTTCTAGAAATGGTGGAGAATATACTGTGGAGAATGATTTTTCATACTATGGATAGAACACAAATCTGTTTGGACAGTCTCATGGTCAGCAATGTTGTTGGGCTCTACCCAAAGGTTTTCAGAGGTTTATTCATTGTCTTCAACAAAGGGAGTAGATGGTCATCGCCTTGGGGCAGCTGGGACAGTTGAAGCAATCTTTGTTGCCCTTTTGATAGCAATAGTGATTCCATACATGGCAAGGACTGCCAACTTCCACGTTGCTTCTATAGAAATTCCCCAGAGCGCACTACTTGCTCTTTGTGACTCATTTCAGCAGAATTCCTGCAATGTTGCTGCTGCCAACACAGGCATCCACCATATTGGTCTACGGCTGCAGCAAAGACATCAACAACGGAAGTATGTTGTTGTTTGTGCGAACTTCATTAGTAAGGGATCCATAGATAAGGCTACTGGTTTTACAACACAGGGGTTATGCACAGCTTCACTAGAACTGTTTGGTTCAATGTAAACTCATGTTGTTGGACTAGATGAGGTCACTTACCTATGTCTGTTCAGTGCTTACACTCACGGTACTTTAGTCAAGAATGTTGAGAACTTTGCTGAACATGGACTGGGTCCAAAGACTGATGTTACCGGGGACATGTTGCACTTTTCCAATGAGGCAACCGTTGGAGCAGATCGCACAAGGGTTGTTCATATCAAAGCAAAAGTTGTCAGTTTGGAGCGGGTGATAGTTCAACTTGTTGTTCAGTCGTATTGGGGTATGCTACAACAAGTGATGTTGGCAGTGTCGGCAAAAAAAAAAAAATGCTTCTCTGGTTGGATGCTCCAATTTTGTAGTCCAGAGGGCTGACACAGATACCACGGTTGCTACTTGACAACTGGTGGAGACGTTGGCATGAGCAAGTAGACCCTACCTTCGAGCTTGAGGACAAGCTCTTTGTCCCAAGGGGTGTAACATTAACCACACAATAAAATTATTATTTTAATTTTTTTCTTAAATTTACTTTATTTTATTTTAGTTAAAGAATTAATAGGCCACACGGGTATTTTTGGAATATTTTATTTATAAGGGTATTTTTGTAATATTTTATCTTAAACTTTGTAAGGGTGAACCCTTTTTAAGGGGTAAGAGTAATGAGAAAGACAAAGATTGATTTAGAGTAAACAAGGGTTTTGAGTTCTCCTCAATGAGCTCAGGGGTGTGCGTTCTCCTCAAAGAACCTAGGGTTTTCAAGCTTCCCTTCGTCTTGATTTTCATCTTTCTCTTCTTCCTCCCTACAAATCCATGTGTCAGATCCGGGACCATAACAAGGTCCTGCAACCTACTGATTTCCTGTATAGTATTTACCCACTCTGCCAACATTGTAGAAGCAACATCAGGACCAAAATGCTTTGGTTCAGTTCCAACTGTTAATTGTCCTTCAAACAGAAATAGAGAATCTTTGTGCTGAGTATTTGGAGTGAATGGGTCAGTATAAATTTGTTGGGTGGGAAAACTGTGGTGGTTTCTATGCCCATGTGCTGTCAAGGTACTTACAGAAATATGTGCATGATGTAGAATTTTAGTTACATCGACTTTTATACCTCGCAAGCGTACGAATCGTTCATGTAATCTAGCAGTAAGTGAGGGTCATATCCACAGGGAGGATTGAATTTTGTGTATTCTTCAGTCAACTAGCCTAAACACATATGATGAATTAATCTGAACTAAACACTAATTATATCCTAAATTATCAAGCAATAATTTAATTAACTACTTGCACAACAGGAAACGTCAACTCTGGATTTTACCGTGATTCGTGCCTCTCTCGAGCGCCACGTAACCACGAATCCGGATTCTCAATCCTTGCGTCTAGCCCCTCTTGGGCGCCTAGAGTTAATGACAAAGATCGAATTACAATAGAATGCAGAGAATCAATTTCCTATTGTGATGATGCTAAAATTATCAACTTTGGATTTTACCGTGATTCGTGCCTCTCTCGAGCGCCACGTAACCACGAATCCGGATTCTCAATCCTTGCGTCTAGCCCCTCTCGGGCGCCTAGAGTTAAAGACAGAAATCGGATTAAAATACCAAAATCCAACCTCAATTATAATCTTACCCTAATTAGCTAATTTAATCAAATATCAAGAAAACAAATCTTAAATAAACCTTAATTATCAAATCAGATTCAATTAACATTCAAAACCTAAGTTCAAACCATATGAAAAATTAAATTCAATAATGACGAATTACTCCCCTTCTTCCTCCTCTCGCTCGGGCAGCAACTCGTTCTCACGGGTGCTGCGATTTCCAGAAATTGGTGGCGTCGGGTAGCAATAGTGAGTGGCCAGAGGTAGAGACGACGCCGGCGACGATGGTTAGAAGCCGACGGACGGAGGTAACATCCGGCGAAGAGCAAAACAGAGCTGACGTTCTCTAACCGGCTCTCTCGAGTCTCGGTTGGAGTCGGAATGGCTCCGGGACTGGTCGGAATATGTAAACGACGCCGGAGGATGGTCGGAAAGCGGAAGTGGCACCGGAGAAGCCCTCTCGGATCACTTCTCGGCCTGGCGAGCGACTCTCGAACTCACCTCGACGGAGACTCTCTCGAGCTCTCCTCGGGTTTGTTCTCAGTTGCTGGACGGCGGTGGACGGCGGTGGACGACGGTGGCGCGGTGAAAGGTATTGGCCGGCGAACAGCGGTGGGGAACTCCTCTCGGATCCTCCCCTGTTTCCGGTCAAAGTCCTCTCTTTTGGTCTCTGTTTCTCTTCTCTTCACGCTCCCCTTCTCTTCACGCTCCTCTTCTCTTTAAATATGATTTTCTTATTTTAAAACGATTTGCCCTAGAAATTACCTCCATTTCACTAAGGGCATCTTGGTAAATATCTTCTTCTTCACCCAAATTCTCCTGAAATTCCATAATTGAATCTATAAAAAGCATTTCAGGAAGAAATAAGACTAAAAAATAATGAAATATAATTCAGGAGAGAGAAATATGCAATATCGACAGTGATTAATGCCAAATTCAATAAATGCTCATTTCATTTGAAAACCGATAAGTAACCACCTATAACACAATAATAAAGGTTATTCTATTATAATTAACCTAGTTCTCATGTCAAAATATGGCATCTATCACACCCCCAAACCTAAATCTTTGCTAGTCCCTAGCAAAACAACAATCGAACCAAAATTAAGCCTAGGAAAACAAAATGCCACTTTCGTAGGGAGCACGATTGCATTTAGCGCATGCAACAAGCCGTTAAACCCCTACTCTGCAGTCACACCCCCAAACCTAAATCTTTGCTAGTCCCTAGCAAAACAACAATCGAACCAAAATTATGCCTAGGAAAACAAAATGCCACTTTCGTAGGGAGCACGATTGCATTTAGCGCATGCAACAAGCCGTTAAACCCCTACTCTACAGTAGTGGATGAGTTATGTCTCGTGAGGGTTTGCATGGAATTTACCCACAAAATTCATCTAAATCAATAATATAAAAAGGAAAACTAAAAAAAATTTACTCCTCATTAGCATATGACTAACACTTAGTATCGTAAAATATCTGAAATTCATATGAGATCTTGCGAAATATTAAAACCTGTGTAAAAGATAGCCTATTATCAATCCAAATACACTCATTGTTACTCCACCTGAACCAATGTGACCCATAAGCTATTACTTCAATAGAACAAAGAGGCAGCAAATAACAATAAAATCCTGGTCACATCACAATTAAGAGAAAATAGTAAAGTAAGCCTGTTGTCTTACAATCTCACCAAAGAAATATACCAATTTCAATCTTGACTTGTAACTTCTTTCAAATTACAATTCATCATCAAAGTTAAGGAAACTCATTGCTTCCAGATTTAAAACCATTTTTCGCTATTACCAGCGCACTTTTGCTATTACCAGCGTAATTTTTGTTTTTTTTTTTTTCTTCACTGAATACTTTTGGTATTACCACCATTTTGTATTCGTCTTCACTGCACATGCACTTATTTTTAAGTAACCGACTGTTCCGGTGCATGTCCCTGGGTTTGCCCAGGCTGTTTCTGAAGTTATCTGTCTTTTGCAAGCAAGAGCATTTCCATTTGCATTTATACATTACAACAAGGAATTTTACTGAGGTATGAGTTCAAACAGGATACAAGACTATTCAAACTAACATAGATCAACACTAGATTTACATGTTCTCTTTTGCAACTAAGTTCCAAGTCTAATGCAATAGGAATTCTCATGAATCACAACAAATGATATCAGATTTCTAATAGGCATATTCTACACAAATTTACGAAAATTTTTTGAAAAACATTTGAGCAAATTATTTTAACTCTACTAATGTTAACCACATACTAAGAGGAGTAATTTGAAAACCACGAACAAAAATCGAACGAAAATTATTGCTAAGACATAAAGGAGTCGTTCGCCCCCCCCCCCCCCCCACCAAACCTAAACCTGACATTGTCCTCAATGGGGAAAAGTTAAAACACTATCACGACTACAAAAAAAAAGAATAATAAAGACCCCCAGGAATGATACATAGTCTCCCTCGAAGAAGGTTTACTCGTATCAGCCGTACCCGTAGGTAATCATCCGTAGATGAAACCGCTATCCCACATCACACTTTAAAGAAATCTCCGTGTGACTGGCCACTGAAGGCAGCAGGAATCACGCGCTGAACACAAGTCCTTAAGTTACTCACCATAAGGTTTTCATTCAATACTTCAAGATCGAACTGGTCAATCCCAGAATGGTTGTTTGAGTACAGACCTCTCAAACTAGGGACCAAAAGTCTGGTCATCGACTACCGGAACCATTTATGCTCTCAGCCGGTAAGAGAGTATGAATAAACCAAAAAATAAAATAAAAATAAAAATAAAAATAAAACTGTAATGTACAAAGGGATAGAAACGTGGGGATTGCCCACAATGTGCTAAGTTTATAGTCGTAAGCAAGACTCTGACGTACTCAAGATGAAATGACAGGTTCCTCCAAGAAAATCACCATCACCTCCTCTGGTGTGGGGACATTCTCAAGATACGGTTTGAGCCTCTGACCGTTAACTTTGAAGATCGACCCGTCTCCGTGATTGCGGATCTCAATAGCGCCATGAGGAAACACCTGTGTAACTTCAAATGGACCGGACCACCTGGATCTTAGCTTCCCTGGAAACAAATGCAATCGTGAGTTATAAAGTAAAACATTCTGCCCAACAATAAAAGACTTGCGAAAAATAGATTTATCATGTAAAAGCTTTGTTCGCTCCTTATACAGTTTGGCATTCTCATAAGCATCATAACGTATCTCTTCCAACTCATTCAATTGCAACTTTCTCTCCTCACCCGCTTGAGTTAAATCAAAATTTAAAGCCTTAATGGCCCAATAAGCTCTATGCTCAAGCTCAATAGGTAGATGACATGCTTTGCCGAATACTAGGCGAAATGGAGACATCCCAATAGGAGTCTTATAAGCGGTTCGATAGGCCCATAAGGCATCGTCCAATCGAGTGGACCAATCTTTCCTATCAAAGCGAACCGTCTTCTCCAAAATCCGTTTGATCTCTCTATTAGAGATTTCCACTTGACCACAAGTTTGCGGGTGGTATGGAGTGGACACCCGATGAGTGATGGAATATTTCTTCAATAAGGCCTCAAATGCTCTGTTACAAAAATGAGATCCCCCATCACTGATGATCGCTCTCGGGGTACCAAATTGATTAAAGATATTTTCTTTTAAAAACTTTACCACCACTTTGTGATCGTTTGTCTTACATGATATAGCTTCAATCCATTTAGAGACATATTCAACAGCAACAAGGATGTATTGATAGCCGAACGAGACAGGAAAAGGACCCATGAAGTCAATACCCCACACATCAAACAATTCAACAATAAGAATGGGGTTAAGAGGCATCATGTTCTTCCTAGACAAACAACCAGTTCGTTGGAATTTATCACACACCTGACAAAACTCATGGGCATCTCTAAATAATGAAGGCCAATAGAAACCACATTGCAAGACTTTAGCCGCGGTCTTTCTAGCACCAAAATGTCCACCACATGCATGGGAATGACAAAATTCAAGAATGTTGGCAAAGTCTTGCTCATGTACACAACGCTTAATGACTTGGTCAGAACACACCTTGAACAAATAAGGGTCATCCCAAAAAAAATGTTTGACTTGGGAAAAGAATTTCAACCTATCTTGTTTACTCCAATAATCAGGAATCTTATGAGTTACAAGATAGTTGACTATGTCAGCAAACCAAGGCAACTGGGATACTTGGAGAAGTTGTTCATCAGGGAAGGAATCATTTAAAGGAAGGAATCCTTCCTGAGGTACTACACATATCCTAGATAGATGATCAGCAACAACATTCTCACAACCCTTCTTATCTCGAATCTCAAGGTCAAATTCTTGCAATTGCAAGATCCATCTAATCAAGCGAGGTTTAGTGTCCTTGATGGATAATAAATACTTCAAAGCAGAATGATCAGTGAACACTATAACCTTTGACCCTAACAGATATGATCTGAATTTGTTCAAGGCAAACACAACAGCTAGCAACTCCTTCTCAGTGGTAGTGTAATTCAATTGAGCATCATGAAGAGTTCGGCTAGCATATTGAATGACACAGGGCATTTTATCTGTCTTTTGCCCCAAAACAGCCCCCAATGCATAGTCAGAGGCATCACACATCAACTCAAAAGGCAAAGACCAAATAGGGGGTTGGACAATGGGTGCAGTGGACAAACATTTCTTCAGTGTCTCAAAAGCATGAATACAGGCATCATCAAAGGCAAAAGCAACATCTTGAGCAAGTAAATTCGTCAAAGGACGAGAAATTTTGCTAAAGTCTTTAATGAAACACCTATAGAACCCAGCATGGCCAAGGAAAGAACGCACTCCCTTCACAGAAGTAGGTGGTGGCAGATTGGCAATTAGGTCAACCTTGGCTTTGTCTACTTCTACACCCCTCTCAGACACTACATGTCCTAACACAATTCCTTCTTTCACCATGAAGTGGCATTTCTCCCAATTCAAGACTAAATTGGACTTAATGCAACGGGACAATACGAGTGAAAGATTGTACAGACATGTATCAAAACTAGAGCCAAACACAGAAAAGTCATCCATAAAGACCTCTAAAAATTCACCAATCATGTCAGAAAAAATACTCATCATGCACCGTTGGAAAGTGGCGGGTGCATTGCATAAACCAAAAGGCATGCGTCTGTAAGCATAGGTGCCAAACGGACACGAGAATGTGGTCTTTTCCTGGTCTTCTGGAGCAATGGGAATTTGATTGTAGCCGGAGTATCCATCTAAGAAGCAATAAAAATTGTGGCCGGCCAATCGCTCTAGTACCTGATCAATGAAAGGTAGTGGGAAGTGATCCTTCCTAGTGACGGAATTAAGTTTTCTATAGTCAATGCAGACACGCCACTTGGTGGTAGTTCTTGTGGGAATCAATTCACCACTCTCATTTTTCATTATTGTTATCCCCCCTTTCTTAGGGACAACTTGAATTGGACTCACCCAGGTGCTATCGGAAATAGGGTAAATGATTCCTGTCACAAGCAACCTGATGACTTCTTCTCTCACAACCTCCAGCATATGGGGATTTAACCTACGTTGCATCTCACATGAGGCTTTAGTCCCCTCCTCCAAATGAATACGATGCATGCATATGGAGGGGCTAATCCCTTTTAAGGCATCAAGAGTCCACCCCAATGCCTCTCTGTGTGCTTGTAAAACTTCAGTCAATTGTTCCTCCTGCTCAATACTCAAATCAGAGGAAATAATGACTGGTAATGAGTTCATGGGTCCCAAGAACGCATACTTCAACGTGGGAGGAAGTGGCTTAAGATCTAGCTTGGAAGTTTCGAGAGGTTTGTCCAAGTCAAGAGGAAGATCCTGTGGATGATCAGTTGTGATAACCTCTTAAGCTTCCTCCAACAGAGGTACAGAATTGAGTAAAGAATTAACCTCTCGAAAATATGTTTCCTCATCAAAATAGTCCATGTCTAAAGATGTTATGCAAGACTCAAAAGATTCAAGAGTGGATTTGTTATCAAGCATAACAGTTTCTATATTAAATGCAGGACTCAGATCATCAGACTCAAGTGGGTGGTGCCCGGCATTAAATACATTCAATGAGACCTTAAAATTTCCAAAAGACAACTCCAACTCACCACTTTTACAATGAATGATAGCATTAGATGTGGGTAAGAAGGGACGTCCTAGGATGACAGGAATTTGGTTGGTCACATTGAATACTGGTTCTGTATCAAGAACAACGAAATCAACCGGGAACAAAAATTTGTCCACTTTTATCAAAACATCTTCAACTATTCCTCGTGGTATCTTGACAGAACGGTCAGCTAGTTGAAGTGTGATGGGGGTAGGCTTCAATTCCCCCAAACCTAATTGCTGGTACACAAAGAAAGGAAGCAAATTCACACTTGCTCCTAAGTCAAGAAGAGCTCTCTGGATGGGATGTTCACCAATGACACATGAAATTGTGGGACATCCAGGATCTTTAACTTTAGGAGAGTGTTGTGCTTCAGAATTGAGCTTACATTCTCAGTAAGAAAGACCTTTTTGTTAACATGTTGTTTTCTCTTCTGTGTACAAAGGTCTTTCAAAAATCGGGCATAGGCAGGGACTTGCCTAATAGCATCAAGAAGTGGAATGTTAATGTGAACCTTACTAAACAGTTCCAACGTTTCATGCATGCTATCTCCTTTCCTAGGTGAGCCCGATAACCTCTGCGGATAAGGAGCTAGTGGGACTTGGTTAGGGATCTGCTTGGCTGTTGGTGGAGAACTTGGAGGTTCGTCACTCAATGATGTGTCCCCATTGTCATCCTTTGACTCCTTAGACTTAGTGGTCCCTACCCCATTGTTCAACTCACGACCACTCCTAAGGGTGGTTATGGCTTTTGCTTGCTCATGGTGGGGTTTGGAACTCAACTCACTCTCATGTGTGATTTTGGGGTTAGGAATGGTTTGACTCGGGAGTCTATTTTGTGCTTGTTCACTCATGTGGCTGGCCAACTGACTCACTTGCATTTCAAGTTTGGCAATGGAGGACTGTGTATTCTGCATGAATAATTGAAGTGTATCCTCAAGTGAAGGTTTTTGTGGAATCAATGGTTGTTGGGTGAAGTGTGGGCGCGGAGCTTGGGGTTGAGTAAACCCTGGAGGACCCCCAACCTGTGGGCCCTTGGACCATGAGAAATTTGGGTGCCTAGCCCAACCCGGATTATATGTTTCTGAAAAAGGATTGTTCCGGTTTGGTCTATGAAAATTCTGGACTGCATTCAAGTCCTCAATGAGCTCTGGGTAGGATGAACTAGATGGACACATTTGTGTGGGATGAGATGAACCAGAGCATATGGCACAGACAGTAGATGGGTTAGGAGCAGGTGAACTCTTGGACACCATAAGGGCATCAATTTTTCTAGTCAACCCCTCAATCTTGGCCATGAGCATAGGTGTTTCACTAACCTCGTAGAGACCCCCTCTTTTGGTTTCGTGGGATCTCCTATCAACATTAAATGACGAACCCCATTGCTGAGATTGATCACTCAACATTTCAAAGAAGTCCCACGCCTCACTAGCACTCTTACCCATCAAACTCCCACCACTCGTTGCATCTACCATGGATCTAACCTGGGGTGTAAGACCTTGATAAAAGTATTGCACTAAATGCCATTTCTCAAACCCATGATGCGGACACCTACGAATCAAATCCTTCCATTTCTCCCAAGCCTCATAAAAGTGTTCACCCTCCTGCTGCATAAAGTTGGAGATTTCTCTCCTGAGGGCTGTAGTTCTCTGAATGGGAAAGTACTTGGACAAAAAATTTGTGACTAACGTGTCCCATGAAGTAATGCTGCCCACCTCCAAGGAATTAAGCCAAGACTTGGCCTTATCCTTAAGTGAAAATGGAAAAAGTCTTAACCGGATAGAGTCATCTGAGAAATTCTGGAATTTAAAAGTTGCACAAATATCTAAGAATTCCTTGATGTGGTAATATGGGTCCTCCTTATCCAACCCATAGAATGTAGGGAGGAGTTGGATCACACCCGGTTTCAACTCATAACTGGCGGCAGTAGTGGGTGGCAATATAATGCAAGAAGGTGATGTGAAGTGGGATGGGATAGAATAATCCCTCAGGGCTCTACGGTCACCTGCTGCAGGTAACTGTAATGGTTCGCCCTGATTGGCCATGGTAGCTCCTAACTTGACTTCGGGTGTTTTCCTACAAATATGTTCTACCTCTTCAACAAAGGGAGCTAATGGTCCACCTAGGGAGCGGCGCCCGTGCATAAAAACACAAAAAGAAACAAAATGAACTATCAAATTAAGCTAACAAACTCGCTACTAAAAATATGAACTAACTAGAAGAAATAAAAATAATTTCATAAAAAATACCAAACTAAAATTATGAAAGCAAAAAAATAAAAAAAAAAAAAAATAAAAACAAAAATAAAATAAAATAAAATCTAACCTAAGACTATGGAGAACAAAGATATACGCTTAATACGTGCCTCCCCGGCAACGGCGCCAAAAACTTAATGTAGAATTTTAGTTACATCGACTTTTATACCTCGCTAGCGTACGAATCGTTCATGTAATCTAGCAGTAAGTGAGGGTCATATCCACAGGGAGGATTGAATTTCGTGTATTCTTCAGTCAACTAGCCTAACCACATATGATGAATTAATCTGAACTAAACACTAATTATATCCTAAATTATCAAGCAATAATTTAATTAACTACTTGCACAACAGGAAACGTCAACTCTGGATTTTACCGTGATTCGTGCCTCTCTCGAGCGCCACGTAACCACGAATCCGGATTCTCAATCCTTGCGTCTAGCCCCTCTTGGGCGCCTAGAGTTAATGACAAAGATCGGATTACAATAGAATGCAGAGAATCAATTTCCTATTGTGATGATGCTAAAATTATCAACTTTGGATTTTACCGTGATTCGTGCCTCTCTCGAGCGCCACGTAACCACGAATCCAGATTCTCAATCCTTGCGTCTAGCCCCTCTCGGGCGCCTAGAGTTAAAGACAGAAATCGGATTAAAATACCAAAATCCAACCTCAATTATAATCTTACCCTAATTAGCTAATTTAATCAACTATCAAGAAAACAAATCTTAAATAAACCTTAATTATCAAATCAGATTCAATTAACATTCAAAACCTAAGTTCAAACCATATGAAAAATTAAATTCAATAATGACGAATTACTCCCCTTCTTCCTCCTCTCGCTCGGGCAGCAACTCGTTCTCACGGGTGCTGCGATTTCCGGAAATTGGTGGCGTCGGGTAGCAATAGTGAGTGGCCGGAGGTAGAGACGACGGTTAGAAGCCGACGGACGGAGGTAACGTCCGGCGAAGAGCAAAACAGAGCTGACGTTCTCTAACCGGCTCTCTCGAGTCTCGGTTGGAGTCGGAATGGCTCCGGGACTGGTCGGAATATGTAAACGACGCCGGAGGATGGTCGGAAAGTGGAAGTGGCACCGGAGAAGCCCTCTCGGATCACTTCTCGGCCTGGCGAGCGACTCTCGAACTCACCTCGACGGAGACTCTCTCGAGCTCTCCTCGGGTTTGTTCTCAGTTGCTGGACGGCGGTGGACGGCGGTGGACGATGGTGGCACGGTGAAAGGTATTGGCCGGCGAACAGCGGTGGGGAACTCCTCTCGGATCCTCCCCTGTTTCCGGTCAAAGTCCTCTCTTTTGGTCTCTGTTTCTCTTCTCTTCACGCTCCCCTTCTCTTCACGCTCCTCTTCTCTTTAAATATGATTTTCTTATTTTAAAACGATTTGCCCTAGAAATTACCTCCATTTCACTAAGGGCATTTTGGTAAATATCTTCTTCTCCACCCAAATTCTCCTGAAATTCCATAATTGAATCTATAAAAAGCATTTCAGGAAGAAATAAGACTAAAAAATAATGAAATATAATTCAGGAGAGAGAAATATGCAATATCGACAGTGATTAATGCCAAATTCAATAAATGCTCATTTCATTTGAAAACCGATAAGTAACCACCTATAACACAATTATAAAGGTTATTCTATTATAATTAACCTAGTTCTCATGTCAAAATATGGCATCTATCAGTGCACCACATAGGTTCACAATTTCATACTCCAGAATTGATTGTATGGGCAGCACTGGTTTGTAGACAGCAGTCAAAAGGATAATATCACACAACTTCAAAATTTGCAATTGTTCCTGAAATCCAGAAATTGCATCACTATGAAACACAGAAGCAAAACTAGTAGTCAACCCAACCACTCTCTCTAGGACAGCAGCACCATAAGAAATCTGTGCAGTTATTGGGTCATCATGTTGTTCATATGCAGTGTGCATAGAGTTCCATTTTACTAGATCTCTGCATGTCATGCCAACTATTACTTGGTTGGCCTCTCCTGCCCAACCCAACTTCTCCATCTCCCTAAACAGCTTCAGCCCATGGCCTGGGTGTCTACCATGTAAATATCCAGCAATCATACTAGTCCACATCTTTGGTTTGTTGGAAGAGGTCGGAGTGAACTAGACACTAAGCTCAAGTGCCACATGGAACTGACCTGCTTGATTGAGAACAACCACTCTGCAGACATAGTTTTCAGTCATTGGAGCCAGTCCATGTTCATCAAATTGCCCCTCAGTCTATACTAAAATACCAGAGTGCAAGCACTAATCAGACCCAGGTAAGTTACCTCTTCTAGTCCATCGGTGTGAGTTTTCATTTTACCAAACAATTCTATTGAATCTCTGCATAACCCATGTGCAGAAAAACCAGCAGGTTCCTCTATGGACACGTAGGGTACATATAAATCATGGAGTTTCTCAAGGCCAAACAGATTGGTGCGTCTTTCTCCCTTGCTCCAGAGCACCACTGTGAGCACTACGATTAGCCATGCTCTAGAAATGTGCAAACTTGGGGCTGCTGTCCTACATAGTCAACTCTTTTGTAGGCATTTCAGAAAGTATAAGATCAGCCCACAGAAATAGATTGGTTATCTGAACTATGGGAAGCAAGAAAATTTCTTTATGGGCATGTAATTCCACTGGCTGTGATATAGCTCTAAATTTCTTAGGTTGTGTAAGGGTCTAAATCAAAAAATGTAGTTTTCAGGCAGATTGACCTTCAATACTGCTGGAACAAAGTGCAGTGCTGAAATATTTTTTGACTGTAGCCATCCCAGACTTTGCATATACATCCATCAACATTGCCCCATTATCCTGGTTGGCAGCATCTAATGTTCCATTGGCAGCACTTTCCTCAACACCGACATTCAGATGGTTGTGAACACGTTCGGTTTGTCTGTGCTCTTCAAGCTTGAGATGCGCGGACTCATCACGCAATCCAGGGTCACCATCGAAATCACCAGCGGAAGCACAAAATTCATTCAAGTCGTCCTCAACAATTCCAACACCGAACTTCATTTTCGGATTAGTGTGGAAAACAGAATCGAAGTGTCAAGAATTTTCATCTTTCTCAACAGTATCATTATTAGGAGCCAGTTGAAGCAGTTTCAGATCAAAACCCTCTGGACCCAACCTCTCATCTTCTGCCAGGGCAACGATTTCTACTTCGAAATCGAAGTCTCTGGATTTTTTTGCCTTTCAGTTTGCATAACCCTTCAATGGCGAAAAAATGAAACTGCTGACAAAGTTGAGCTTGACTTGTTGCTGACGGCGAAGAACAACCAAATGGAAGCTTGGAGAAGTTAGGTCAAAATTTTTCCGAGACAGAGGTAGCTCGGATTTTTTCTGTCTCCTGTTCTAGGAGAAGTTTTGCTTGCCATGAGAAGGGTTTTTTTTTATGTCTAACCCAATTCATCCATTACCAATGAGGTTTTTGTTGAATAAT
Source organism: Aristolochia californica (assembly GCF_029961685.1). NCBI lineage: Eukaryota > Viridiplantae > Streptophyta > Magnoliopsida > Piperales > Aristolochiaceae > Aristolochia > Aristolochia californica. Next base: position 15,840,077 of record NW_027181992.1, on the reverse strand, counting down.
CCTCCGATTTTGGATTTCCATGGTCCCCAATTTCGGATTTTCATGCTCCAGACTTTTGCTCTGGATTTTCTGCTGGAAGATTTGAGGTCTCACAACCTTTCTCTCTATGGCCTTGGCAAAATACATCTCAATTGTGGCCCCTTCCTCATACATTTTAATGGAAGGACGTATATCATCATGCATTGCTGCCATTCATAGGGAAGAAGAAGAAAAGAGAAGAATCAAGCCGAAGGGAAGCTTGAAAACCCTAGGTTCATTAAGGAGAACGCATACCCCCGATCTCGTTTAGGAGAACTCAAAACCCTTGTTTACTCTAAATCAAGACTTTCCTTTCTCATTTATTTCCCTTAAGTAGGGTTCACATTAACAAGGTTCAAGATAAAATATTACAATAATGCCCCTATGACATATTAACTCTTCAACTGAAATAAAATGAAGTAAAAGAAAATTAAAAGAAAATAAATTAACTTAATACTAAATGACTCAACCACTGTGCCTCTGCATGACTCGGCCTACTATTGAGGTCATAACATAGTGTCTCTACAACTGGAAGTGATATAAAGAATTATTGTTTTAACTCCTTGTGCAACAACCATGGATCCCTTTGTGACTTTCCAGGCTGCACCATTAAAAGTCACATTATGACCTTCACCATCAAGTTGCCCTACTGAGATCAGATCACGCATCAATTTTGGTACATGTCTCACCTTGTGAATTTTCCACACTGTCCCGTTTGACATCCTTAAACTGATATTACCAATATTAACAATATCCAAAGGTTCTCCATTAGCAGGATACACCTTCACATGATCTCCAGCAACATAATTCTCCATGATCTCATGATGTGTGGTGGTGTGAAAAAAAAACTCCTGAATCTAGCACCCAAGAGTCATTAGGGCTATCAATCGACAAGAGTAAAACATCTTGTACCTCTTCAGTCACCGCATTTGCAGCATTAATTTTCTTTTCATCCTCTTCCATGCTTTGCAGCTTTCCTTTATGGGACCAGACTTGCATCAATTCCAACATTCCACATTCCATTCGAATTTGGACTTACTTCAACCATTCCTTGACTTCCCTCTGCCCTTGCCCTTGTTAGAAATCCTCTCGAAGTTCCTACCCCTAGTATTAATACCTATGGCAGAATTAGATGTCAATGATTTTTTGGAGTTCATTCTATGAACTTCCTTCATGAGAATGGTATCTCGAACATCATTAAAGATCAAATTCCCATTGCCTACAGAGTTGCTAACCACAGCCCTTATAGGCTCCCAAAAATTTGGCAGAGATGCCAAAATAATTAAAGCATGATAGTATTGACACTTATGGCAGAATTAGATGTCAATGATTTTTTGAAGTCCTTTCTACGAACTTCCTCAAAGAGAATGGTATCTCGAACGTCATTAAAGATCAAATTCCCGTTGTCTATAGAGTTGCTAACCGCAGACCTCATAGGCTACCAAAATTTTGGGAAAGATGCCAAAATAATTAAAGCACGAACCTCATCATCAAATTTTATTTGAACTGATGTCAATTGATTGACAATCATGCTAAACTCATTCAAATGCGATGAAACTGATGTATTTTCTATCATCTTTAAATCGAAGAGTTTTTTCATGAGATGTACTTTTTTATTTGCGAAAGGTTTCTCATACATGTCGGATAGAATCTTCATCATCCCTATTGTAGTTTTCTCTGATGCCACATTGTGAGCAACGTTCTTTGATAATGTTAACCGGACTACTCCAAACACATCTATCGAGGAGATTTCTTTCATCATCTTTCATACCTTCTAGTTTCACATCCAAAAGTAGTGCATGCAGCTTTTTATTGTACATATAATCTTCAATTTGCATCCTCCAAAATGCAAAATCCATACCATCAAACTTGTTGATTCCAAGTGTCGATCCTTCTCTGCCAGACATTGCTCTTAATCATGAACCAAAGCTCTGATACCACTTGTTACATATTAGACGTCCTAATTCCAAACTAATGAGAGAAACAATAATAAACGTGGAAGAAGGGAAAAACAAGCACAAAAAAGCACAACAAGATTTATACAGGTTCGCCTCAATGTGAGACTACGTCCTGTCTTTCGCCGCTGTAGTAATCCACTATGAAGATGAAATACTTTACAAGAGAAACCACACACTTACAAGTGTTTCTCTCTAACCTCTTGGGATGCAACTCGAGATGCTCCTCGGATTAAGATGATAAACCCTAATAGCGGTGCCCCTCATTGATAAAGATAAAATTAGGGCAACCGCGATGCAAGAGTAAAATTCCCAAATTGCGCTTAATAAAATAACAGTTAATATATCGTGAAATAACTGCAACTCGAGATGATCCGCGACCAACTCAGCGTAATGTATTAATTAGGCTCCACATCTTAACATGGAATTGGTAGTTGTATATGCCAATCAGCCAAATACTCAGTAGCATGAGATATGCCTTTCATATTATGGGAATTTTCTAGCAAAATACCAGGCCGAATCAACCGAATGGATACCATTCATATTGGCCAATCAGAAGGCTATGGCTTTGTTGAGTTTGTCAATCGGTCTGCAGCTGAAAGAATTCTCCAGTCATACAATGTAATTCCAACCTTCATCGAGAGCTTCCTTTGGAAAATTTTGCTCAAGAATCCTTTTCCTCCGATCACCATGATGGATGCAAAGCGAAAGCTGCAAGGAACTCATTAGACGATAGCATCAGAGTAAGGATCAACAGATGCTTACCACATTGTGAATAAAAAATCTCATTAGTTTATTGAAGTCCCAACGTGGATCATTGAATGTGTTGTGAACTAGTAACATTCACCAAGATACAATGTTGTGAGTTTACTTTCGCATTAATGAGTGGAGAATAAAAAATAATTATACCAATCTTCAACTTTCATTTAGTTAGAGTCCAAGGATGGAAATAATTTTCACGTATCCTTAGCCTTGATTGATACAAGGAAAATCGATGAATCAATTTCTCCAAGGTATTGAAGAGAGGTCTCTTGCAACAAAGTAGTAGTGCTGATTTTTAGAGGATCTATCTAGCAACTCAAGAGGAAAAACAAATTCTTCCAAGCTCAAGCATAGCAGTCCAACAGTATACCAACAAGTTTATCAAACATAGCAACAATTACACCAAGCATAGCAACAAGTACACCAAGCATAGCATTCGAACAGATTAGTAGTAACAAATCAATGCAGATTAGCAGTAATAACTAGGAAGCCATGCCAAATAATTCCTTCATGAATCATTATCCGAGTACCAAAAAAATATTTTGGAATCCTAAAATCATTGTTCTGATACTGTGTTGATTACAGGAATCCATATTGTTAAGATCTTCAACTTAGGGTGTATGAGAGAAGAGAGAAGAGAGAAGAAGGAGAAAAGAAGAGGTGAGATGAAGTGAAGGAAGAGAGAGGTAAGGAAGGATAAGAGAGAAAGAGAGAAAAGGATACATAGAGGATAGAAGAGAGGGAAGAATAAGAGTTGTGAAGATACCTCAACCCTTCACCCTAACCTTTATAGATGAAAAAGATACATGAATTATAAGTATGCCCTTCACCCTAAGATTATTGCAATAATGCCACTCAAGCTTGTTTATGTCTTTCAACAAAATTTATACGTCAAAAGAAAGATCTTTAAGTATATTTTATACATTATCAAAATATTTCTCAATCTTAGTTTTCTAGAGGGAGATATCATTTTCGCATGGGTCAGTGGTCATGCTAGTCAAAGAAGAAAGAGTACTCAGTTCGGCTAGCTTATAGAGTCCCAAATCGATCAGATTTTTTCTCACAAAATAAGTATATTTTATGAAGACATATTATACTTGGATGAAAGCTATTGAAGTTTATTTTCATAAGGATAAAATTTTATATCAATCTGATATATATTTAAGAAGAAACTCGCATTAGATTCAGCAAAGCCCACGCTATAAAATGATATAATCAAAAGGTCATAAAAGATTCAAGAACAAATCTTTTTATATCAAATTAGATTTAAAATTAAAGATAATTTAGTATAGTTTCTTGAACATTGTGATTTTGAGCTATATTTTGGAGATGTAGATACCAGAAGTATAAAGGTCAGTTCTACCAAAAATCTCTCTTTTTTTCCTATTTTCTCTCGTATTATCTCGTTAGGCATTGACATGAATTGAATGTCCTTTTCTCCTAGGGGGGTTAGTCCACAATGAACTTGAAATGAAATGAAGATTTTAATTCATCTTAAATGAATTGATTCAAATTCAACTCATCCTTGGGTGTTAGTATAGATGAGTTCAAGTACACTAGAAAACAGATTCCGGTGTTAGTGCCCCAAAATGAAAAATATGATATAAACAAGAGAATGAGTAACTTTTTGTAATATACTTAAATAGAATATATACCTAAAAAGATAATTAAAAAAAAGCATGGTTACGACACTTATAAGTGATTTTATGTGTAGTATTAAAATATATTAATAAACTAATTAATGAAAGACTATATTATATTACTTAATGATTACAGTTTATTATACATTAGTATAATAATTACGTGAGGTTAGAATAAATTATAAAAAAATAAAATAAAAGTAAACAAAACATAAGCGAATATAATAAAGAAATATTTTTTTGATAATATAAGATATATTTTAACATTAAAAATGACTAATTTAATACATTAATAAATAAATATACAATAAAAAATAAATATATTATTTTATAAATAACATAATATATATTTTTACATATTATTAATTAATAATATATTGTCATAAAATTTAAAACCATTGGTTTAATTAACTATAGCAATGCGATAATTAAACCAAAACAATTTATCAAATGTTTATTTTAACAATATTTTAATTATGACTATTAAATCTCTAATTTAATATAGTAATTATAAAGTAAATATATTGAATAAATAAAAATATTATTTTATAAATAAAAATTATGGATTATTATTTTTCTGATGTTGGTTTAATTTTTTTTAACTTAGGAAAAATTAAACCAACTTCGTCTTCCTCATGGCGCCCCAATGGCCGATGCGTTGTCTTCCTTGCAATGTCGATAATGGCAGGAGACTATGACAGGCCAGTAGGCAACGATGACGGAGGCAGCGCTTCGATGGTATGCCGAGAGGGAGAAGAGAGGGAGGCCAAGAGGCTACGCGATAGAGGCTCAACCTCCCGTGCTCTGTGATGGCTGCTTTGTGATGAAGGTCGAGAGCGAGACGAGAGGGATGCCGAGAGGGAGAAGATAGAGGGAAAAAATTTTGGGGAGAAAGGCCGAGCAGGAGAAAAAAATTTCGGGAGAGGAAGCGAATTGTGGGAATTTTTTTCCTTCAAGGGGAGGGACAAACGCGTCCCGCACGCGATTCATGTTGATGATTCACAAAATAGGTATGAAACCTAATTCCCCCATTTTTACCTGAGCACATTACTTGACATGATTCAAATAAGGGGAGATCATTTTGGACTAACGACTTAATCGAATGAATTGAGTAATGCGGGAGTAATTCATGTCTGATTCATTTTGGACTAACCTCCCCTAAAATCCGAGTTTTTTAGCCAAAAGTTTCTTCTAATTGGAGAGTTTTGGTCCAACTTAAACACTCCATGATGTGCTCATTCAAGATATGCAATATCTTATGTCAATGTTGCAAGTTTTGAGCTTTTTATTAAGTTGTGGAGCCTAATCCACACCTTACGTTGAGTCGATATGCTAAGTCCCAGCCAAGTCCATGATATATTAACTGTTGTTTTAGTAAGGGTAGTTTGGGAATTTTACTCTCTTATTGTGGTTGCCCTAAGATATGGAATTTTTACATCACTTCCAATTGCAGAGACACGGTTACAGTTGCTGATGCTGCTATTGATTCTGATTTGTGGCATTATAGGCTCGGTCACATGAGTGAGAATGAAATGAAAGTGCTTTAGTCCAAAGGAAAGCTACCAAGGTTGAAAACCGTAAATAACAGTTTATATGGATGCTGTATTTTTGGAAAACAAAAAAGGGTTAGCTATTCTAAGGTTGGAAAGAAGCAAAAGGCTGTAAAATTGGAGTTGGTTCACACAGATGTGGGGGTCTTTAAACTGTTATTTCCCTTGGTGGTTCTAACTACTATGTGACATTTATTGATGATGCAAGAAGAAAGGTAAGGGTTTATTTCCTAAAAAAGATGGTTGTTGTCATTGATACATTCAAGAGATGGAGAATAATGGTTGAGACTGAGATAAATTTGAAGGTGAAGTGCTCACAATAAGATAATGGGGGAAAATACATAGATGATGATTTCAAGCAGTACTGTGCTGATAATGGAATCAAGATGAAGAAGTCCATTATTGGAAAACCTCAATAGAATGGTGTAGCTGAGAGGATGAACAAGTCCTTGAGCGAGCATGCTTGGAGCATGAGATTACATGCGGGATTGCCAAAGATATTTTGGTCTGAGGGTATTAGCATCGTTACCTATTTGATTAACAAAGGTCCTTCAACACCATTGGATTGCAAAATACGAGAAGAGGTCTAGAGAGGCAAAGAGGTAAACATTTCTTTCTTGAAAATCTTTAGTTGTGTTTCTTATATTCATATTGATTCTCCTGTCATAAGTAAACTTGATGCTAAATCTAAGATATGTTTCTTTATTGGCTATGGTGGAACCGAGTTTGGTTCTCACTTCTGGAATGACCAAAAGTCGTAAGGTTATCAGGAGCAAGGATGTGATCTTCAATGAAGGTTCCTTATATAAGGATAGGTTGAGAATAGAGTCTGAGAGTACAAGTGTTGAATCCAGGAAGTAAGAAGTGATTCACTTGAGAGATCTTCTAGTTATTGAGATGGAGAATATTGCTCAGGAAGTATAGGAAAACGTACCCCTAAAAATAAATTAGAACATTCTTGTGACTAAACTCAAGAGATCTGCCAAAACTAGTAGACCACCACAGAGGTACTCCCCTGCGTTGAATTATATTCTTGTTGGAAGATGGGCCCAAGCCCACACGACCAAGGAAGACCCACATATCTAAGAGTGTTGGAAGATGAGCCCAAGCCCATAAGATATGGATCCACGAAAGATGGGCTCAAGCCCACATGACCAAGGCAGGCCCACATACCTAAGAATGTTGGAAGATGGGCCCAAGCCCATAAGATATGGGACCCACCATGATCACGTGAGGTGGCCTAAGAAAATTAGAAGACTAATAGAGCCACATTTATTATGGAACCAAGTCTCATAGAAGAGTTTCAATTTAGAGGTATTTTAGTCATGTTAGTCTTCTATTTATATTGGGTTATTTAATTATGCTAGGACTTATCTTTAAGTGTTAGAGTTTGAGTGTAATTTGGACAAAGGTAGTTTAATTGTAATTGGACTCTACTACCTTCCTCTATTATAAATAGAGGTCCATGTACTCTTATTACAAAAGTCAATGAAGTATTTCTGTTTTCCATAAATCCAACATGATATCAAAGTAGGTTATGTGAGTCGACTTGGTCAACCCACATAAATAATGAGATCCTTTGCTCTAAACCCTAAACCCTAAGTCTAGGTTCGTATTTTTTTTATTCCCTACACCCATTACTTTTATGTGTGTTTTTACCTATATACTGAGCTTTTAATATTGAAAATTATATATTTATGAAAAGATATTTGAGTCTAATTTCCAATAATTTTTTTTTCTAATCGTAGTTATCTACCAAGAGAAATCGATATTTAAAACAGCAAAGGTCAGATTGCAAAAGAGGGACATGCAGCAACAGAAAGCTTCAACTATCGAGGTATTTTTTACTATTAAAAACAAGACTTTATATGGAGAATTACATATAAAAAGGAACATCTGTAAGTATAGTTTCTTACCTCTTCAACCAATAATAAATCTAAGTTTTTTATAAGGAGATATTGATCTTGGAAGAGTCAATGGTCACTCTAGCAAAAGGAGAAACAATACTTAGTTCGGCTAGATGACAGAGAGTGAAATCTATCAAATTATTTATCTTCTGATAATTATATTTTATGAATATAAGTTATACTTGGATTAAAGGTATTTAAGTATAGTTTTAGAATGAGAAAATTTCATGTCATTCTGATATATATTTAAAGATATATTCGCATTGGAAGAATCAAAGGTCATGGTGGTATTCTATTGGATTGGAAAAAAATCTCACTTCTCTATGGTTAGAGGGTTCATTTTTACATTTATGTTTTTTGGGTTTATTTCTACATCTATGATATTTGGTTCAAGCTGGGATCACTACCATTACCTCCCAGCTTGATGGGGGAGAAGTAGAAGAAGTAGAAGAAAGAGGTATTTTATTCCATATGTTGTGAATAAGTTTTATGTGACCACAATATTCAAGAAAGGAGAGCACAAATGAAGCTTGTGCATCTAAGAAGAAATTTTTATATCGGATTACTTCTTAGGTCCTTTTACAAGGTTTATTATTTTGGTTTGTGTTATATGTTGGAAAATGGTCGTGTTATATTTAGTTGCAGCTATTATATCACTTTGGATGAGTCATTATTATTGAAGAAGAGGTAGCCTCAGTATATGTTATATCACCATGATGGAGGAGCTTATTACTACATCAGCTACCCGTAAGGACATCTATGTTATTTCACCATCATGGAAGAGTTTATTACTAACTCTATGTTATACCCCCATGAATTGGCATTTATTACTCCTACCACTTGAAAGTCGTTATCCTGTGGAGGGACATGGTGACGGAGGAGTTTTTTTATTACACTTCCAAACAACGTATAGATCCACTTCCTACATTAATAGGAGTGGCACTACCTAATGAAGATAGGACTGTGACAAACATCCATCATGAGTTATTTGACTGGATTATGGAGCAATGTCATACAGCTTGAAGTAATTTTACTCTCACTTATTTTATGCCAGCTAGGCCTCATGAAGGAGAGAACCAGCGTGAGGGGGAGTGTTTGAAGATATGGGGGACTACCATTTTATACAAAAAGATTCTATATCTCATTTGCAACAAGTTGGGAGTTCATGATGTAAGAAATGGAGGACTGCCATTTTATACAAAAAGATTTTTTACATCATTTTACAACAAGCTGGGAGTTAATGATGTTCTCTCACCCCCCAGCTTGAGGGGGAGTGTTGAAAGATGGGCCCAAGCCCACACGACCAAGGAAGGACCACATATATAAGAGTGTTGGAAGATGGGCCCAATCCCATAAGATATGGATCCACGGAAGATGGGCTCAAGCCCACATGACCAAGGAAGGTTATTATGGTCCCTAGTCATGGATCGAGTAATGCGGTGTGGGAGTTGTGAATCCAGCACTATAAGTGAGTTGCTGAAATCGGTAAGGAAGAAGAAAAATCCTTTCTTGGTACTGATCTCAGATTGGAAGGGGAAAAATTCTCTTATAAAGCTAATCTGCTGTTGGATGGTAAGGGCAGAGAGCCCTTACTGTTTCTGCTTGGACAGGAGGAGAAAGACCCCTCTTTTTATCACAAAAAAGAGGGTTTGGATCCCTCTTGGTTGCTGCTCGTGATAGGGCTAGAAAGCCTCAATTTTGTATAACTATTGGATCACGTCTTAGGGCTTCCTTACCTTCTTCCTACTGGTATTGATGCTTCAATTAATGGCACTAGTGCTACTTGTGATAAGAGGATTGAGAATCCTCTTTTCTTGCTAGGAAAGGAGGATAGGGACCCTCTCTTGCTACTATTGGTGAAAAGGAGGCTTAAGCCTCTGTTTGAACTCGGAAAAGGGACAGCAAACTCCCTTCTCTTCTTTGATATGGATCAATGGAATAGCAATCAAGGGATGATGAAAAGATATTCAAATTCTAAGGGAACCTGAACCTAGAGCTCATCAAGGAGACCTCCAAACCCTAGAGCTCATCAAGGAGAACTCTAAACCTTGTTTACCTAATTCAACACTTCCCTTTTTCTCATTCCTTTGCTTCTTAAGTAGGCTTGACGTCCCCCCTAGTTTTAGGGTTAAATATTATAATTCTGCCCCTATGGCAATTTAACTTAAATAATGAATGAAAAACGAACTTAAAACAATGTGGAAAGAAAACTATTAACTCTGTAACTCAGTGCGCCTCCATTGTATGACTCGGTTAGCTATTGAGTCCACAACATCTGCCTCCCATTGGAGAAAGAGCTTGTCCTCAAGCTCGAAAGTCGGGTAAACCTGTTTGAAAATGTCCAACAACTCCCATGTAGTTGCTTCAGGTTCTGTAGCTGTCCACTGTACTAGAATCTGTTGGGATCTTCCCGGGCCTGGAAGAGAACTCTTGTTCTTTGAATATGTAATGGTGGAATCGGAATGTAATGGATTGAGCTTTGAAGGAAGCTCGACCTGGACCTCTGAGGGAGAATCTGACCTGGCTAAACTTAATTTACTCAATGCTTGCCTTCATTCAGCTTTCCGTACCAATAAATATGTTTGGGGATGAAAATACAACTTAGACCCATGGGTCAATTGGTTCACGCCAAATTACATCCAAACCAAACCAAACCAAATTTAACATACATGGAAAGGGAAATAATTTAATTCCTGCACTTGTTGATAACTCGGGATGCTATGGAGTCCATAAGATCACCCCCCTCCCCCCCCCCCCTACTATAGAAAGAACTTTTCCTCAAGGTCAAAAGAGGGGTAGAGAGCTCTGAAAGCGGCAAAGGGCTTCCATGTAGTGTCACTGGGGTCAGCATCAGCCCACTACACTAGAACCTCCCAATCGCCCTAAATGCGGTGATCCTGCAACACCTGCGCTGGAGTAGAAAGGACCCGACCTTCATGTAGCGGTGGCAGAGGGGTGTGTAGCAATGGGGAGTCTTCCTGGAAGGCCTTCAATTTGGAGACGTGAAACACATTGTGGATCTTAGCTTCTGGTGGAAGCTGCAAGCGGTAGGCGACTGTGCCAATGTCGACCAACACCTGAAAGGGACCATAATATTTCAGGGAGAGTTTGTGACATTTGGAGGCGGTCAGTGAAAGCTGCATGTAATGTTGGAGACGTAGCCACACACAATCCCTGAGAGAGAAGAACACTTCCCGGTGCTTCTTATCATAAGATAGTTTCATAGCATGTTGGGCCACCTGGAGATGAGTGCTCACCTCACTGAGCATGACATCCCTTTCTGCTAAAGCCTGGTCCAAGGTGGCTACGTTGGATGTACCTGGTTCATACAACAAAAGCCAAGGCGGATCTCTGACATATACTACCTTGAATGGATTAGTACCGAGGGCGTTGTGGTATGATGTATTATAACAGAACTCTGCCCATGCCGACCACTTAACCCACCTTTTAGGTGAGTCCCCCACAAAACAACGGAGATACATCTCAATCATCATGTTAACTACCTCGGTCTGTCAATCACTCTACGGATGGTAGATGGAAGAGAATGCCAATTTCGTGTCTTGCAGCTTCCATAGTTCTTTCCAAAATGTATTAGTAAAGATGGCGTCCCTGTCACTAGTAATGGACACAGGCATCCCATGTAACCGAACAATGTTATCCATGAAGATCTGAGCCACGTGAGCGGCTGTGTAGGGATGTGCCTAAGGGAGGAAATGGCCATACTTGGAGAAACGGTCAACCACAACAAATATAACGGATTTAGAGGAAGAGGGGGGAAGGCCATCAATGAAGTCCATGGAAATATTTGACCATACCTATGACTGTAGCTGAAGTGGTTGGAGCAACCCCGCTGGACTTAATGAATCGGCTTTGTTCCGTTGACAAGTCTGACAAATCGCCACATAATCTGTTACGCTGCTTTTCATACCCTTCCAATAAAAATCGCTACTGAGGAGAAAATATGTTTTCTGTCTGCCCTCATGTGTACTGTCATGGAAAGAGGCTAAGATACTGGGAATAAGTGGTGAGGTGTGGTGCAGAAAAATCCAATTCCTGAACAAGATAAGACGATCTTGGATCATCCAATGGATATCCAATGTTGCATGCTGAATATCATGATATAAGGCAATGAGTTCCGGATGCTGTGTCTCCTCACGTATAGAATCCAGCAAAAGAACTTTGGGCTGACTGATAGCACGTAAGTGTGGCTCTAGAACGTCCCAGCAAGACAAGGCATCGGCGCCCACATTCAAACTATCAGGTTTATACTCAACTATAAAGTCAAACCCCATCAGCTTATTGAACCAGTGCTGCTGAGGGGAGGTGGTGAGATGCTGCTCAAGAAGATACTTCAGGCTGCAATGATCGGTTCGAATAAGAAATGGGCACCACCAGAGATAAGGCCGCCAGTGATGGATTGATTTATCTAAACTAATTAATTCCCTTTCATAAGCCGCTAGTTTGTGATGGTGTGGGCCAAGCTGTCGGCTGAAATAAGAGATCAGGTGGCCTTGTTGTCGTAACACTGCACCTATACCTCCGTTCGAAGCATCACATTCCACTACAAACAACTGATCAAAATCCGGGAGTTGCAAAACTGGCGCTGAAGATAATGCTTCCATCAACTGCTGAAAGGAATGATCCGCTGTCTCGGACCAGGTGAAAGCATTTTTATTGAGGAGATTGTGGAGTGGCGCGACAATTTGGCCATAGCTGCAGATAAATTTTCTGTAATACCCAGTGAGGCCCAAAACTCCCCTTGACACTGTGATGGAGGTCGGAGGAGGCCAATTTGTGACGGCCTGAATCTTGCTCTGGTCAAAATTCACCCCAACTACTGAAATAACATGGCCCAAGTATGCCACCTCAGAGGTACCCATAGAACATTTGGACTTGTTTAAAACCAAATGATGGGAGCGGATAAGAGTAAATACATGGTGAAGGTGTTGAAGGTGCTCGTTCCAGTGTTTTCTATACATCAATATATCATAAGAAAAACAAGAACATATTTCCGCAAGATAGAGCAAAATACCTCATTCATTAGGTCCTGGAATGTGGATGGTGCATTGGAGAGAACAAAGGGCATGCCGAGGAACTAGAAATGACCATGGTGTGCGCGGAACGCGGTCTTCTCCACATCTGAAGGATGAACTCAAATCTGATGATAATCGGACTTCAAGTCCAGCTTGGTAAATATAGTGGTACCATGTAACTCATCTAATAACTCATCCACCACTGGAATGGAAAATTTGTCTTTAATTTTGTGAGCATTGAGCTGCCTGTAGTCCACACAAAACCTCCACGACTTGTCATGCTTTTTGACCAGTAACACCAAGCATGAGAAAGGAGACCTGCTGGGCCGTATAATTCCCTGGATGAGCATATTTTAGCATTGGCGTTCAATTTCATCCTTCTGTAAGTGGGGTAATGGTAAGGCCAAACCACCACACATTTAGTTCCCATTTGCAATCTAATGCGGTGATCCCAGTGGCAAATAAGCGGAAGAGTAGAAGGTGCCTGAAAGAAATCTTCAAAGTCTGTAAGTAGTTGAGATAATTTACAGAGCTCGGTGCTCTAAATCTGAACTGCCTGAAGTGTGCAGGGCACAGTAGCATGTGTACCATGCAAGGTTATCTGACGTTGGGCCTCTGTGAAGGTCATGATCAGGGCCTGAAAATCCCATAAAATAGGCCCCAACATTTGGAGTCATTTAACTCCGAGTACCAAATCAAATCCTGCCAGAGGAATCACCAAGAAATTGGCAATAAAGGAGTGGCCTTCAATAGCAAAGGGGGTAGCTGTAGAGATACCCACACTGGCAATTTTGGCCCCATTGGCCACTGAGAGTGAGAGGCCTGTGTTCTGCTGGATTACTAACCCAAGATGTTCTGCCGCTGGCTGACTGATGAAGTTATGTATGCTACCTGAGTCAACTAAGGCTAGTAACTGTAGAAGGTACAACTGTGCCGAACTTGCATTGTGTTGGAATTGTGCAGGTTAGTCATGGCATGGAGTGAAATAGCTGGGGCCTCCTGGTCTATCTCAACAATGTCTTCCTCGAGTAGTATGTCCTCAGAATCCTCACAGAGAATTACACTGAACAATTTTTTGCATATGTGAACCTGGAAATACTGGTCATCACAATTAAAACAAAGGCCATTGGCCCTCCTCTGTTCCATCTCTTGTCTATGCGTGGAGGAAGAACTCTCTACACGCTGGGCTGTAGTAGGACCTGTACGTGGAGGCCTTGAATAGGGTGATGGCATAGTGGTATTTGTCCTACTTGGCCAAGCTAGTTTTCTGATCAGTGATTCCTTTAGAACACGCTGTTTAGTATCAATTGTCCTGGCCAACTTCATAGCATGATCCAAATATCTAGGGCCATGTAATTTAACCTCCGAACACAGGGCCTCAGTCAATCTAGCAGTAAAGACTTGAACATACTGGGAGGGTTTGACAAAATTACTAGCTTTGGCCAAACATTCCTGGAAGGTCTTTTGGTACACATCAAGTGGGCTTGTCTGTTTAAAATTTATCAATTCGCCCAACGAATTGCTATTGGCTGGAGGACCAAACTTCATCATGCAAGATTGTCTAAATGTCTCCCAATCCTGAACCAAATGTTCATTTCGGAATTGGTGGAACCATAGGAGCGCTTCATCGAGCATATGGTATGCGGCCAACTGGACCCGGTCATTTGCCTATGTTTTTTTATGGCAAAAGAACTGGTCACATTTGTGTAACCAGATCAAGGGGTCCTTAGACCTATCAAATGTCAGAAACTCCAATTTCACATACCTGGGAACCAAATTTGGTCCTTGGGTGTGAGGTGCCATAGGTGGATGGGGTGGCGCAGCAGTGGTGGAGGAGGAGGTGGTAGCTTGTGGTGCTCAGCCGACGGCGGTGGTCCTTGACCCCCACCTTCATCAAGTCGCCGGAGAATGAGCTCTAGTGTCGTATTCACGGTCTCCGTTGAAGTGTGAAGATCATCAATACCTACATCTGATCTTTGATGATTGGCATCAATAAGCTGATGCAAATCCTCCGGGGAAGAGGAATCCCCAATGGTGGACTTGTCTGATACCAAGATGTTGGGATCTTCTTGGGCCATGGATCTCATCACCCTTCTTCCCTCTCTTCCCTCCAGATTGACTGTTGACGCTGGAAGAGAACTCCCATTCTTTGAACTTGTAATGGTGGAATCAGAATGGAATGGATTGAGCTTTGAAGGAAGCTCGACCTGGACCTCTGAGGGAGAATCCAACCTGGCTAAAATTAATTTACTTAATGCTTGCCTTCATACATCTTTCCCTCCCAATAAATATGTTTGGGGACGAAAATACAACTTAGACCCATGGGTCAATTGGTTCACGCCAAATTACATCCAAACCAAACCAAACCAAATTTAACATACATGGAAAGGAAAATAATTTAATTCCTATGCTTGTTGATAACTCGGGATGTTATGGAGTCCATCACAGAATCTCCCACTGGTCGTTAACCAAATGGGCACGTAACACCGCAGTTGGTGTAAGAATGATTTGTCCGTCATCCACTGAAGGAAGGAACGCAGTGGATGTAGGTGGTGCCCTTGTATATGGTTTCAGGAGGGAGACATGAAACACATGATGTAGCTTGGCCGTGGCTGGCAGTTATAGTTGATAGGCTACCGACGCCACGCGTTGAATAATGGATAAAGCCCAAAATACTTGGGGGAGAGCTTATGGTGTGGTGGTCCCGCAAGGGACTACTGGCGGTATGGTTGTAAGTGTAACCAAACATAGTCCCCTACCTCGTACGAGATATCTCAGTGTCCCTTTTCATAGCCATCATTCATTTGAACTTGACCTTGTCGTAGGCATTCTGCAATATTCTATAACACCTAGTCGCGATCCATGAGTGCCCGATCAATGGCATCCACACAGGTGGACCCTGGAGTATAAGAGAGAAGGCGAGGGGGATCCCGGCCATAAAAAAAACCCTGAAAGGAGTGGATTGCAAGGCTGAGTGGAATGAAGTGTTGTAATAGTATTCAGCCCACGATAGCCATTGAACCCATTGTTTTAAACGATCGCCCGCAAGGCACCACAGATACATTTCAATGGTGCGGTTAACCACCTCGGTTTGACCATCTGTCTGAGGATGATATGCGGAGGAGAATTTCAATTTTGTGCCGCTCAGACGAAAAAGCTCCAGCCAAAAAGTGTTGGTGAAAACCGTGTCCTGATCAGTGACAATAGATTTTGGAATTCCATGTAATCGGACAACATGCTCAAGGAAAGTCTGTGCTACCCGTGATGTTGTATATGGATGAGCCATAGGAAAAAATGTGCATACTTGGAGAATCGATCGACCACCACAAATAGTACTGATTTTTTGACTGACTGTGTAAGACCGTCAATAAAGTCCATCAAAATATCGGCCCATATCTATGTAGGGAGGGCGAGAGGTTGTAGAAGACCTATTGGACTTAAGTGGTCGGCTTTGTTGCGTTGACATATGTTATGGCGCTGGGTTAAGTACCTATGCCTTTCACTCCTAACATGACGGTCTTTTGGGTAGTATTGGCTAGGTGCTTAACATTGGTATCAGAGCAGGCTCCCACATCGTGATTTTGGGTCCCAGGACACGCAAAGGCCAGATTAAAATACTGGTAGGTCCTTGTGATAAGGCCTAGGTCGGGCCAGTGTCATTGTGTGGGCGCAAAGGTTGGATTAAAATACTGGTTGGTCGCATCTAGGTATTATCGTGGTTGGGCCAGTGTCGTTGCGCTGCCGTGGTCGTTAGCTCGCGAAGGTGGTGTGTGATGTTATGGCCCTAGATTAAGTACCTATGTCTTCCGCTCCTAATAGGTCAGTCTTTTGGGTAGTATTGGCTAGGTGTTTAACGTTGTTACGGACCTGGGTCATGGATCGAGTAACACGGTGTGGGATTTGTGAATCCAGCACTGGTACTGAGTTGCTAGACTCGGTAAAGAGGGTTAAAGATCCCTTCTTGGACTAATCTTCCACCCGTGATCTGTCTCCCTTTTTATGAACCCACTCTAGTGCTAAAGTTATAGCTAGAATGGAATAATTCACGTGGAGAGATAATGGAAGAAGTACCTTTTCTTGGTCACGTAAATCATGGTTTCAACCCTAATTTGGTTGCTACTCGTGCTAGGATTGAAGTCCTAGCTTATGTGTAGCCCTTGGCTCACCTTGGTAGACGTTGATGCTAGGTTTCAGTGATGCTTCCAAGCTAGGAAGGGATGCACCAGATCTTCACGTGGAAGAATCAGAAAATCCTTCCTTTTTCAGCTAGTCAAGAGGGTTAGAACCCTTGCTGATTGTTGACGCTGAGAAGGAGGGGAGACCCTCTCTTTGGGCACGGAAAAGGGGTAGGAAGCTCCTCTTCCTAGTATGGATTATGAAGGATGAAGATGGACAAATTTGGATGAGGATGGAGGGTGAAGGATAGGTTGGATTTTTGGAGTAAACCCTAAACTCGAGATCAAGAGATGATCTCAGCCTGTTTACACTAGGGTATTCTAACATCTCAAAGCTTACCTATTTCATTCATTCTTTCCTTTAAATAGATCACGTCATGGAGTTTTAGCGTTAGGGTTACAATAATTCCCCATAATGCCCTTACATATAAAATTAATTAGAAATAAATCCTACTTAAAACAATATAAGAAATAAATCCTACTCAAAGTATGTTAGGGTCCTGGGCATTAAGTACCTATGTCTTCTGGCCTATTAGGAGCGGAAGACATAGGTACTCAATGCCTAGGACCCTAACATTACACCCCCCTTCGCGAGCCGACATCCACGACGGCTAGCACTAGCGGTGGCCCACTCAAGCGGTTGCCCCATTGCAGTTCTCCAGGTCGGCCCCTTCCACTTGGTCGCCCCTTCCGCTTCGGTAGCACACACTGGGATTCGAACTCGTGATCGAATGCTAGATCTGATACCAAATGTTAAGCACCTAGCCAATACTACCTCAAAGACTAGCCTATTAGGAGTGGAAAACATAGGTACTTAATGCCCAGGACCCTAACAAAGTAATATAAGAAATAAATCCTATTGAGTGAGTTGTTGTTGCCTCCTTTGTTGTGTTACTCGGTGTGCTATTGAGTCCACAACATCTGCCTCCCCATGGAGAAAGAGCTTGTCCTCAAGCTCAAAATCTGGGTAGACTTGTTTGAAGATGTCCACATGTTCCCATGTTGCAGCATCGACGTCAATGTCCGTCCACTGAACGAGAATCTTCGAAAGGTCATTGGTCAGCCGAGCGCGTAACACCGTAGCTGAGTTAAGAATAACCTCACCATTATCAACCGGTGGTAGGAATGGAGTGGATGTAGGTTGTGTCCCGGAATGTGGCTTCAAAAGAGAGACATGAAACACATCATGAATTTTGGCCGTGTTCGGTAATTTGAGCTAATAGGTGACTGGTCCCACGTGTCGAAGAATGGGAAACGGCCCAAAAAATTTAGGAGAGAGCTTATGTCGTGGAGGTCCCACAAGAGACTACTGACGGTAGGGCAGGAGCCTTAACCACACATACTCCCCAACCTCAAAGGAGACCTCACAGTGGCCTTTGTCGTAGACATCCTTCATTCGAGCTTGGGCGTGTCATAGCCGTTCTGTGATATTCTGTAACAGCAGATCCCGGTCCATGAGTGCATGATCAATCGCGTCCACACAGGTGGACCCTGGGTTGTATGAGAGAAAGTGAGGTGGATCCCGACCACATATAACCCAGAAAGGAGTGGATTTCAAGGCAGAGTGGAACGAAGTGTTGTAACAGTATTCGGCCCATGGAAACCATTGAACCCATTGCCGCGGACGATCCCCCACCAAGCACAGTAGGTACATCTCGATGGTGTGGTTCACCACCTTTGTCTGTTCGTCTATCTGTGGATGAAAGGCGGAGGAGAACTTCAATTTAGTCCCGCTCAAGCAAAAAAATTCCCGCCAAAAGGTGCTCGTGAAAACTGCATCTCTGTCACTCACAATGGATTCTGGAATGCCACTTAAGTGGACGATCTGCTCCAGGAAAGTCTGAGCAACCCTTGTTGTTGTATAAGGATGAGCCAACAGTATAAAATGTCTGTACTTGCAGAATCTATCAACCACCATGAAAAGTACGGATTTGCCAGAGGACAGTGGTCGACCTGCCACAAAATCCTTCGAAATGTCAGCCCAAACCTGCGTAAGAAGGGCCAGAGGCTAGAGAAGACAGGCTGGACTCAAGTGCTCAGCTTTGTTGCACTGGTAGACCTGATAGTCGCCCACATAAGTCGCAATAGAGGGTTTCATGGCTTGCCAGTAAAAATCAACTCGAATTCTGTGGATGCGAGGGCAGCTTTGAGTGCCAAAAACCACTTGATGGCCTCCTCATTCCAAATAAAGGATTTTTTCTTGAGCAGACTGGTCAATGGTGCTGCCACCGGCCCATAGTTTTGAATAAATTTGCCATAGTAGCCTGCAAGACCCAAAAAACCCCGTAATGCAGAACAAGACGGTGGCTTCGGCCACTCGTGAATAACTTGAATCTTCTTGGGATCCACCGTAACCCCCTCATGTGAGATAATGTGTCCCAGATACCCCACATGTGAAGCCGCAAAAGAACACTTGGAATGTTTCAAATAGAGCAAATGTGCTCGTAACAAGTCGAAAACAATCCTCAAGTGTGCAAAATGCTCCTCAACCGACTTGCTATATATATAAATATCATAAAAAAACACAAGAACAAATTTTCGAAGATAGGGGCTAAATGACTCGTTCATCAAAGTTTGAAAAGTGGAGGGTGCATTGGATAACCCGAACGGCATGACGACAAACTCAAAGTGGCCATGGAGCGTGTGGAATGTCGTTTTCTCGATATCAGAGGGGTGCATCCGGACCTGAAGGTATCCTGAATGGAGGTCGAGTTTAGTGAATAACCAAGACCCATGTAACTCATTCAGGAGCTCATCCACTACCAGAATTGAAAACTTGTTTTTCACTGTCTGCATGTTCAAATCCCGATAATCCACGCAGAACCTCCATGTCCCATCATGGTTCTTCAAAATTAAGATGGGTGAAGAGAACGGGGAGCGATTGGGATGAATAAGACCCTGTTTCAACATCTCCTGGCACTTACGCTTTATCTCGTCCTTCTGAAGGTGTGGGTAATGGTACGGTCGCACGACCACTACCTCAAATCCTGGTTTCAGATAGATCCTGTTGTCACAGTGCCTCAGGGGAGGCAAACCCGAAGGCTCTTGGAAGAGGTCAGAGAACTCCTCAACCAGACCATCATTAGTACTGTCAGGCTACTCCTGTGTCTGCAAAGTGTGCATGCGGTGGGCCCTGTCCACCTGACAGCCTTGTAAGAGCACCCGACTCCCGGCCAAATCAAAGCTCATGGTTAAAGCTGAAAAGTCCCACAGAATGGGCCCCAATGTTTGTAACAATTTAATGCATAATACCATATCAAATCCCACCAGGAGAATAACAAAACATTCAGCATTAAACGAAGTAGAGCCAATGGAAAAAGTTACCGCCTTACTAATCCCATTGCTAGGGACCTTCTCGCCATTGGCAACTGACACGGTGGCTGTCGGATGAGTGTGTATCTGGAGCAGGAGATGTCGTGCGGCTGTCAAACTCAAAAAATTGTGTGTACTCCCTGAGTTGACTAGTCCCACCAATTCTCAGTCGATGACATGAGCTCGGACTTGCATTGTATTAGACAATTTCTTCCCAGTAATAGCATGCAAGGATATCTCCGGTGGTTCATCCTTGATAATATCCTCTGGCTCCTCTGGATCCTCTAAATCCTCCACCTAGGGCCAAAATAATCATTTACATTGGTGCCCTACCCGATACTTCTCATCGTAGTTATAACATAAATTTTTGGACCGCCTTTCTGCCATCTCTGCACTCGTTAATTTTTTTATAAAGTTCGGTAGGGATTACCAGGGTGGGGATCAGCTACCCGAGTCGTAATTGGATTGTGTCTAGAGGATGGGGCTGCTGGAGATGCACCCTAAGATGAAGTATAGTGACGCCCTTGCCACATGGAGGAAGTGTTCCTCTCACCCAACCAACCCGGCTTACGTTGCTGCAACTGTTGTTGTTGTTCCATTGGTCGGGCCATATTCATTGCATGAGCTAAATCCATAGGCATAAGGAGTTCTACCTCTAGCCGTAAATACTTATTGAGACCCGCTGTGAATAGGGAGACCTGTTGGTCAACCAATACCCTCTCACCAACACGAGCCAACTTTTCCTAGAACAATTTTTGATATTGTTCCACCGAACCAGTTTGTTGCAATAGGACTAACTCCCCCAGGGGGTTGCTGTTGGCAGAAGGGCCAAATCTAACTGTGCATAGATTTTAAAATTCTCCCCAAGTCATCCCTGGTCTCTCTTTCTCTACATGAGTAACCGATAACATGGCTTCATCTATCATATGGAAAGAGGCTAGTTGCACCTTATCCCATTCAGTAATCCCTTGGTTCAAAAAAAAATTTTCACATCTATGCAACCAAATTAAGGGATTAACTGAACCATTGAAAGAGGGAAACTCTAACTTGGTGTACCTTGGAACTGTGCCTCCATGCTTGGGTCCTTGGACAGTAGTGCGCCCAGGCCACTGCTCCCCTCTTCCGTGATATGGTTGAGCAACCTTTCTCACCTTTGGACTCTGATGTCTCTCTGCCCTCAACTCCGTTAGCATGCTGATGACTCAGCTCATCTCTTCTTCCAAACCACAAACCTTCCCCAACACTGGTTGTGCTGTTTCAAGGCTATCTTCTATCTTTTGTATCCTGATTTGGATTTCTTCATTGCTAAGGGTATCCCCCATGTTACCCTGGTCTGATACCACGTTGTTATGGTCCCGGGTCATGGATTGAGTAACACGGCATGGGATTTGTGAATCCAGCACTAATACTGAGTTGTTGGACTCGGTGAGGGTTAAAGATCCCTTCTTTGACTAATCTTCCACCCGTGATCAGTCTCCATTTTTATGAACCCACCCTAGTGCTAAAGTTATAGCTAGAATGGAAATAATTCACGTGGAGAGATAATGGAAGAAGTACCTTTTCTTGCTCACGTAAATCAGGGTTTCAACCCTGATTTGGTTGTTGCTCGTGCTAGGATTGAAGTCCTAGCTTATGTGTAGGCCTTGTCTCACTTTGGTAGACGTTGATGCTAGGTTTCAGTGATGCTTCCAAGCTAGGAAGGGATGCACCAGATCTTCTGGAAGAACCAGAAAATCATTCCTTTTTCTACTTGTCAAGTGGGTTAGAACCCTTGCCGATTGTTGACACTGAGGAGGAGGGAAGACCCTCTCTTTGGGCTCGGAAAAGGGGCAGGAAGCTCCTCTTCCAACTAGGGATGATGATGGATGGCAATGGAGGGTGAAGGATAGGTTGGATTTTGGAGTAAACCCTAAACTCGAGATCAAGAGGTGATCTCAGCCTGTTTACACTAGGTTATTCTAAAATCTCAAAGCTTACATACTTCATTCATCCTTTCCTTTAAATAGATCAAGTCATGGAGTTTTAGGGTTAGGGTTACAATAATTCCCCATAATGCCCCTACATATAAAAGTAATTAGAAATAACTTCTACTTAAAACAATATAAGAAATAAATCCTACTCAAAGGAATATAAGAAATAAATCCTATTGAGTGAGTTGTTGTTGCCTCCTTCGTTGTGTGACTCGGTGTGATATTGAGTCCACAACAACATACCTGACATGCTGAGACATTTGTCACAATGGAGGTCTTCATGGCATCCAATAAAAATCTGCTCGAATACGTTGTAAATTTTTATGAATACCTTCATGTGTGTTGTCATGGAATGCAGAGAGGATGGCTAGATCAACTCGGAAGTGTGGAGAAGATAAATCTGCTGTTTGTAGCAAAAAATTGAATCCTGGATGGACCACTTAGACTCCATTGTCCTCTCTATAACTTTTCTGTGTAGGTCTTGTAGTACCGGAAGAGTGGCATGGGCTTCTCTCACCAAGTCTAAGATGAGGAAACGAGGCTGGCTGATCGCATATATGATTTGTTGATGTTCAAAACACCATGACAAGGCATCTGCTGCCTTGTTTAATCTCCCAGAATGGTACTCCACCGAAAATTCAAATCCCATCAACTTACGGATCCAATGCTGTTGTGGCAAAGTCGTGAGACGTTGTTCAAGTAAGAATTTAAGGCTATAGTGACTAGTATGGATGAGAAATGCACGGCCCCATAAGTAAAGGCACCAATGTTGGACCACCTTGGCCAACCCTATCAATTTTGTTCATACACTACCAATTTGTGATGGCGAACTGCCAACTGTCGACTGAAATATGCAATGGGATGTGACTGCTATTACAAGACGGCCCCAATGCCCCCACCAGAATCGTCGCATTCAACAACAAATAAGTCTTCAAAATTGGGAAGTTGTAAGACATGGGTGGAGGCGAGAGCTATTTTGAGGACCTCAAAGGACTGTGTGGCCTCCTCATTCCAATGAAAGGAATTCTTCTTGAGGAAGCTGATCAAAGGTGCTGCCAAGGGACCGTAATTCTGAATGAATTTGCGGTAGTATCCAGTTAGACCCAAAAATCCTCGCAAAGCTGAGCAAGACTGAGGCTGTGGCCAATCATGAATTACCTGAATCTTCTCGGGATCAACAGTGACCCCCTCATGTGATATAATATGGCCGAGATAAGCGACATGTGAAGCCGCAAAAGAGCATTTCGATTTCTTCAAATAGAGCTGATGTGCTCGTAATAATTCAAAAACAATCCGTAAATGCTCTAAATGTTCTTCTCCGGACTTGCTATATATGAGTATATCATAAAAAAAACAAGTACAAATTTCCGAAGATAGTTGCCAAATACCTCATTCATCAGTGCTTGAAAAATGGAGGGTGCATTTGATAAGCCGAACGACATGACCAAAAATTCAAAATGGTTGTGATGTGTGCGGAAGGTTGTCTTATCAATGTCGGAGGGGTGCATATGAAGCTGATGATATCCAGAGTGTAAGTCCAATTTAGTAAAGACCCACAACCCATGTAATTCATCCAGGAGCTCCTCCACTATCGGAATAGGAAACTTATCCTTCACTGTATGAGCATTTAACTCCCGATAATCAATAAAAAATTGCCATGTGCCATCATGTTTCTTCACGAGCAATATGGGTGAAGACAACGGGGACCGGCTGCTGCGAATAAGGCCCTATTTCTCAATTTCATCTTTCTATAGGTGTGGATACCGGTACGGTCGAACTACCACCACATCAGAACCTAGTTTTCAACATATCCTATGATCACAGTGCCTCGAGGGAGGCAATCTAAAAGGCTCATGGAAGAGGTCAGAGAACTCATCGATAAGATTTTCAATAGTGTTGTCCGGTTGATCATGTGTGTACATGGTATGAAGGTGGTTGGGTGTGTCCATCTGACTGCCCTGTAATAGCACTTGGCTACCATGCAATACAAAGCTCATAGTTAAAGCAGAGAAGTCCCATAGAGTGGGTCCCAATGTTTGCAACCATTTAATGCCTAACACCATATCAAAGCTGGCCAGAGGTATGACAAAAAATTCTGCATGAAATAAAGTAGTACCAATGGAAAATTTTACTGCTTTGTTGATCCCGTAGCTAGGGACTTTCTCCCCATTGGCCACTGAAACCGTGGTTGTAGGATGTGGAAGATCTGTAACTGAAGATGTTGAGCAACTGTTAAGCTAAAAAAATTGTGTGTACTTCCCAAATCCACTAGTCTTACAAGTTCCTGGTAGAGAACTTGAGCTCTGACTTCCATAGTTTTGGCAAATTTCTGCCCAGTAATAGCATGCAAAGAAATCTTTGGTGGTTCCTCCTCAATAATATCATCAGTATCTTCTGTATCCTCTGAAACAACCTTTTACATTAGTGACCTGCCCTGTACAGTTCATCACAGTTGTAGCACAAATTCTTAGACCTCCATTCCGCCATCTCTGTACTTGTTATTTTTTTTATATACTGAGGTGGAGGATTACTAGAGCACATGTCGGCTGCCAGAGTAGTAATCGGATTGTTTCTGGGGGGAGGTAATGCTGGATGTGGCACCTGAGGAGAAGTATTACAGAGCCCTTGCCAAGTGGAGGAAGTGTTTTGTTCCCCTTGCCAAGCAGGCCTATAATGCTGAAACCGTTGTCGTTGTTCCATTGCCCGAGCCAAATCTAAATGGAAATGAAGTTTCACTCTAACCTCAGAGATTCATTGAGGCCTGCTATAAATAAGTGGACATGCTGGTCGACTCGTACCAACCAGCCAGCGTGGGCCAATTTTTCTTGGAACTGTTTTTGATACAGTTCAACAGACCCGGTTTGTCTCAATAGTACCAATTCTCCCAAGGGGCTGCTGTGGGTGGGAGGGCCAAATCTAATTGTACATAATTCTTTAAATTCTTCCCAATCCAGCACCAATCTTTCTAGTTCCACCTGGTGAAACCATAGTTTTGCCTCCTCTAACATATGGAAGGAGGCAAGTACCACCTTATCCAACTCAGCAGTCCTTTGATTTAAAAGAAAATTCTCGCATCTATGCAACCAATTTAAGGGGTCAAATGACCCCAATAAAGGTTGGAAAATCTAATTTTGTGTACCTTGGTATTGTACCTCCTCTCTGCGATGCCTGGACAGCAGTACGCCCATCCAATTGCTCCTCCCTTAGGTCTGGAATAGAGTGTCTCTCTGCCATGAGACCAGAAAACATGCTAGTTATACATTGGAGACTTGCTTGTGTTTCTTCATGTCTATCTTCCAACTTTTTCATCCTGATTTCAAATTCTTCCTTGTTGGATGTATCCCCTATGTTACCCTACTCTGATACCAAGTTGTTATGGTACCTAGTCATGGATTGAGTAACGCAGCATGGGAGTTGTGAATCCAGCACTATAAGTGAGTTGCTGAACTCGGTAAGGAAGAAGAAAAATCCTTTCTTGGTACTGATCTCGGATAGGAAGGGGAAAAGCTCTCTTATGAAGCTAATCTACTGTTGCATGGTAAGGGCAGAGAGCCCTTACTGTTTCTACTCGGACAGAAGGAGAAAGACCCCTCTTTTGATCACAGAAAAGAGGGTTTGGATCCCTCTTGGTTGTTGCTTGTGATAGGGCTAGAAAGCCTCAATTTTTTATAACTTTTGGATCACGTCTTAGGGCTTCCTTACCTTCTTCCTGCTGGTATTGATGCTTCAATTAATGGCACCACTGCTGCTCGTGATAAGAGGATTGATAATCCTCTTTTCTTGCTCGGAAAGGAGGTTAGAGACCCTCTCTTGCTGCTGTTGGTGAAAAGAAGGCTTAAGCCTCTGTTTGAACTCAGAAAAGGGACAGCAAACTCCCTTCTCTTCTTCGATATGGATCAATGGAATAGCAATCAAGGGATGATGGAAAGATATTCAGATTCTAAGGGAACCTGGACCGAGAGCTCATCAAGGAGACCTCCAAACCCAAAAGCTTGTCTAGGAGAACTCCAAACCCTGTTTACCTAATTCAAGACTTCCCTTTTTCTCGTTCTTTTGCCCCCTAAGTAGGCTTGACGTCCCCCCTAGTTTTAGGGTTAAATATTATAATTCTGCCCCTATGGCAATTTAACTTAAATAATGAATGAAAAACGAATTTAAAACAATGTGGAAAGAAAACTATTAACTCTGTAACTCAGTGCGCCTCCGTTGTATGACTTGGTTAGCTATTGAGTCCACAACAAAGGCCCACATACATAAGAATGTTGGAAGATGGGCCCAATCCCATAAGATATGGGACCCATCATGATCACATGAGGTGGCGTAAGAAGTTTTACACAATATGAAGTCTAACAGAGCCACAATTATTATGGAACCAGATCTCATGGAAGAGTTTCAGTCTAGAGGTGTTTTAGTCTTGTTAGTCTTATATTTATATTGGGTTATTTAATTATGCTAGGACTTATTTTTAAGTGTTAGAGTTTAGGTGTAATTGGGACAAAGGTAGTTTAATTGTAATTGGACTCTACTACCCTTCTCTATTATAAATAGAGGTTCATGTACTCTGATTACATAAGCCAATGAAGTGTTTCTCTTTTCCATAAATTCATCAATTTTGTTGACAGATAAAGGTAAACCAGAGAGTTATGAGGAAGTCGTGCAAGTTGATGAATCAACCAAGTGGGAGTAGGCCATGAAGGATGAGATGGATTCACTATTGTCCAATCAGACATGGCATTTGATTAAGCTACCTAAAGGGAAGAAGGCCTTGCAAAATAAATGGGTATACTGAATACAAGACGAACATGATGGTAACAAGGCAAGACTGGTGGTACTAGGCTTTCGACACAAAGAAGGCATTGACTACACTAAGATTTTCTCTCCAATAGTGAAATTGACTACTATTAAAATAGTGCTTGGACTAGTGACAAATGAAGACTTGCACTTAGAGTATTTGGATGTAAAGACAGTCTTTCCTCATGGTGATTTGGAGGAAGAAATTTACATGATGCAGCAACAGGGTTTCAAAGCACAGGTAAAGGAGAAAATGGTGTGCAAAATTCAAAAGAGCTTGTATGGTCTTAAAATAGCTCCAAGACAATGGTATAAGAAGTTTGACACTTTAATGAACAGTGATGGTTTCTTGAGGTTCCAGGCGGATCATTGTTGTTATGTGAAGAATCTTGATGAGTCCTACATCATCCTATTGCTATATGTTGATGAAATGTTGATAGCAATTGCTTGCAAACAGGAAATAGATAAGTTGAAAAGTGAGTTGTCCAAGAAGTTTGCAATGAAGGATATGGGTGTTGCAAACTAAATCCTTTGGAGGAAGATTACTAGGGACTTTGATGTCTTGAAACTATCACAAGAAGAATATGTGAAGAAGGTGTTGAGTAGATTCAACATGAATGATGCAAAACTAGTGAGTACTCATTTGGCTAATCACGTTAGGCTATCTAAGGAGCAGTCACCTTCTACAGAGCAGGAGCGAGCCCACATGGCCAATGTGCCTTATGCTTCTGCTATTGGCACTCTCATGTATGCCATGGTGTGCACTAGACCATATATAGCTCATACAGTGGGAGTTGTGATTAGATATATGACTAATCCAGGTAAACAACATTGGGAAGTAGTGAAATGGATTCTTATATATTTGAGAGGCACTGCAGACTCAGCTTTATGTTTTAGAAAGTCAAACTTGGGATTACAGGGTAATGTAGATGCTGACATGGCTAGACACATTCATGATAGAAAGAGTACCACTAGATATGTATACACATTGGATGGTACAACAATTAGTTGGGTCTCTAAGTTGTAGACAGTTTCTCTTTCCACTACTGAAGCAGAATATGTTGTTATGACCGAAGCCAGCAAAGAGATAGTATGGTTGAAGTCTTTCTTGGTAGAATTAGGTCTAAAGCATGGGAACAATGTGTTGTATTGTGACAGTTAGAGTGCTATTCATTTAGCAAAGAATCTCATTTATCATGCCAGAACAAAGCACATATAGGTGCGTTATCACTTCATCAGATCGGCTCAGGAGGATGGATTATTAGCACTTAAGAAGATTCAAGGAAGTCATAATCTAGCTGATATGTCGACAAAGATTGTTATGATTGAGAAACTGAAATTGTGTGCAAATTCAGTTGGACTTCTCTCTGAGGATTGAGAAGTTTTTCCCGCTAAAGAGAAGATATTGATGATCGATTAGTCTCCAAGTGGGAGATTGTTAAGTTGTGGAGCCTAATCAATGCCCTACATTGAGTCAATACGCTCAGTCGGTACGCTGACCCCCACCAGGTCCACAATATATTAATTGCTATTTCATTAAGGGTAGTTTGGAAATTTCACTCTTGTATTGTGGTTGCCCTAATTTTCTTTTTGTATTTGGGGCACTGCTATTAAGGTTTTATCAATCATCATCCCGAGGAGCATCATTAGTTGCTGCTGAGAGAGGTTAGAGAAAAAACACCTGTAAGTGTGTGCGATAATTTAATTTGCTCTTCAGCTACCCCCGTGGGTTTCATACTCGTGCATACCACATGAAACTCTTTTAGATGCTTGTGAGGATCTTCACCTGAAAGACCATGAAAAGTGAACAAGAGATGTATTAATCCAAATTTTAATTCAAATGTAATAGTAGCATCTAAAGTAGGGAACGTTATGCATAAGGGTTGTTGATTCAAATCAGGGGATGCAAGCTCTTTCAAAGTTTGATTTCCAGCCATGACCTCTTCCTCCTCTAAATCAGATTCTCTATCAAATGGGGAATCAAGAGCTAGATCGTTCTCTTTAGAATACCTCTAAGTTTCTCTCCTTAACCTGTGCAAAGTTCTCTCTATTTATGGATCGCACTACAAATCACCTTGATTAGAAGATCGAGATATGGTAATAAACAATCAAGGTAACGCTAATAAAACATGAAAAACAAATCGGGAATTTTTTTTTCAAAATTTTCAAGAATGAAATAAGGATCATAAGAAGCACATCCACCATCGGAATTTCCCAACTGATCATTGATACAGGCGTATATCAATTTGCACTTGAGTATTCAC
Organism: Aristolochia californica; assembly: GCF_029961685.1. NCBI lineage: Eukaryota > Viridiplantae > Streptophyta > Magnoliopsida > Piperales > Aristolochiaceae > Aristolochia > Aristolochia californica. The sequence goes on along the minus strand of NW_027181992.1, from coordinate 15,810,700 downwards.
TGTTGGAACTGTTTACCTATCTCTCCTTAGTCGTAGTAAATTAGAAGATATGCAAGCCTATGGTAGATTATTTTCATTGGAATGAATTTGAGCAAAACACATTCACTTCAAACACATGAGAGTCGAGTGTTTATTTCTGTGAGGGTCTACTTATTTAGTTTACTCCATCTTTGAATAAAAATGCTTACTAAGTAATTGTAAGCTGTTTAAGAATGTTTGTTCATGACATGTTATGAGTTTTGAAGAGCTTGGTTGTTCTTTGTTAATGGTGTTACAACCTTGATGGTTTTTGGGAAAGTGAATTTGAGTTTTGCCTAAGGACGAGCAAAATCTAAGTGTGGGGGAATTTGATGAGAATGCAAAATGTCATATTTTAGGCTTTTATAACTATTTGGTGCCTAAATATACTCATTATTCTTATATTTTGACTTAGGATGCAAATGGAGGTGTTACGTGCAAAACAAAGTTAATTGGGAGATTCTGGACAGTTTCGACATTACTTCATAATATGAGCATAACTCTCTTATCCGAGCTCTGATTGAGATGATTCAGATGATATGAAATGCTAAAAAAAAACTTTATACAACTTTTATGTTTTGAATTTTGAGAGATACTGGCTGCATCAAGGTCGAAATCGGGCTTGAAGTTGCGTCATGTGCACTGTAACGTCCTGGAATGGGAAAAAGGGGGGGGGGGATAAAAAGTGAAAACCTAAAAATTAAGGGACTAAGAAGAGAAGGAGGCACAAGGAGAGTTCGGCCAAGCCCCCCTCTTTTTCCCTTCTCCAACTTTTCCTCCTCTTTTCTCTAGTTTTTCCTTCTATTTCTTCATGGCCCTGTGTGGCTAAACTTTCAGACTTGGTCAAAGGAAACTGAAGCTATCAGAATCAATAAAACTGTGAGATCTGATTTGCGTTCATTGTTCAATTTATGTTTTGAGTATCAGATGTTCTTCTGTAATTTTTTTCATGATTGTCTCATTTAATCACTAGGAGGCCTACTAGTTTATTACTCGTTGCAATCTACTACTCGGTTAGATGTCAAATCCGTAATTGTTTGATCCCTCTAAGTTGTGAAACAATTGAGATTTGATGATTTTCTACGTCAGGAATTATTTGATCTTAAGAAGAACGTTGACTAAATTAAATGCAGCCCCTTGTGCTTGTGTTGTTTAGTTTCATTGATCTCTCTAATTCTTAAGGTTGTTGCTTGATTAACCTTTAGAGCTTGTTTTGAGTTGTTTAGTAGTTAGAGTTAATTGGATCGCATGTTTTCTAATTAGGGTCAAGTTTGTTGTGTCTAGGTAAAGTATTATGAACAAAACATTGACAACTGAAGACTTTCAATGGTAATGCAAATGGATCATCATGTGGTAAAAGTTTAGAGTAGGGGAATTTATTCCCTAGAATAGTAGACGGTAGACGATTTATAAGAAAACATACTATAAGGACAGCATGGGGCCAATAAAAATATGGAACTTTCATGGCATATAAAAGACCTCGAGCTACCTCAAAAATATGATGATTTTTCTGGTTTGGCTACACCGTTTTGTTGAGGAGTGTAGGCACATGAAATATACTCTTTGGCATTATCAGATCGGAGGATTTTTATCTTCTGACCAAATTGTGTGAGTACCATCGCATAAAAAGATTTAAAAATAGATGGTATCTCAGAACACTCTTTGAAAATAAACAACCAAGTTGTGCGAGTGAAATCATCAATAAAAGTGATAAAATATTTGGCTTGAGAAATATTAGAGACATTCAAAGGCCCCCAAACATCAGTATGAATCAATGAAAAAGGAATGTTACTTTTGACTTTTGGACGAGGAGAGTATGTACTCCTTTGATGTTTACTTAACTGACATACCTCACAACTGAATTCTGACCTTATCTTAAGAGATGGAAACATATGATGAATAGATTGTATGGAAGGATGTCCCAACCGATTGTGCCATAATCGTGTCTCATTCTCAGTAGTAGACACCATATTGACCTTTGGCACATTCAAGTAGTAGAGGCCCCCTTGTTCATGGCCTCCACCAATCACCTGATTCATTATAAGATCGTGAAAAACACATGATGTAGGTGTGAAGGTAATCGAGCAATTAAAATATTTTTTAAGCTGACTCACAGAGAGCAAGTTTAAAGGAAAGGAAGGAACAAAAAGAATATCATTGAGCAGAAGTGATGGGTGACAGAAGTTGAACCTTTTCCTTGGACTTTGGTTTGAGAACCGTCAGCTATGGTAACAAACTTATGTGAAAGACTCGGAGAAAAAGAATGTAATAAAGTTTAGTTACCTGTAAGATGCTTGGAGGCTCCTGAATCAATTATCCAGGATGAAGAAGAGGTAGATATCTGAAGCAGTAGTAGCAGAGAGTCTAGGAGAAGACCCTAGCATGGTTTTTATCTTCTGAAATAATTCATACTCTTCATCAGTAATACTTTTTTGTGTAGCTGGGGGATTGTTTTCTTGTGCATTACTTCTGATGGCTAATCAATTCTGACTTGTCGTTCGCTTTGTAGCATATTTCTTTATTGTGGCCATATCTACCACAGTAAGTGAATGGCCTATAACGGCACCGATCTATAGTGTGGCCCCAAATTTTACAATGAGTACATTTAATATCATCCATTTGGCCAGCACTATAACCTATTCTTTTTCTCATATTCTCATCAGCCATGATAGGCTCTTCATTTTCAAAAAAACTTCAAATAATTTCACCAAGTAGCACTTCTTCAATCAACTTGGTATATGTAAATATAGCATCAATGCTAATTATATTTTTTTTTCCAGAAAACCACTCATAAGAGGCTCAATAGCAATCTTCAATATCATGGAAATCTTATCCCACGAAAAAATTTCTGTGGAGACGCAAAACAATTGGCATAAATTCAGATTTTTCAATACATTGGAATACCAACATGACCTTTAATTCTTCCAATTTGAATATATCTTTCAATATAGATCAGATTGACATGAATTTTTTTCAATTTTAAAGTAGACTTAAATAAATTTCATCCAAGTATAACATATCTTCATAAAATATAATTATCAGAATATAAATAATCTGATAGGTTTTGGTCTCTGTCATCTGACCCAATTAAGTTTTGTTTCTCCTGTTTTTCCAAAACGACCATGGACTCTTCCAAGACCAATATCTCCTTATAAAAAAATCATGTCGAGAATTGGTTGAATAGGTCATAAATATACTTACAGATATTTCTTTTGATATATATTTCTTCATATAAATTCTAGTTCTTGATAGCAAAAAATACCTCGGAATCTGAAGATTGCTGCTGTTGATCGAACCTTTTTGCAATCTGACCTTCTCTCATTCAAATATCGATATCTCTCTGTAGATAAATCTTCTTGGAACAAATAATTCTTCTTTGGAAAGTAGACTCAAATATATTTCTGCTAATATATAATTTTAAATATGAAAAACTCTGTGAGTCTTCATTCACAAGAGCCTTCTTTGAGTGGTGTTGATCATCACATTTCTAGAGCAATCTTTTGTGGAGGGATCCTAAATATGTTGCTGTGATGCCATGTTGAATTTAGAACCCCTTTTTCATAATCATGAGAAAAATAAAGAAGAAATAAAAAGAGATAAAAGTGGAGAAGAGCTCTCGGGTAGAGCAGAAAAACTTAAAGGGTAAAGGATGAGTTGCTCCAAGAAAGGAGAGGGAGAGAGAGAACCAAACTCGGGATTGAATGTGTTGTTTGTTTAATTCCGAATTACAACCTCTCTATTTATAGGAGGGGAGGAGGTAGAGTCCTCATACAAGTTGTCATTCAATCCTAATTACATTCTAACTCTAACTCTTTAATATAAGTAAGTCTCAATATTAGTAAGTCTATTCAAACTAGAACTCCTAGAAGACTAATTGGAGTAGAACTAGGAGTTATTTATTATCCATGTGAATATAAGGGATAAGCCAGGTCATGGCCTTATCCTAGTAGGCCCCTCATGATTCTCCAGTGCACCTTGATAATTGTGCCAGCTCGTGAGATCTTGTGGGCCCCACTTGATCTTCAAGTCTTTTAAATCAACTCATCTTGTGCTTCTTGATTCCTTTACTCGAGTTTGCTTTGGGAGATGACTCTTCTTGGTGTCCCAAGCCCTCTAGGATTCTTCTTGATGACCGACGTCCTCATTGTGGGTCCCACCAGCTCGAGCACCATGGTGGGCCCCACATTGTAACACGACCAAACCCATTTTTTCATGAAAGAACTAATCAAATAGAGGTGGTTTGCCATTTCATACGTGATAAAGTCCATTGAGGGATCATCAAGACTTTTCACGTTCAACCCACAAACCAACTGGCATATATCTTTTACAAAACCTATTGGTCTAGCCCCTTATTCAAGCTTGTTGTCCATGATTGGTGTTCTTGATATTCACACTCTATCTTGAGGGAGATTATTGAATTTTTAATATATTAAATATTGTACATAAACTGTAGAAGGGTAGGATAGTATTTGATAGAAGTTTGTTAGAGAAGTTTATCTCGTCAAGCTGTTTTGATAGCATTAGGTTTGGAGTGCATAGAACTTTGCATCGAATAGGCTAAGCTATAAATAACCAAATTAGTTTTTAGAGCTATCCCTTATTTTTTAATTGTATATAAACAACATTCTGTATCATTAAATAATGATAAATGAAAGAATCATTCTTGGTTGATTTATTTCCTTTTCTGCTACAACTCTTGTTATGGTACTAGAGCTATTTTTGTTCCAATTGTTCTAAATTCTTTCACATACTTTTGTTTCTTTTACCTCTAGTTTTTTAGGCTTTCTTTTCAATTATGGAAATAAGGAGTTCACCATTTATAGATGATCAACTAATCCATTCTTTCTCTATCACAAAGAAAGCCCTGGGGCAATTCTTTTCTCGCAACCTTTGGAAGGTAGGGAAGGTGTAGATGTTGTCGTGTTGACGAGTAAAAACTATAATGGAGGAAATAAAAAGGAGGTTGAACTATAGGGAAGTTATATTGGAACTAGAGTGCGTTGAGTGAGTTGATTAATAATACTAAATGATTTAGCATATCTACTACAAAAAAAAAAAATCATCAATGAAATAAATTACCAAAAAAAGATACCATTTCTGCCACTAAAATTATTCTCTATGATTTTTTTGCTACAATAGCTAATAATAACCCATTGATAATAGATAATTAAAACTAAATGTTTAACCAAAAAGATATTTTTATTTACTTAAAATATTTCTTGGAAAATTTTTCCTCAACAAATATTTTCATTTTTATTAAAAAATTAAAAAATAAATTTTAAATACTCAAAAAATAAATATAAAAAATTTAGAATATTTTTAAAATTTTTCTAATAATTATTTTTTATTTTTATGAAAAATAATTTTCAAAAGAAAATCATCTACAATATTTTTTTATCTTTTATAGAAATATAAAATTAAATATTTATTATAAAATTGTCATTTGTTGGAAAAGTATTTCATCAAGAAATTTTTTCTTTATTTATTTAAAAATATTTAACTCCGAAATTTTTTGCTCACCCTCATGAAATTATCTTTGTAAAAAGTTTGAAGTTATTTTTCTATCGTTATATTCTCCTTCTTTTTATTGAGGTGGTTATTTTTCCTTCGTTGCATTTCCAACATAACCTTTTTTATCGGTTTCTTTTCTCCTACCATCCTTTTTTATTCTCGCATACTGATTGTTGCAAAACCACAAGTACACAGTATCATCAGGGATTGGTAACTTACTTTTGACAAATAAAAAATTATATTAATCTCGACTTTATTTAGAGAAGTCACTAAGATCTTTATAATTGCAATTTAAAATAAAATCAATTCAACAAAAATACTCAATGGAAAAGAAATTTGTTGTTCAAAGATCAAATTAATGAGAAATAAAAGTTCTAGGAAATCGATTTCACCTAATTTCTCACTATGTTTTACTCATATAACTAATTGAATTTAATTTTCTTTGTTTGTTAGTTAATCTCCAACTCATCCAAAAGCCTCTTTCGATAGTCAATTGGAAATATTCATATTCATCATTTTACACAAGAGTATTCAAATTAATAAAATAAGAAAGCATTAAGATCAACGACTTTAATACTACATAGGTTCATACAAGTCTTTCGATCTCTATATTTACCTATGCCAAAATATCCAAGATCTATCCTATAATTCCCTCTTTTGATAACAAATAGTTAGATCAAAATCATCTAATTAATGGCCAGTCAATTACAAGGAATAAGCCCAGAATAAATCAGACAAACATAGAAGAGAATTACTTCAAATTAGAATAGAAAAGAAAGCATAATTCAAAACTAGGTTACATCATTTTCCTAGAATAAAGAAAATTTATTTCATGCTAAAAACGAATTTCAACATAAACGACTTCACCATCTTTTTTTATGAAGAGAATAGAAGAAAAAGAAATCTGAAAAAATCTTGTCGTTGTCCTTCTCTCTCTATAGCAGTGTCCTTCCAAAGCTCCTAGAATAAACTCTTTTTTTTCTCATGCTTGTCAAATCCCAATCAGTCCAAGTTGTTGGCACAAAACCCTCATAAATCCAAAACTGCCAACGTGAATCTCTCCAAGTCCCACTTCATCTTTGAAAAAATCAACTTGATCTTTATCTCATAAATAGCACGAGTGAACTTTGAATCTTTCTTTTCTTCAAATCTGAAATAAAATTAAATGGCAGTAGTGAAGCCTAAAACCGATAAAAATAAATAAAATTAGACTAAAGTTTAAAGTTAAGAAGTGATAAAATATACTAAATTATGGAAATCATCAAACACCCCCACACTTAAAACTTTGTTTGTTCTCGAACAAAAAGAAAATAAAATAAAATACCACTATAGACAATATCAACTAGACCCCATAGAGACATATCATCACTCGCCAAGCCATGATCTGAATTTAGATTTCATTACTAGTATCTGTTATAGTCCCAGATCTGACACAAGGATTCATTGCTACGGTCCTGAATCTGCCACGGGTTATTACAGGGATACCATATGGAATTGTAGGGAGACATAGAGAGGAAGACGAAGATCAAGCCAAAGGACAACTTGAAAAACCCTAGAACTCGTCAATGAGAGCTCCAAGCCTGTTTACCCTAAAATTAACCTAAAATCAATGCTTGTCTTTTCTCATTACTCTTACCCCTTAAATAGGGTTCACCTTGTTAGGGTTTAAGATAAAATATTACAAAAATACCCCTATAAATAAAATATTCCAAAAATACCCATGGCCTAAAACTGAAATAAATAAAGTAAATTAAAGAAAAAGAATTAAAATAGTAATGTTATTGTGTGCATAACATTACACCCCCCTAGAAGAACGAGCTTGTCCTCAAGCTCGGAAGTAGGGCATGTATGCCGACGTCTCCACCTGGTCCCAATTAGCATCCGTGATAGCTATGTTTGCCTTCCAAACGCCCAAAACTGGAGCATTCACACTAGAAACATTTTTTTTATAGTCGAATGTAGGAATGGGTGCCAAATCTCGCTACATCGCCCCATGTAGCATCTCTGCCTGCCGTCAATCCCAGATGGCACTGCCTACACTTTGCCCGCATGGCAGCCACAACATCAAGACCAGCCCCCTGAGATTGAGAAGACTCAGCAGCACTAACCACACTCTTCATGGTCATGGCTCCAGATGCCCAAAACTGGAGCATTCCCTCTAGATTTTTTTTTATAGTCGAATGTAGGAATGGGTGCCGAATCTCACTACATCGGCCCAAGCAGCATCTATGCCTGCCCTCAGTCCCGGATGGCAACTGCCTGCACTCTACCCGCATGGCAACTGCCTACACTCTACCCGCATGGCAGTCACAACATCAAGACCAGCTCCTTGGGATTGAGAAGATTCAGCAGCACTACCCACTCTCTTCATGGTCATGGCTGAAAACCAATATGGAAGCATTGCACCCACAATCAACCCAATGAAGACTTTAGGTGTCAAAACATCTACTGTTGAAATTGCAGCCCAACTCACAAAAGCACCAAAAAGAGCTAAAGACACCAGGGCAGCTGAACCAATCGCAAAGCCCTTTCCAATAGCAGTAGTAGTGTTTTCAGTAGCAACAAGGGCGTCAGTTCTCTCACTTATCCTGTGGCTCATGCCCGCCATCTCAAAAATACCTCCAGCATTGTCACTCATGGGTCCATATGCATCAATTGCCAACCCAGTGGTGATGGTGCTCAACATCCCAAGCGCAGCCACTGCAAAACCATACATAGCAGCAAGACTAAAACTGACAAAAATGCTGACTGCAATTGCAAAAATGGGAATAATGACAGACTTATATCCCAAAGCCAGCCCAAAGATCACATTTGTGACAGCTCCTGTCCTGCAGGAATCAACAACATCTTGCACAGGGTTCTAAGCATTACTGGTGTAGTATTAAGTTACAAGCCCAATGACAAGTCCAGCACACAGACCAACAGCAACACAGAAGAACAACTCCCAGTTCTTCACAACCTTCTGGGCTCCAAAATTATAGATTGTAAAGGACCATGGTAAGCCAATCCAACTAACAATAGCAATACCACCAGACATGAGAGCAGTGGAAATGATGAGTTGCTTCTTCAAAGAGGGTTCAATACCGTGTTTAGATAAGAAGATTGTTAGGTTATTGAAATGCTCCTTTACGTACTTGATTGTTTTATACATTCCCCATGGGACGATGTAGAGCCACACTGAATTTGCTCTAGGACCAATTGGCACTCCATCATGTTCATAAGCAAAACCAGCATTGCAATCTCTTACTGCCTGATATGTCGATCCAGATTCATAAATAGAAGTTGAAGTACACTGATTGATACCAACAAAATCCAGTGAGCCCTTAACTAATCTGATTGCTCCTTTTGTGAATCGTGGGAGCCTCTCTCCTACAATTAGTTCCCTCCACTCAGCCGATGATATTTTCTCCACCAATATGCTACTTGGAGCCTGCATAATCTTGGATGAAGTAATTATACCCACTCAGAAAACACTTCAATCAGCTTCTCATCAGTTATAGCCTCTGAGACCAATTCTAGAAAACCCAAAAGAATGTCTGTTAACACACTCCCTCTGTGATAATTAAGCCCTTTCTCAAATAGAAAAGGAACAACGTCGTTGATCCCACTATCAATGGCATTCAACTCCCTCCAACTCACTCCAGAAATTCCAATAGAATTTCCAGCCGGCAACTGACTCATGGACAGAAATGGAAAATGAGAGGTAAAAGAGGATTCCAATTTTTGTGTTCTCACTTGTAGTGCATAATGACAACCTTTTGTGCAAACAAAACTAATAACATAATTATACAACCAAGCAAGCATCTTCACTACACCCAAAAAATTTGTATCTCCATTTCGAACCACGATGGCTCCCTTCCCATATGCAGCACTCCCACTGAAATGAAACTTATCCACTAACAGTGCCCGAGCAGCAAATAAAGCTGAAATGCCTCTTTCAAGTGAAAATTCAACTTGAGCTTCTTGTTCATCCTTGGGAGCAAAGGACATAGTAATAACATATCTATCAAAGAGATAATCTCCAAATCTGCCAACCCCACGGCCCACGTCCAATACAACACGATTTCGTTTCCCCCATGCAATGTCAAGAAGTGTCTCTTGAACGAAATCAACATAATTTAGAGCACCATGCTTAAACTGTGTTCCATCACCAAGGAACGTAAGGTACTCGCCAGTAACTTTCACCCAAATCCGATGTCCTTTTACCACTGCAAGCTTGGTATGTGGAACATTGTGGTACCAAATCTTGATCCTGTTGTCAAGCCAAGAGATGGGCCGCTTGTATCCTTCAGGAAGAGGGACAAGACAAGTAGGTCCATCCTCAAGGCAGTGTCTCTCCCTATGCTCATAATGCTTGGTACTCCGCAAATTAAGGATGGCTTCCTCATTGTCCAAACAAGGGATGTAATCAGTTTCTGTAGTAACATTGTAGAGCTTCCAACTGTAACCAAATGAGGCTTGTTTATCCCTAGATTTTGAATCTTCTTGAATCTCTGTTTCATTCTTTGACTCTATAGCTTGAGTTGAAAAAGACCCATTCTGGGTACTAGTTTCATTTAGAATCTCAGAATGTGCTGCATCAGGAAACACCTCTTTTTGACCTTCATCCTTTGTCAAATTCTCTAGGTTGTCTCCACCATAATTTTTCTCTATTTCAATTCCTTGAGTCTGGGTAACTTCAATTTGACAACTCACATAGGCACAGGTACTGTGCTCATCAACAGAAAAACAAAGTCCCCCCCAAAAAAATTTATGTGACATGTTGAGGCTCACGGCCACAGAAAAATAAAACAACCTCCATTCAATTTTTATTTTCCTTCCTGGAATCCCCAAAAAAATTTTGCTTGCATTGCAGAGACTTCATCACACAACTGCACGAATTTTTTCATCTTACCGCAAAATTGAATGCAAAAATGAAGTTGTCAAAACTTACCCCACCCAATTTGGAAATTGGGTTCCCTCTATTCTGCCGAGAGGTGGATTGCGAGTGGGAAGTGGTGGCTGGAATTCATACCCCACCAGATTTTTTTCCAACGGCACGGACAGAGCCTCCTCCGTGTCCGATGGCGAAGGGCAGCCCTTTGGGGCTCTACCGCATGGGGATTTTTTGAGACAAAGGAGGGATGGTCGAACTAATTCATTGAGACAGAGTCAAATCAGAATGTGTCCTGGAAGATCTTCTGTTGGCCGTGATAATGGATTTTGTGAGGTCAAACCCAAAGCAGCCTTTACCGACGAGATTGTGGCCGCATACCCCTCCAATTTTGGATTTCAAGGGTCCTTCTTGGAGATTTTCAGGCCCCCATAGTCGGATTTGGGGCCGTACCACTATCGTCTACTATCGACTACGTTTTGGTAGAAAACCCTGCCGAATGCCCCAAATCTTGGTCCCCACTGTGCGGCTTTGGATCTCCCTGCGCGGAAATTTTGAAAGTTTCTGAGGCATGGCCTTTCTTCTCGTCTAAAACAGTGTTTGCCTCTTCTACAGGGACTTCAGCTGAGATTTCGGCTGGTAAAACAACGTCTTGTAGGTGACCTATTTTCCCATCCGAGACAGCGTCTCAATCGACTGTCTCAGTGTGTATTTCATGCTTGAAGATTTGAGGTCATATGACCTTCTTCTTTTCTGTGGCATCGATATCCCTCTTCAGCGCAGAAATTTCAATAGATGTTCTACGCATTCCCTCCTGCAATGATTCTTTCACTTCTCCCAATCCTTTGCATATTTTTTCCATGGAATCGTATATTTTTTCCATTGATTCGTATACCTCATCCAGAACAATCCATTCTTTAGGGGAAAATGAATAGCCCATTGTGTTCCTACTCTGATACCAGTTGTTACAATCTTGGATCTGCCACGGGTTATTGTAGCGATACCATGTGGAATTGTAGGGAGACATGGAGAGGAAGACGAAGATCAAGCCAAAGGGAAGCTTGAAAACCCTAGAACTCCTCAAGGAGAGCTCCAAGCCTGTTTACCCTAAAATTAACCTAAAATCAATGCTTGTCTTTTCTCATTACTCTTACCCCTTAAATAGGGTTCACCCTTTTAGGGTTTAAGATAAAATATTACAAAAATACCCCTATAAATAAAATATTCCAAAAATACTGAAATAAATAAATAACTTAAATAAAAAAATTAAAATAATAATGTTATTGTGTGCATAACAGTATCTTACTCTTTTAACATCAAAGACAATAGGAAAATCAATAAAAAATTTAGCAATTTGTCAAGCAAGAGTTCAACGTTTACTTCAATCTAATGCTAAGACCTTGAGTGTGTGTGTGTGTGTGTTTGTATGTGTGTGTGTGTGTGTGTGTGTGTGTGTGTGTGTGTGTGTGTGTGATATAGTCAATTTAACTCCAAACCACCTACAAATTCAAATACAAGTAGATCAACTGAAACCAGAGGAATTCTCTCAAAAATTAACCCCATAAGTCCAATTTTCATAAATCCTCTCCACTAATGTAGTCAAGCACCAAAATCAGATATCAAAAGGTCTTTCATCATGTTATAATGACAGGCCACAGGGTGAGGGCTAAGAAAGAAATGGATATGGAAAATCAAAGCAAACTGGGAAAATATTTGATGGAAAGAACAATAAAAGAGAATTTCACAGGACTCAAACCATAATTCTTTTTCGAAAATATGCTCATACTGATGACAATATTGTTGTTGTAATCAATGAAGTAGCACCAAGTACACCTTTAGCAAAATATGAAGTGATCCACACTCCACTTATTGATTTTTCTCTTCTTTCTTTTTTTGTTACAGTTCACTTTCTTTTCTTTTCTTTTCACACTTTGATAAAAAAAAAAAGAGCAAACATAATGTGGATAATTTTATGTGAACTGACTTTCTCTTTAAATTTAAATTTCCACCAAATTATTTTCTCAGTCTATAAAAGGTAATTTCATGTTTTTTAAGGCTTAGAACGGGAATGGTTTATGTAGTTAAAAGAACAAATAAAGGCATGTGTAACATAAGGTTCAAGGGGGTTGACTTGGAAATACACCATGCAATGATAGCATGATAATCAGGATGGCTGAGAAAGTTTTCATATTTTGCCCAAGAAAGGCCTAGATCATTTCTCTAATATTTGGTATCAACTAGGATTTCGCCTCAAGGATCCATCAACAGATTCTATAGCAAAGCAAGATTGAACCTGTTTGGCCAAGTTAATACAACTCATTTTTTTCATAAGCAAAATGGAATAAATAAAAAAATGACTATGTGCTCAATTATGTTCAAGGACAAAGATTTAAATCAAAGTACACAAAAAATTCAGCTTGACATAAAAGAAATTTTTTTAAAATTTTCTTAGTCCTGTCCTCAATCACAAATTTCAGAGTCCTAGAGAGTTCAATCATACTCATACATGCTTGGTAAGAGAATCAAGAAGAAAAAATAACTATAGGAGTTTAGACCCCCAAACTTAAACTAAACAATGTCCTCATTCTAATTCAAAAGTGAGAAAGATTGAAGAAATGAAAGGAACTTCCCTGGTTTAATGGTGATTCAATCGTAGTTTGTAATTTTCAGCTCTTTATTCATGCTAAATAAACCTGCATCAAAATCCAAATTATTCAAAAAATAAAATAAAAATAAATAAAAATAGAGGAATAAAATAAACTTCTATGGGTTGCCTCCCATAAGCTTGTTTTAAAGTCTACGGCCAGACTTTTCAATCTTCATCAATTAGGGTCTCTAAGAGGAACAAGTGCATAGTTCCTCTCCACATGTTCTCCATAATAGTGCTTCAATCTCTGGCCGTTAACTCCAAATATATTTCCTATCTTGTCCTTCAAGTCTATTGCTCCAAAAGCGGAAAATTTTTCAACTGTATAAGGACCTATCCATCTTGATTTTAATTTGCTCAGAAAGAGTTTGAGTCATGAATTGAAAAGTAAAACCTATTGTCCCAGAGCAAACTCATGGCGAAGAATCTGTTTGTCATGCCATTTCTTTGTTCGTTCTTTGTAAATTTTTGCATTTTCATAAGCATCATTCCGGAACTCATCCATCTCATCCAATTGAAGAAGTTGATTCTCCCCTGCTGCCTTCAAATCAAAATTAAACTTCTTTACAATCCAATAAGCTTTATGCTCCAACTCAACAGGGAGATGACACATTTTTCCAAACGCTAATCGGTAAGGAGACATCCCTATAGGTGTTTTAAAAGCTGTATGATATACCCACAAAGCATCATCAAGCTTCTTCGCCCATGGTATTGACCGACTTCTCAAGGATGTTCTTGATTTCTCGATTTGAAATTTCAGCTTAGCCA